>NC_066368.1:936000-1248000 GCF_013377495.2 Cygnus atratus
GACTGATGGCTTTAATCGATTACTAACAAATGCTAATTGTTTTAATTGTTTTAATTGCTGAAGGATTTTTATCCCACTGCAGACACCATCCCTGAGCCCTCAGCCTCCCCGACAGGCGCCCCGCAAAGTGTCCCTGAGCCCTGCTCCTCTTGCTGTCACCTCGGCCCCACGGCCGCTGCCGGCCCTGGGGGACAGACGCTGACCCCCCTGGGGCACACGGCATGCAGCATCCGGCATTCCCAGCATCCAGCCGGGGATCTGGGCCCTTAAGCTGGGAGAACCGGGCAGCGGGTGCCTTCAGAGCTGTCTTTGCAGGGAGTCGCTAGGCCCCACTTCTCCAGGTTTCTTTGTATCTGTTCTCGTTTATTCCCATCTCGTTAATGACAACACGCTTTCTTCTCATATTAACTCAATGCCATCTGCATTTTACTTTCCAAACAATTTTTTTTTTAGCCTTTGCTATGACCTTCTGCAAAGCGCTGTCAGAAATTTGGGTTCTCATCAAGAACCAGAGGCAGGCTTCATTAATTTGGTAACAGCTTTCTATTGACCAAGGTGGGGCTGTGATCTCAATTGCCAAAGAGACACGGAGCCTAATGGTAGGGCAAGGGTGAGTCCCACGGAGGGGGGGGAAATGCAATTCTGCTTACTTCTAGTCTGCTTTTAATGTTGTGTGATATGGGGCAAGTCATAAAAACTCTCTCTGCTTGTATTTTCTGTGGCCCAAAATAAAATTATATTATTTTTCACTTTTTGAAGTGATGCAAATAGAGAAATAAATATATAAATGCAAAGTTCGTTTTATTACATTTACTCTATTTGTTCCAAAGAAATTGCTCTGTAGAGGAAAGCTATTTTTAAAAACTATTTATTTCAGATGTTATTGCAGATGTTCTCTTGCACATCCAATTAAAAACCATGTTTTGTGTAATTTATAACTTAAAAGATCAATTTCATCTACGAGTCTTTTGTGTTTAGTATTTTAGTACAAGGCATGAGACTTTGAAGTGAGGCAGAGGTAAACCATAAAATTAGCAATTGTATTTTCTGAGGGATTGTGGAGTTTTTTCTGTGCTCCACAGGGAAAGCTTCAGCAAACTTGAGGAGGAATGGCTTTGCAAGTGCGTTTGATACAAGGCAGGCTATATTAAAAATAACACTGACGGAAGTACTACATTTGCAGAAGATCTCTTCAAGTTTCTAATCTCAATTATTAATTTAAATCGTGGCACAGTTGGAATTTAGAGAAAACATAAACAACTGAAGGTTGAAAGAATCTCAATCCGAAACAAGAAGGCAGCAGTGCCCCGGTGGGGTGACACCTGGCTGGGCAGAGGGTCTGTAGGCTGTCTCCTCCTGTCCATCCCGGTGGAGGGAGTCAGAGACGGACATATTTCTTCGTGGCAGAGGCGGAATTACAGTGCTGTAAGGGTGGTGTGGGTTCATGACCAGAGTCAGGTTCATGGTCGTTAATACCACTCAAGTCTGTTGTCTGCAGGCACTGCCGGGGCTTGCGTGGTGCAGGGAAAATTCACTGATCTCCTGCTGCCAGTGCCTTAAAACCTGAAGTTTCTCAGAAATTAGAAGGCTGCTTACCTTGGGTGCACTCTTCTCTGTTGCTCCACGTGTCCCACCATCAGACTAATTAAAAGCAGGTGCATGTCAGCTGCAAGATGCCACTGTTTATTGTCCCCTGTCTATCCTTGGGCACTTTTGAAAAATGAGAAGGGCAGCTAACTTGGATGCTACCTCAGGTGCACGCCGAGTTAACTCTGCCACGCCTGACCGACTGATGACAAAATCCAGAGGCAGTATCCGACTGCTCGATCCCGAGCTCGGGATGTCCGCAGGGCCCCGGGCTCCGTCGGTACGCCCGGGCTGAGCTGTGCTGCACGGCTTTGATCCTGTGCCTGTGTGTGTGCAAGCCTCAGCACCCCGTGACAGAAGGCAGTCACTGAGGGGTGTAGGTGACACACGGCAGTGATAGGACTGTCTCATACCGCTTCCCAAATAGCCGAGGAGCCAAAACGGCATTTCTGTGTTTTCCAGCACAATGTAAGATGACAAGAGCCCAGGGCTGCAGGGAGGTCCCAAAGTGCTGGAGAGGTGGACAAACAGCTACCTGGCGCATGACCGAAATGCTACAGGTAGAAAGAAGAATGTGACACAGCACCACTGTGAAGCAGTAATGTTCTCCTATTTCACCATCCCGAAATATCCCAGAATCTGCTGTCAGTGAGGACCAGCGTGCCAGGGTTCCTGCTTTTAACATCACACAAATATTTTTGTCACCTCTTCCATCACCTTAACAAATAAAAAAATCTTAAGACCTTTGGTTTATCCTTTCTTGCCTGATCTTTTTTTTCCAGTCTAAACAAAGAAAATGCCTCATCTCGATGCCAGGCTGTACTTTATTTCGACTCTCTCTCTCCCCGTGCATAGCCTTAACTTCCCCCCGCAGTCCCCAGTTCAGCAGTGCAACTAAACTGACAGCTCCATCTTTCTCCTTCCTTCTATTTATTAGAGGAGATGTGGAGGCCTCCATCACACGGGGGAGGAAAAGTGAAAATGTAATTGTGAGAGGAGCACAGCACATTTTTCACCTTGGTTTGAGCACTCTTTTATCTTTCTGTGCATAAATTATCCACCTCTGCCCATCCACTTTGCACCTCCAGTGTTGCTTGCGCATTCTGATGATAAAAATAGCTGAGTAACTCTTGTTGATAAAAGATCTGAAAAAGAGTGTCAGTGGGAGTGTGACTGCCCTATTTTTGGTTAATTAAAATGTGAATGTTTCCTCTGCTTCAAGTCCTTTGTGATTTTGTTCCTTTCCTTCCAAAATACTGAACTTAGAGCTTTACATTTGTGTCTTAAGATGGGGGCCCCTACCCAGCAGGACCCAATGCCTCTCCCCAGAGGGGCACGGAGCCCCGGGGCCAGGGCTGGCAGCAGTGCAGGGTCTCTGTCCCACCCTGGTCCCTGCGGGTCCCCACAGACAGTGGCTCAGGGACGTGCCCAGGGGTTGAGCATCGCCAAGGGTGGTATTTTACTTGTGTGTAGCCCCTTTATTTCATGTGGAGTAGGACATTTCTCAGTGCTGGTTCAGCTGGCCAAAAGCATTCCTTAGCTATAATTCTGATACTGAATAAGAAATCTGGGTTCTGGTCCCAAACCAGGTGACTGACCTGCCTGGTCAGGGTAGCAGCTGGAGAGCCTCACTTAAAGTGATCCTACGGTAATCCAGCACTTGGCAGGCTGTTGTAGGAACTATTACAGATTTGCTGTCGTATTAGTGAACTCTAGTTGTCTTTTCCAGCATCTTGCTATGCAGATGGTCTTTCAACTGTGGTTGCATCTAAACAGGAACCCAGGTGGCTGAAAATCGGCTAGGTTCACAGAGAGGCTTTGAACCTGACAATATGCCTGGCGTGCTTTCAATGCATTGGTCTGTGCTGGGACCACATCAGCTGGTTTTAGATTTGAAGCTGATGCACATATGCACTATTCCTGTTTCTGCAGTTTTTAATAGATCTGGACCAATGTGGCATTTTGTCCTGAAAGGAAAAAACAACAACAACAAGAAGAAGAAAAAAAGAAAAAGAAAAAAAAAAAAGGAAGACATTGCTTATTAAGCAACAGGCCTTTTTGTAAAATGAGAAGCGAATGATAAAAAGTGGTACTGTGAACTCAGACAAACCTGCGTGAAACTGAAAATCCTTGTTCACTTAAGCTGCAGTCCCAGCATATCACAGGTCAGCACATTTCAGCAACATTGTGGACAAGTTCTGTCACAGAGAAATTAGTAATAGAGTAATACGAAGAAATAAAGTCCAAGACTTCAAAAGGAATTGAAGAATCTGTGTTTCAAGTCAGAAACCCATTTCTGGATAACAGGACTGTTATCCAGAAATGCAGTTCCTGGGTATCTGCAGTCTTGGATGTGCAGAGGCACAAGTGTTTTACAGATCATGTGTAACAGACTGACAAAACCTTCCTCTTAGTTTCCTCTTGGTTTGCACATTCCCACCTTGATTCCTTAATAGTGTGGCCAGTTTCACCCAAATTTAGCAGGAGATTTGTGTTTTCTGCTTATGTGGATATGAGACTTTTGTCTTCTATGTATTTTCAGTCAGCAGCTTCAGATGAGTCATTTTCTTATGACAAAGTGCAATGCTATTAACAACATTTGATAAAGTATAACAGGAATCATACGTCTTCACAGTCCCCAGGCAGGAGGAAAATGAATCCTATTTGCACTTATGGGACAACATAAGGAAGCATCTTATGAGAGTGCACATTATAGGACTGCAAGGCATTGGTGTTACGGCAATATTACAGTGCAGACTTTTACACTCAGCTTTAATGATGGTGTCACCTCAAGCATCATTGTTTGCTTGAGCTCTAATCTAATCAGGTCTCTTGAACAGCTCATTTTGAGGAAAATTGCAAGTTCCAACCTAGGGATTAAAAAAAAAAAAAGCTTAACTGGAAATCTAGAGAATGTATATTATGAATAGGTTGAAGAAAAACTATAAATTTTTTATAAAATGTGTAGTTTTATAAAAACAGAAAAGTTTCATCTATCATTTACATCTCAGAGCATAACCTGAATTTTTGTGTCTTTGACTTTCTGGCTGGCAAACACAGGTTCAGCTGACTGCTGAATCTGAAGTCTGGGAGAAATTTCTGTGTAGAATGATAGTGTGACCTTTGGAGGCTTTTTCTGTCAATTCAGTGGCTGCTCAGCATCATTCTTCAATTGGGGTCAAGAGGCTATAGCCTGGATGACCTGCTGGAGCAATCCTTCTTGGCGTGCAGGAGATGTATGCTAAAAAACCCTCTTTTCTTTTGCTCTTACTTTCTTTATGCTTTCCTATTTCAGACATATCTTCTGCAAAGGAGTAGGAAATTTCAGTCTTGAGAAGGATTTGAAAGGTAGAGGTTTCTGTAGTCTTATGTGTTCACTACTCATGCACATCAAGGTCTTGCTGAGATGCTAAAAAGAAGGGTATGGGGCAGGTGGCAGCACTGGAGAAGCCAAAACACCCAGAAGATGGAAAGCAGCTGTGGCCTGTGAGTAAAGGTGAGCCAGAGTAACATGCTATTTATTTCTTGATGTCAGTAGTCAGAAGTATCATTTTATATTTTGACACACTCCTACATCTGCTGTGAAGCGTAGGTGTCAGGTCCCTGACGCAGTGCCTCAAATTCGTTCAAATGGAAAGACTTAGAGAACTTCAAACCATGCTTTGAAAACTTAAAGCACTGCAAAATTTATACTAATTAGAAAAAAAAAAAAACCACAAAACCTCTCGAGTGGAACTACATTCAGTGCCTTCCTTCCTTCATAGCATATGTAGAAGTTTTTTTGCTCTTTTATTTAGAGAAGTCTGATTGATTAGACATTTTACTGCGCAATATAATAATTATGCAAACATGTATAGTACTTAATGTTTCCAATGTCATTTTCTTTTGTATATGTTCAAATATTCATTTTTTTCATATTCTAAACTAAATATTTTGAAAGAAAACTAAGAATGACTTTATAGAAAGGACATAACACTGTGCATCCTTCTAGCAAGATTTTTTAAATCAGAATAAAAAATTGTCTTTATTTTCCACTTCATTGTGTGACAAAACCTTCTCTTTGCTGCTGTCTCAGGAGAACAGGTGTTCATTCGAGTAAGGTTTTACTCCTAGTTTCTCCAGATAAATGTATTATAAGAATTCTTAGAATAGACTCTTACTCCCTCAGACAACGACAATATAGCGAGGAAAAATAGCCAGAGAAAATTTGTCAGAAGGGCAATTTTCAGCTAAGGAACACAGTAATATTAATCTGTGCTCTAAAAGTCAAGTGTACTTACTGCTTGCTTATTGTTCAGCATTGCAAGTCCTGAGGTTGCTATCAATTTAAGTCCTATGTTTCTGAAAAACCAAAGAGAAATAAAGTAGGTTTATAAGCATCAGGAATTTAGGGTCATCAAACAGGTAAGTCCAATTATTCCTGCTCTTAGATCTCCTCCTCCCTATGCACATGAACATTTTTCAGAATAAGGACTCTGCTTTAAAAGAGACCCAACTAATTTACAACAGAGGAAAAGCAGGTCTTCAGAAAGCTTTCCAGATGACCGTGCCTCATTCCATCTGAATGAGCCATGTATAGAAGCCAGTTATTAAAATACCTGTTTATCTTGGTAGTACTTGTTCAGAGTTTGAGACTGTCAACTTCTTGGTACTTCATGAACGCAGAAGAAAAACAGTGTTTTTAACAAAATAGTTGAAACTTACTGTGGTTCTCTTTGTAGCTTGACTGTTTTAATAATCTGTGTATTTACCCATGTATGGTTTCTATCTAATGAAGAAAAGCAAACAATAAGTTAAACATGGCTACACAGGAAGAAAACTTATCCTTCCTTCTCTTCCTTTAATTAAATAATTTATCCAGATGCATCTCCATGTTGTGTCTCCCCCTCCCCTCCTCGAGCCACTGTTTCACAAGATCCAGCCTCTCAGGTACACGACAGAACAGTAATATAGCCTTATCCCTAAGAAGGACCAAGTCTGTTTATTCAAATGTTAAACTCATTTATAAGCAATGAACTCCTGGACTAAAAATCATTCCTAGAAATCATTTCCTATGTGAAAATATTTGTTAAAACCCTGAGACTTAACCAGGCCAAGCATGGTTATGACTGATTTGCACTCATGCTAGTTTTCAAAGTTGAGAAACATTTTGAGACTAATCCTCACAGTATTTACTCTGCATCTCATAAGACCATTTACCCTGGGGAAGGCTTAACTGAGCAAGAATTTGTGGAATACTCTGAGAATAATTCTCCTGTTCACACTCTCCTTAATAACGCGGGCAGTGATGCAGAAGAGTAGGATTATTCTAGACAGTTCCCAAGAAAATGCTTGTACATGCTAATGAGGAAAAAAAGAAAGCACTGATGTTGTTCAGTCTAGAGGCAAGAATCCCAAGGAGAGACATGAGAAGTGTTTAATTATGTAAAAGCATATTGCACAGAACAAAGCATTAAGCCGTTATCCATGTCCACTCAGGGCAGTGTGAAAACAGATAGACTTAAATTGCAGCAAAGGAGGGTTCTTTAGTTATTAATAAATGTTTTCTGCTGTGTTTAAGAGCACTTGGGCACTGGCACAATTTGCCCATGGAGGCTGTGGCTCTGCATTGCTGCTTGGGGAGCAGGATGGGCGATGGTTCAGATCTGTGTAAGCCCACCGAGAATATGAGGTGCTTTAGGGATTTAAGTCCCTTTCAGTCCCTCATCCTACTAATATCTGACTTTTATTTCTCCTTGTTTTAGTAATATGTTTAATAGTTAAACGTGATCTGAGATTTAAAGATCCATAACTCATGTAAGTATTAATTAATGAAGATTTGGGACAATCCTGTGAGGCTACTATTCCCATTTTACAGATGGGGAAGCTAAATAAGGCAGATAAAGTGCTCAGGGTTGCACACACATGCTGTGCTTTCAATTGAGCCCAGGAGTGCTGACTCCTCTGCTTTTCATGTCCTTACAACCAGACACATTTATTTTCCTGTTACTACCTCTGCAAAATAGTCCCTTACTCACTGTCCAGAAAGGGCTTTCTCCTCCTTAGGGTGATAAAGTAGTGATCTAAAATCTGAGCAGAGCTCACCTCTGAAGCAAAGGAGTAAATGAACCTGATGGGAAGGATAACGCTAAGCCTACAGGGAAGCAGTGAATAATTTCTTGTGAACTACAGCAAAAGTAAGAAACACAGAAACGATCAGAAAAAAGGAAGTATTGCTGTTAAGTTGGGTGTCCTTTTACGTACAGTCTTTCTGTGTCTTGGAAGATTTTTATATAGTATAATTTTTTAAGAGCATACCAATAATAGTCATAAAATATTAACTTTTAAAAACATCCTTTTTGTATGCATCCTCCTGTTTTTAACTGCTTATTTTATTTTGTTTCCTTTCTTGGAAATATTCCCAAGAGGTAAATTGATGTTTTATACCTTCCTGGGAGCAGCCACATCAGCAGTCATTTTCCACTTGATGTTTGAGCCATGCATAATAATAACAACAACAACAACAATACTACAAAGGGAATTCTTCTTGTAAATGCCTAGTTTCAGCCGGCTTAAGACTGATTTTTCACTGTTCATTGGTTTGTCTACCTCCTATAACCCAGCTTCATCACCTCCAGGAAACCTACACCACGAATGTGGACAGAGAGTTTTAAGCTTAATTTTGCCATTTACCAGTTCTGTTAACACCAAAGTCAGCTTGGGTTACTCTACATGACTGGTCAGTTATCTTAGTAAAACATTTGATTATATTTGATTTATATATTTATATTGTAAATATTATATATGATATATATGTTATAAATATTATATATGACTTTATATTTATACATTTGGTTATATTACCTTATAGGTGAGGTGGAACAGATTCAAACCCTGAACCTTACAAATTTGGTGAGGACTTTTGGTATTGAAAAAACAATAACATTCTGCCACAAATGCCTGTTGACCTCTGTAGACTTGAACTGCTTTGTAATGTGACTTAGCGGTGACCAGAGCTGGAAAATGTTCTTCCACCACAACTGAATCAAGAAAGCAGCAGTGATAAGTATAAAATACATAAAATATTGTCTGGCTAATAAAAAGATGGAACATGTAAGTAAAAAATCTAAAATTCCAGACAAAACAATTTGCAGTTTCTTAAGGTCTGAGCTGGGACGACATTGTGGCTCTCCCTGCTTTGCTCAGTGCTGCATATTTCTCTTTTGTCCAGATCTGGCTGAAGAGTGGACAAGACAAAACTGTCTATTTGTTCTTTATAATGTCTTTTTTCCACTTTTCATGATACAGTGATTTCCTCAGCCATGTTAAGTGGTCATCACTTCAAGTGCCCGATTTCTTACACTTTCCAGCAGAGATGTGAGCAAGGAAGTAGAAAGCCAACAGGAAGAAAAGGCAATGCGCAAGGCGTATCACCAACAGTTTGTTTCAGAAGCTCAGTAGAGCAGAATCTGTTAATGCAACTGGAAAACTTCTTAGAGGGAAAGAAATAATTTTGATATGCTTTAACTAGCTGTTGAAAGGGAGTGGACTTGAAAACTAAATGGAAAAAAAAAAGAAAAATGAAACCTGCAGTTTTTAGAAATACACTATTTCCCACTGAAGGGAAAAGGCAAGTTTTGCTCTTCTTCTGGGCTTGTATGTGAGCTCGTCACCTGGTTGCCATCTGGCCCACGCCACCCAGCATGTGCAATGTAGTGGGGTTGTAACAGGGCCAGAGAGAGCAGTATCTCATTCTTCCTAAAGGCTCTGTTATCCCATTTCCTGTAACAGGTCTCGACTGTCATCTTACTGCTAAGTTAAAGGTTAATTGGTAAAAAAGGGAGGTGATGTCATTGTCACCGCTTAATGGCAATACACCTAAGCCAGTCCACCTCTGAAGGCAACACCGGCATTAAGCTGCTGTTGTCAGGAGTGCAAATGACAATGATCTGCATTTAAACTGTGCAAAGGTTTTGAAAATTTCACCGATCTTTCCCTGCACTGAAGAAACAGGTACTATTGTAAATTCAGATCAATATGTTAAACAAGATTTCTGTTAACCCCTGCCCCGAGATGTGGCGTTCCTCATACCCATGCCTTGTCATTGCTCTCCCTCTTCTTCTGAAGGAAAGAGAAAACCGTTCATTCCCCATTTAACCTAGACACTTCAGTATGCATTTTTTTTTTCCTGGCAGGTAACAAATAATTAGATGGCTTCTTTCTTCTTATCCCTTATACCCCTCAACAAAGTAAGCAAGTCAAAAGGAAGCAGTTGGCACACATACATCTAAACAACCTTTGAAACTGCTGAATTCGATGGAATAATTGGACATGCTCTGGCAGTCACAGATCATGATGGAGGGAACATGTACAGCACAGTTTATGCAGAAACTTCTTCATCTAAAACTAAGCAAAAAAAGCTTTGGTTAGCACAGCACAAACCTAGTTACAAAGAAGACAGCAGCTGCATTGAGCTGAATGCTATGGTTTTGTCCCCAGTAGCCCTCTTTCATGTGTTGCCATACATTCGCTGATGCTAAATTGAATACACGGCTTGAGGGTTAAGTCATACTCGCATTAAACTGTCTCTGAGATCCCACTGAGACCTTGGTATCGTGAAGGACATGGCACTGGGAGATAAACACAAGTTAGTGGGACCTCTGTTCAATTAATCTTTCGTATCTGTACCTGAGTATGAAGGACTGAATGGACCGTCTGGTTGAATTTCCTCCATCCTTGCCTCCTCTGACTTGCCACTCAGCCAAACAAGAAATCAATCCACATCCTTTACGTACTAAAAGCAAAATTACAGTCGTGACGTACATTAAAGGCATAAACTGTCACAACACCTTGAGGATCTCCAACGTGATATAGCGATCCAATGTTATTGGAAGATTAATTTTATTTTATGAAAATAAGAATTAATTATGTTGGATCACTTTGTTAAAGTGATTGCACTGTGGTTTAGTGGTTGACTGTACTCAAGTATTTGGAACTTAATTTGATATTGTATTCCCTACTACAGCCAGGAATATTACTAGTGGGAGATTTTATGAATAAAGATAAATTTGTAATAAACCATGGCACCTACTTAAAACCTCATTATCCCTATGCTGTTCTTCTCCTGAAAAGCTGCACATCAATTTTGGTGCTTGTTTCAGAAAATGCTGTTTTTCTCATCTCTTATTCCTTTGTACGTCCCAGCTGGCACTCTGTAACTTTTGGGGGAGGAGGGATCAGGGACATGCAGTTTGGAAGGAGGAAGGTAAGCACGAGCAGCCAGTGGAGTTCGGTGCAGCCCTTTGTGAGCAGGAAGCCTTTGGTCAGCGCAGGGCTACGGCCGGCAGCCCCCAGGCTTGGAGCAGGGCTGGCAGCGCGGCCCGCAGCCCCTCGTGCCAGTCGTGCTGGGTGCACACGTCCTGTGGCTGGCGCCTCGGGACCCTCTGCTGTTGGAGAGTTCCTCACTTTTTGGCTTCAGGCCTTTCCGGGGCCCTGTTCCCTCTTTCTGCTGCTCTCCCAGGCACACAGGACCAATGCCGCCTCCACACGGGGCTGCGGCAGGGCTGGGCCCGCCGGCCATCGCCGGGTCCCCCTTGGCCTGGGTGGGAGCTGCTTGCTGTAGGAGAGCTGGGAGACTGACTTTGCTAATTTTGAGGTTCTTATCAGGTGCTTCTTTGTCTCTTTATTGAGGCTTGCTGATTACTGTAGGTCTATCTGTTTGGAGTTAGCGTTTTTTTTTTAATATGTCTATAAACCACTAACAAGTTAAAAAATTCTTGATGTACTTCTTGCCTGTGCTGCTGATACCTTGTCAATCACTCTGTAAATCTGGTTATTCTCCCAGCACAAGATCTAGTCAAAGCCTGTAAATTCCTCAGGCTAAATGTCCTGCTCCAGCTGAATTGTATTGGTTGCAGGAATAGAGGAGGGCAAGCAGAGAGGGATTAGGCTGCCAGAAGACTTGATTGCATACAGGTGTGCAATAAACCCTGAGGTTTGGGTGCAGTCTAGAAATATGGGAGGGTTTCAGTTAGGTCAGCTCTTTCAGATCAGACTTAGGTTTGATGTGATCCAGCGAGAGGAGTTTGGCAGAGAGCAACCTTAGTTGGGCTATATTTTGGATTAAGTCTTGAATCAGACAGAACTGAAGCCACATTTGGTCTTTCAGCGGTGCTCAGTGATGCACAGCCCAAGGGAGCTCTGCGCAGCCAGGGAGAGGGGCAGCGAGATGGTGTGAGCTGGGTAAGCCTTGGCCAGAGCCCTTTCACCCAAGCATGTCCTCTTCTCTGGGAGTCTCGCTAGATGCTGTGCATTTCTAAGTCATTTTGCTTCTGAAAACAGAGATTAAACATTGTCTGGGCTGCTTTTCTTGACATTTTGGAAATCGTTAGCCCAGAAACAGTGTTAGCTTAAAGTGATTATGGATGTGGAAGTATGGAAGTCTCTCTTAAGCTGATTTCTATCATGACAAAGCTTGGTTCTCTGAAACCCTTTTTCTTTCCAGTTTTGTCAGCCCTCATGTATCACAGTAGTACACAAGTGTCTAAAAACACCATAGAGCTTCTTCATTTTAAGAGAGCCTGACTAGTAAGCCTTGCATGAAAATTTCAATTCTCTCCTTGTGAGACTGGCAGCTGCCAGAGAATGTGATGTATCTGTCTGATTGTACCTGGAAAATAAGTACTGAAAGGCTCTGCCTCCCATCTCCCCCCTGTGGCTGGTACTTACCAATGCTCTGCTGGAGAGCAGCCTTTGCTGAGCTGAGAAAATGGCACTCCAAGCTGCACCAAGGGCTTCTGGCATCTGGATAGATCGGGATCTTTCTGCTAAATGGAGCTTGAGAGGGCTTTGGAAGGATCAGTATATGGGTTGTCATTTCTGTGACCTACTTGACCCAGGATGCTCTTACACAGCATCATGTAAAAACTGATAACAGATGTAGCAAAACTTACCGCATAGTTGATAAATATGCATGTACTCCTTAGCCACATGGGGTTAGTAGAAATTTTATTCTGTACAAAGAATAAATCTGAAGCTAATTCTTTTGTTGTTAGTATTTTTGTTTTGTTTTTGAAAACTTGGGTTTAGAGTTAGAAAAATATCTTTTGGCAGAATAAATACATTTTTTTTCTTAACTTGCTTATACCTAGAACACAGATAAAGTCTCTGATTGAATCTGATTTTATTTACATTGGTTTCTGAACAAGCATGTTCCTCTGACTTTGAGAAACTGCTGCAGTCGTGGTTCTGGGCACGGTGAGGCTTGCTCCACCTGCTGCTTACAGACTCCTTGGCCTCAGTAGCTGCTTCTCAGTTTACCCTTCCAGTATTTGTGCTTTCATTCCACTTTCACAGCTTTGATGCTTTTTACTGTATTGAATTACACTTGCTTGCCTCTTGTAAAATGTTCTTTAAATACGTTATGCCAGGATTAAGCTGCTGAAATATAAGTATGAAATGTCACCATCAGCTCACTATCAGGCAACTGTGGTGGAACACAATGTGCAAAGTACTTGA
Organism: Cygnus atratus; assembly: GCF_013377495.2. Taxonomy (NCBI): domain Eukaryota; kingdom Metazoa; phylum Chordata; class Aves; order Anseriformes; family Anatidae; genus Cygnus; species Cygnus atratus. The sequence goes on from NC_066368.1 coordinate 949,084, forward strand.
GATCCCTGTCTGCTACTTGAGCAGCAATTTCTGCTGAAGAACTTCTTTGCCCATGAGCGCTTAGCTTTGTGCTTTGCAGCTTCTCTGTTCCCTGCCACATCAACTGGTGTAAGGGCTACCTGGGCTGCAGTGGAAGAAGCAGCAGTGGTTACAGTGTCATTGTTCAGTGAGAATACTTTAAGCTCAGGAATAAAATCTTTTCTTCCTTCAGCTGCAAAGGGCTTGTACTTCATCTTATCTTCAAGGCTAACTAAATCACAAAACAAGAAATTGAGCCAATTGCCGTGCAGTTAGTGCACTTGTACCTAATGAAAAACCTGAGCCATTGGAAGCAATCTAAAGAGAAACTTTTGAAGAATGGTTCTTTCCCCTTCTTCTCCCTGTGATGGGTTACTTTAATACTGGAAGCTTGAGTGCTAAATGCTGAGTGCTGTTGCAGCTCTTATCCAACAGATACTTGACCCTGAAGTTTAAACAATGTTAATTTGAACAGGCTGGATTTCAGGGAGACATTGTTATTGATTGTTATCCTTTGCAAGTAATGTATTTTAGTTAATGGGTAATTTTGCTGGGTATTTGTTTTGAAAAACATGTTGAATCTTCCAGGAACTTGGAACATTCCACTTGTTTCTGTTAAGGCCCAGTGAAGTCAACTGAAAAATTCTGACTACAGTGATCTCTTGCATGTTTTTTTCTGGTAAGAAGAGCAATGGCAAGGCAGCTTTCTGAACTTTATCACCAGTACTAAGTGTAGGTGAGGAATAAAAGGCAAAGCCCCACAATTTTCATGTAAATTGCTGATAATTAACAGCATCAAAATCTAGTGCCATGCAAGAAGCAGATACACCCAGCTGATGTTCTGTTGGTGGGAATGAGAAGGCATCACCCTACTGTTGCTCAGGCTAGAAGCACATGTTGACGTAGACAATTACAGGTGCAAGAATTGCTCAGTTTCAGTGCTGCTGAAAAGACTGAAGTGAGAACAATAATGTTGTTAAGCAGTATTATTGTTTAACAAAGCTGAAAATAATCCTTAAAAGGAGGCATTTTATACTCAGGAATAGGCACTAGTGTCCAATTTCTGAGGCAAGTCTGTGGCTATTCATGAGGCAATGCTGGAACAGTCAAGGATTTGGTGCTCTGTTTCTGGGGGCTCATTCAAAAAAAAGGGAGGGGGGGGTTGAATTTCAGTCTGTTCATCCACTAATTGGTTTATTTTTGTCTTGGGCAGATAAATGATAAGCCTGTTAAGTCAGACAATCTGAAAGATTCTGGCATTTATCAGTATGCAGGAAGTACTCCAGTTACTTAGAAGCACAGTAGTGTTATCTCCCATCTACTCCCCAGGCATATTTTTGCCTGAAAAGCTCTGTTTTCTATCAGTAGCAGTACTGTGTTGTGTTTCAGTGGTTATAGAAGACAGAGGCTGAATCAGGAGTAGAGGAAGCACATCTGGGTGCTGTTTGACTGCTGTGCTAGGAATTGTTGCCTATTGACTATGCAGAAGAGCACATTTGTTTGGCTTTTCAGACTGTAATTCAAATTAGAATAGAGTATTGCCATTCAAACCTCCCATGGCAAAGGGGGTCAGTTGACCTGAATTACTGAGACTATCGTAGTTCAGGCCTCTGGCAGCACCTCAGCTTTGTCTGTATCAAGTCTCCTTGGTATCTTTCTGACTTTATGGATAAGGAGGAGCACAGACACATCCCCAAACATAAACAAAACTGTGGCCATTTCTGAAGCAATGATGTTATGTGTACCACAAGTAGAAGCCTAGTGAAGGTGAGGCTGCTTTTAAGTACAAAAAAGCTCCTGGAGTAATCTCTACAGCATCCCTTCTCCATCCCTCATACTCATTTGGTTTGTGCTAGAAAAACTTCTGGAGGAATCTAAAACCCTTGGCTGTAACACTCGACTACAAGAGCACTTCAGGCAGCTGTGCTGTGCTGATGGGGCTGGGATTTGGCCGGTGGCTTTACTGCATGTATTTTGTGTTGATTAAATACAAGAGCATCTGATGGTGTTCCAAGGCAGTGGCTGTGTAACCTCCTTTGATTGCTGTCCTTATTATAATGAAGGATAAACTACCAGCTTATAAAACTCAGAAGAAGAAAGCAGTTGGGTCTATGTATGTGAAACCTCTGGAAAATATTGAATAATATAGATCCTGTGGACAGGGTTAGGCTGTATAGCAATTAAATTTTAGTTTACTGTATCTGAACCAAAAATGATTATTATAGATTGGAAAAGTGAGCAGTTCTTTATTCTGTTGGCAAAAGGATAGACTAAATCAAACACTCACAAAATGTGCTTTTAAATAGTTTTCATCCAGGACCGTCCTAATTGGAATTACTAGCTAATAAATACCTTTTGAATTTTAAGTGGTGATGGGCAAATATGAATTCAGGATGTATATTAATGAGGAAATTCCTCTTACATGGTTTGAAAGGACAAGCCTGGTTTTGTTTTGTCTTTGCAAGGACAAAGATACGTTCATCTCATGGCTTCATTATGGTTGTGCAAGGTGTGACAGAAGCTTGACCTTTTCATCATTTTGTATTCTCCGTGAATCCCTTAGTTTCTCACTCATTCTCAAGGTATGGGCTTTCAGATACCAGGAAATTAAATGGCCTGCAGTAACTCAGCGGTGCAAAGTCAGAACTGGAATATTTATAACTTGTTTAGCCTGAAGTATGCTCCAACCTTACTGAAGACCCAGCACCAGACTGAAGTAATAAGAACTATAATACATTGACATATTAATGAGGAACACTTAGAGAACTGCGACTCTTCCAAGCATCTTAGAATACCTAATTATGAAAAAAGATCAGTGAATAGAAATGTGAGAGACTGAGATTGGCTCCTGTGGGGAGAATCAGTAGGAGAGTGGACAAATTTGATCCAGTGTCAAATAACTGGTATGATCCTCTCTCCTATGATGTGGGGCAGAATGCCTGCTAAAATAAAATGTGACTTGCCTGGGTAAAGACACAAGTCCTCTGGCACTGATATCCAGCTGCTCGATGGATCCAGCTCACCTGCTGCCTTTGCTGTTAGTTAAGGAACAAAAAGATTATCTGGTGGTGATGAGTGCTCCTGTGGGGTCACAGCATGCAAAAGGGGTGATAGTGCGTGGGGCAAGGTTTGGAGCTATGAGGGGCTTGGTGCTTGCTTGGAGCTGCTGGGGAGGAGCGATGGGCAGAGCCTTGGCATCCTGGCCTGGGGCACACGTTCTGGGAGAAAGCAAGGTTAGCCCTGCCTGTGTTGGGTTGCTTGCCACAAAGCCTACCACGCAAAGGGAAGTGCCTTTGCATTCGTGCAGGCTGCCTACAAAGCCTTGGCGTGTCAGAAGTAGTCCTGCATGCATTTTAGCACTAAGAGCAGTGTCTCATTGACGTTGCTTTGCTGCCTGCCATGGCTTCTCTATTCCTTTTCTGCTGTCCCCTGGGCAGGTATCCACTCAGGCCTTATTTTGTACATAACTCGGTTCAGTCGGCTCTTAGAGGCATGTCTGGTGGAAAGCACTTAGGGCAAGTTTGCCCTATGTAGTGACTGCAGAACTACAGTATTTCAAGAACTGAAACAATTTGATAAAATAGCTTTTTTTGCTTGGAGACAAAACTTTTATTGTAGCAAATGGAAATAAAATCAATATACATTGAAATGACCTGCATTTTGGGATCCTGGGTATTGTTGATTTAATACTATTTACTTAACGGCTTGGTAAATGTGTGGTTTGTCTTGATAGATCTTTGAAGAAAAGGGTAATGTTTTATAGTAAACAGTATAAAATTCAAGTGAAGGCATCTTAATCAACTCCTATAAAAATTAAATGAGCGATTGAACATGTCATAAGCTGAAGTCATATTTTATCATGCTACTCATTAATGCTGGAGCTTCTTTGGTGATGGCTTCATTAATATTCAGGAGGGGTTTTAGTGCAGAAGTGTTCCGTTCTTCTTGGGGTTGCTTCCTTCCTTGTCTCCATCCAAAACACTGACCCTGTCTGGTCTCTTAGAAAAAGTAGATTTTTTTTAAAGCTTCTGTTTAGTGTTAGCGTACATAACGAAATTCAGGATTATGCTGAGATCTTATTATTCTGGAGGCTTCCTGTATGATTTTGCTGTAGAATATAATAAAGCTACTTATATCTGCAATGTTTGGGAAGGGCTTGGATGAATCAGTCTAGGATATAATGCCACAGGACTGTGGCCACTTGGCCTGGTACAGACACAGAGCCAATTTAAGGAGCATTTGGGCTGGTGAAGAAGGTTATTAAACAAAGGAACCCTGTCCGCCGGTTTCAAAGGTGCATCCTTCCTTGGAAGGCTGACAGCCTCCTTCAGTAGCAGGGTTGGAAGCAGTGGGATTTAAAAGGCGGTGACCCAGGGCTTAGCAGAAACCTGAGTCTGTAGACATGAAGGTCTCTCAGCCTGGAGCAGGGAGGTCCTTGTGAGGAAGTCCCTGCCCTGTGGAAAGGGTTCTTGTGGCATCCGTGGTCTGGGAATGCTCTGAAAAGCAACTTCTAAGGGATTGCCAGGAACGAGGTTTAATTTCTTTCTTAGACTGAGGAGGCAGGTTGGTAGCTCGTAACTTCTCAGAGTATGGATGTCTTTTCACTGAACATAAAATAAGACTGAATTATATATTGTTTCATGTATTTATTTTATAAAAGGCAAAAAAGTGTACTGGAAGATCAAGTACCTGTCTTCAGTGAAGAAATCTCTAATAAGAAATTTGTAGATGAATGTCTTTCTAGCTTCTGTAGCAGTGGTAACAGTGAATGACAAATACAACTTCTAAATGAATACATTTGCATCCATATTTATTGAAGGCAATCTTGAAATATCCTGAAGCAAAAGAGATTCGTGATGTGAAAAAGAGAAATTAAGGTGACATTGGTAAGCAAAGCGGTGACTTCCTTATGAAAAGTGTCAAGTGCTGGGGGCAAACCCAAAACTTCAGTACAGTGTTTCTGCGAGGGGAAACGTGCAGCAAGCGTGCTCCAGCAGGCAGTGGGCTACCAGGTGTCCCACTGGGAAGGGGAGAAACCTCTGAACCCTGCTGTTGCTGGCGTTAGTGCTGATGTGATTTAGCTCCTCTGGACAGAACGATGCTGTTGTTCATTTGCAGTGACATTCATGCAAAGGTGGCTTACCCAACTAGCTAAACCAATGCTGTCGTTGAGTTCAAGCTTAGAGGTAGTTCTCATTTGTGGTTTTTCTCTTTTTCTCTCCCCCTGGTATTTCTCAGCTACCCCATGCAATATTTTATCATTGTCTTCTCATCAAGGTTTCTTCTACAGCAATAACTAATCGAGCACATGGCTGTTGGATTTTTTTCTTTTTTCAGAGCTGGGTACCTCTAAGAGTTGGAAAGTGGGGAAGTCTTCACAGTGAGGACGTGGCTTTATTATAAGCAGAGTTCATAGCAGCGCTGAGCAGCTGAGAGCTGCGAGGAGGAGGATGCTGAGAAATACATGCCAAGTCTCTTGATGCTCCTTTCCCAAATGTCTTCTAATTTTAAACACTTAAATAATTGACTATTTATAAATGTTTCAATGGAAAAATCCCCAAGCTCAGTGACAGATGGTCAATCGCACCTTGAATGAGATGATTATTGTAACAGTCAGCACAGATCTCTGAATAATGCTTTTCCCACTGACTCCAGGGTTGCTTATTTGGGTCATGCTGAAAATAGCCTTAGCTAAAAGGTGTATGAAGCATCTGCCAAATCATGTAATCTGCCTCTGTTTCAGCCCTCCTAAGTAAATACACTTGAACATTGAGGTGGCAACAAAGTAGATGAATACAAATGTTCAGAGTCAGACTTCTTTTGGCAGGAGTGGTGATTTTTTTTAAATAAACTGTCCCCCCTTGAATCTGCATTTGTTGTTCCTCTTTGGTGGAAAATAAGATGAGTAACTTCTAGAAGATCTCTACTTTACCTCTCATCAAGGAAAATACTCAGCTCCCTCTCCCTTGACAATAAATAAAAACAAATGATTCTTCAGAAGTTCTGGGGGTTTGTTTTTTAGTGGTGTATCATGAGGTGACGCTGATGGTCCTATTGTCAAGGCAGTAAAAACAGACAGCAGAAAGTCATGCATCTTATAGTAAAGAGATGTTAAAGAAATTCATTCACTGTGCCAACATGAATTGTGACTTATTTCAGACTCCTGAGCTGAGGTTAGCAGTGCTGAATTCCTGCTGTATCCTGATTTCATTTGTAAATCCTCTCTTTTATGCAATTTGCTGAAGCCCTGAAGGCAACCTATTCATTAACTCTTTGAAATAGGATATTAAAATGTCAAAGTCAATCATAAAGCTGACAGAATTGCAAAGATAACCATTTCCTTATCAAACACACCCAGAATTAAATGATTTGTGCATCCTCAGATCAGTCCTGCCAGTGCCGAGTGTCCTTTGCTCCCTCTGCGTGAGGGAGGTTTCTGGTCTCACTTACACCTGATGGGGTGTGCTGGGGGTTATAAAAGTGGTCCCCCATTCCATGGAAAGATCACATTCAAAGATCAAAGCAGATTTTTGCACTGGTGTCAAATTCTGGAATTTCTGGAAGGCTGCTGAAAGGTGGTGTGCTACCTGGAGGTGCAGTCCTGCTCCAGGCCGTGGCTGTGCCTGGATGGCTTGTGGAGGTGATGGACCGAGCAGGGCAGCCCTGCCGTGCGCTCATTTAAACTACCTCACCATGCCGGTGAAACTAAGGGCTCCTTTTGCTACTCTGTATCCTCTGGATTTTCCAAATGTAGTTGAAGTGGTGCGAAGTTTTGCAAAGCAGCTCCATATTTAAAATCCACTTTTTTTTTTTTTTGAGCATTGTAGAAGAGAAACTTCCTGCCTCACAATATCTCTTTGTATTTATGGCTCAGCTCTCGCCACCCGGGCAGGCATTGCACAGCTCAGCACAGCGCAGGGATGTTGACCAAGCTGGGGCAGCCCATTGCTGTGGGGGCCCCCTTTCTGCTGCCCTGGGGCCAGCGCCTCCCGCAGCCCCAGGCACCGCAACGCTGACGTGCTCCTGCGCTGCTCCGGGCTGGAAGCTCCCCAGTGCTGCTGTCTGATGTCAGCAGCTATTTTTAGTGCTAGCGAGGAGTTTGGAGTGCTGTCTGCATTGTAAATTCAGCCCTTGCCTGGTTTTGTGTGCTGCAATGTCCCGTGTTACGTGGATTGGCTTAGGCTACAGTGGAGAAGGCAGGCTCCTGAGCTCCAGGCCTTGAACTGTGAACAAAATTTTCTTTGCACTTGCTGCAGGAAGTGGTTGAATACTTTCCAAGCCTGAAATGAGAAACAAAGGTAATAGCATCCCTGTTTTCTGAAAAGACAGAGTCATCTTCTGTCAGCCCGAAGAGTGCATTGACTGCATCATTTCCCCCTTCTTGTGGTTACTCAGCTGTCTTTGTCAAGGACAATTTTTGAGTGGTTTAGATTTTAATACCCTGCCACATGCTATCCTGTAATTCCTGCTCTTAGGAGAACCTGTGCTAAATTATGCATAAATGCCCATGCACACTCTGTGGCAGCCAGCAGTACTATTTTGTTTGCAAAGAGAAGCTTCTAAGTTCTGTGAATGAAATTACCAGGGTGAATACTGGTGGCATTTAACTGGCATTTAACAGGAATTACCTTTATGACCACATACCAGTCCATAAAATGGATATAAACCTTTGTCTGTTTCTATTAACTTGTGCAGTGAGTGAAATCAGGGAGACAAATAGTATTCAGCAGCTCCAGTTTGTCATGTCCCTCTTTCCTCATTTTTGTTTCCTTCTGTATTTGCTGCTTTATTGCCCCAGCTGAAGTTTCTTTATTGCGATTGGGAAGGAATGGACGGTGTGTGACAGCCATTAGCCGAGTTTCCAAATGAGTGAGTTTTCAGATGGTGGCAGTATAAGACATTAAATAGAGTGGCCTCTTCTGCTGGCAGAGCCGTTCCTCTCCTTGCTGCCCTCTCGGAGCCGTACGGCATGATGTCTCTAACACCTCCTCAGGAGCTGCTCGCAGCCAGCAGTGCTGGCGGCTGGGTGAAGGCCGTGCTGTGGCTGCGGAGAGGCACCAGGGACGCGTGGCTGTGTTACTGTGCCAGGAGGGGCTTGCAGGGGAAGACAGCTGCAACTCAGCTCAGTTCCCTTTCACTCTAGGAAAGCAGTAATCTGGGGCTTGCTGTTGCTAGCAGAAGATCAGTACCTGAGTCTGGATGGGCCAGCACGTGAATCTCTGAGCTGTGATATCAGCGGTTACTCAGCTCCTCAGATGCATTTCTCGTGGTGAGGAGGAGGACACAAGCATACAGGTTTCCGTCCCTTCTGTGAAGCCCACACATGGGGTAAGAACAGGTGTTAAGCATCCTAAGCTATGGGTAAGGGCAGGGTCATGCCCATAGCCAGAAAACAGTTGTTAATATACTTAAATTGCAGGATTAGTACTGTGTACCCCTGGAGGTAAACCAGGATGGGCCCAGTGAGCCAGGGGGACTGTCCTGACCCCCAGGCTGTGGAGTCTGGTGTTTTTGCTCTGCACAAAACAAACTCTTTATGTGGGGTGGGACCACTTGGAGCAGAACTGATACCACTGGTTTAAAAGCTTTCTGCAGAGCTAACACTGAAGTACAACTAGGATATTTCCTCTGCCAGGCACTAGGTTCTAACAAGGAGTTTCTTTCCCCCTCAGTGAAAACCAACCAAACCCAGGTGTTTTCTTGGTCCAGTTTTCCAAATCAGTCTTAAATTCCCTGCTTTCAAGTGTTTTGAAGATGTATTTTACAACTATTCATACATGTTTATCTACAAAATCAATGTAGCATGCCAGGAGCACAGCTCACAAGCCATGAAATGCATATAACGCTGCAGCTACAAGTCCTTGCCAATGTGGAAATGAGGCCAGGACTGCCAAAGGTGCTGTCCCCAGGTATATGCTGAGTTTTGGGCACACTTTAATGCTCTGAAGTTGAGCATGGTTAACTTTAGTGTTATGGCTATTCCCACTGAAATGGATGGCACGTCTCGAGAGAGGAGAGAATTGCGGTGTGTGAAAATAATTCCAGGATGGGGAGATAATGGCCCTATTTCTTGCAAAGCTATGGAGCTCCTGGTGTATTGCGGTGAAGCTGAAGGAGCAGATATATGTGGTCATAACAAAAATGAGTAAGGAGTTAAGTGAGCATAAAAGTAAAACCCCTGGGTTACTTGGCAGAAGTTTTCAGCAGGCCGATGCGATCCCTGTTCCACCGCAGTGAGACACCGCGGTGACCTTCAGGGCTGCGCCCTCTGTGCGAGCTGGGGACTGCTGAGCAATCACCCGTGTGGCCTGCCTGCTGCTGGGGTAGTTTTGGCTTTCAGTTTTGTCTCAATCACCGAAAGGTCAATAAACCGCTCATTTATTTTAGGAGCTAACGGTTCACTGAGCTGACAAACCTTGCGTCTCTCAGTGCTGCAACATAATAGGACTTCATCTGCCTTGCAGTACTCTTGCAGATCTAGATTTGTAGCTCTTGAAGTAAAGTGGACACAAGTTAGTTACCCGTTAATGGAAATTTAACCTTTTCCCCCTTAATTTTCCTTATTTTTCCAAATGGGGTTGTTTCCACATATAAGCTCGCAGTCCTGCATCAGTCCAACTCTGTCAGTCTTTCAGATGTCAACAGAGTTGATTCAGGACTGTTTTTTTCAAAAAAAGTGTTCTTTTAATGACCATTGTGTGAGTAAGCCCCAAATCTGCTGCAATTAAACCAAGCTGTCCAAATATAAAATTCTGAAGAATGAAGGAAAGGATGGTAATTTACTGTGTGTGTGAGGGATGGTGGGGGTGGAATCTGTCCTATTTTAGACTGCTACCTGAGTAAGGCAATGCCCCTGGAGTCTCCTCAAGTCATTATGGATTCTTTTCTTATAAATAGAAACAGGCGTAGTATGCAAATAATGCACGAGCAGGGAGGACACCGAAGAAGCCCATTCCTGCCCAGTTGTATTAAGATGGCTTCCTTGCTCATATGAATGGAGATTATAGTAGGGTATAAAATAGTAGGAGGCACGGTTTGGGTAATGGATGCCATGACCAAGGTTGCATCATTTATGATTAAATTGTTGATAAATGGTTAAATTACTTTAAGGTACAGTTTAAAACTGTATTTTAAATTGCCTAGTGATGTCATTGAAAGGGAAATTAATAGGATATCTATGTACAGGTTGTGCGGAACCCAGACACTGAAAGGAGCACAACTGATGGACCTCTTGGCTGAGCAGTTATTGAAATATCCTGAGCCAATGTGGCTGCTGTTTAAAAACAAAAACAAAACAAAACAAACAAAAAAAACAACTGCCAAAACCAGATGGTCAGTGCTGCCTAATTTAAAGTACATCTAATTTTCCCATTGGCTTTCTGGAGCCTAAATGCCAGTGAACATATTGAGCATTACAGAGACATAAAAAATGTTTTAAAATTTACAGTAAAAATAACTTGTGGAGAAATATTCATAAGGCTCATTGATTCATTAACAAGATCCATGGCTTAAATTTCAGCTATACACAGTGATAAATAAGAGGAAAGTAGTCAGGAGCGCTAAAATGGCTGTGGACAGAGCTGTTATCCATGGATAAGGATGTGAGATAAACTAGAGAACAGCCTTGGACTTTTTACCATGGCTATTTCAGATGGATTTCTGCCAAACTGGTGAATCAGTTTCCAGACTGACATAGAAGCTTAGTGCCCTCGCCTTCATACCAGATAAATGGATTGATTTAAGAAAAACTTAGAATACTTGAGATGAAATGCTTTGTTTATGGTTTAAAAATAGCGGAACAGAAAAGCAACAAGAGTTAACAGAAGAGAGTTATATAAAGAATGTCTCTTTAAAGGTTTAACTTAATGTACTTCAGAGCAAACTCTGAGCACCAGAAAGTATATGGAAAACAAATCTAATTTTAAAATAACAAAGATAAACCAATAAAGCTGATCCTATCAGGCTTCATTTCAATTGTGGAATAAAATGCAGAGCTATTTTAACAGATGTAGTTCTGAGCACATGACAAAAGTGTATTGATTGAATGAATAATCAGAGCTGGATCAGACAGAAGTGGAATTGGTGGAGTTTCCAATAACCTTCAGGAATTCCTACTTAAGGCACTTAAGCAATATTTTTCTGAAGGCGACAAAACCAAACAAACATGTAAAGTGGAGTTGTGCAGTACAACCCGTCTGGATGTCAGAGAATGCTTTATTTGCACTGTACGGTGCCGCAGCCCTGGCACAGGCTGCAGAGCTTGTGGGGGCTCCTCCTTGGGGATGTCCCAAAGCCGCCTGCACGTGGGGCTGGGCACCCTGCTCGGGGGGCAGAGGGAAGCAGAGGTCCCTGCCCACCTCCTCCGTTCCGTGGCTCTGTAAGTCTCGTTGGCCTCAGATCCAGGTAACCAGTGTCTCCTTTATCTATATCCGATGCTTCTCTGGAGGTCCAAGAGAAGTGATACATCTTATTAAGGAGGAAACTGCATGGGACAAGAAGTCTCACGTGACGCCTCTTTCACCTTCCAACTATGAAATTTATTATAAGAAAACTTTATTAGTAAGCACTTTTTCCTGTAACTTCTGAGGCATGTCTTTCAGCTCGGCTGCTTGTTGGCGATACCTCTCCTTGCCACATACACTTGTGTGCTTACAGTAACAGTACCTGTGACACTGCCAGAGCTCCCTCCCATCCGCCTCCCCATGCCATGGCACCAGCAGTTTACTATTGCACCTCTTCTGTTCTTTTCCCTGCCAGTGCATTCTTGTGGCTCAGGGCATGCAGTATTTGTGGCATGATGCTACCATACACAACATAACACCATGGCATCCTGCTGCGGTAAGCATGCCCCCAGATAAGTGTCTTTACCGTAGGTTAATTCATTAAAATGTACCTGATCTGCTGTGTGACAGTCAGGGATAAGCACAGCTACAAAGACCAGGAACTCGCTTACTGTTGTAGTGTAGCATAAACTAAGATAAGAGATGCAGAGCTCCTGGTTTAACAGTTCTAACCTGAGTACATCTAAATATACAGCTCTTCCACTGAAATGCAAAGGAATGGAACCAAATCAGCCCACCCACCAATTCCATGAGCAGGAAAAGAGGGATATATTCATTAAAAACTGAGAAGACGAGGGGAAACAGCCTCAAGTAGCACCAGGGGACGTTTAGGTTGGATATTAGGAGAAATTTGCTTACTAAAAGGGTTGTTAGGCATTGGAATGGGCTTTCCAGGGAAATGGTCGAGTCACCATCCCTGGAGGTCTTTGAGAAATGTGTAGCTGTAGAACTTAGTAGCAGGGTTTAGTGGTGGACTTGTCAGTACCAGGTGAAAGGTTGGACTAGGTGATCTTAGAGGGCTTTTCCAGCCTGAATGATTCTGTGAGAAAATACAAATTATTCTTAGGCAAAAATACTTAAATATGGGTTTGTGTTGAGTTCACAGCATTTCCGTTCAAAATGAACCTGTCCTTGACAGTTTGAATTTGTGTTTGTTGAGTGGAAGATGGCTGGCTGACACATCCAATACAAACACAGCGTGTTAAAGAGCTTCACTCCCCACCTCGAATTCTTTGTGTTGGTTTTTAACGCCCACCTTACTGACAGGTGATATTTCTTTGAGTAAAATAGTCCAGAATAAAAGAAAAAAGTGGAATGAGCAGTCAGCTGTGCATAGTCCAGAAGCTACAGACTTCATTAAGAGGCATATTGGTACCATACCAAGGAACCAATGCAAGTGTATTTTAAACTGTTTTTCTAGCAGGATAATTTTAAGCATACTCCAAGTTACTCTCTGAACTTGAGCACAGGCTCCTGACTCTAAGCGATGGTGCACAGTTCCTGCCACAGCTTCTGTTGGGAACCACGAGCTGTTTGTATTTGGGATCCCTGTAGCAGTTATTTGAAGGGACATGAAAGGCAGGAGAGAAGACTGTACTTTAGCAGGTTCCTCCCAGGACTGTTAATTATCCATCTTTGTCACAGATGCACTGGCAGTTGTGCTTACACAGTCAAGTTAATTGTCGAGGAAGAAAGAGAGGTTGTCAGACCTGATAGAAAAGTTTTGGAACTAAGCTTGTTTGGCTGTTGTGTTGGTAAGGTATGTAAATAGAGACTGTTACAGGATTTAATTGTTTTTACATAGCAGGTGACTCCAGAGAAGAACAGTTTGTCAGTTTTGTTTCCAAATGTGGAACACTGAGTTTAAAGAAATGATGGGGGGTGAGGAATGGCTTGAGAGGCTCATGCCAAGTGACGTTTTCCACCTAAAAAACCCTCCTCCTTTTATCAGTCTGTATTCAGTGGGGATCATATCTCATGCAAATTTTAAATGGAAAATAATTCATTTTCTGTGTTTTAATTCTTGAAATCTATTTGCAATTCAGTCTATGCTGTTGCAATATGACTTTTTCAGGTTGTGTGTTTGTTCCAGATGAGAGCATATAGCATGCGTGGTCTTCCCAGCATGCTTTCTATCAGCACAAAGCTTTACCTCCCTCTATAGCTCCTTATTAGGGCTCTGCTTTATATTCATCACAATATATTAATATTTTTTAACATCTTTATACTCTTTTTTTCCTAACAAGACCTCTATTAGGAGCACATATTTTGGCGATCTTCACCGTTCATTATATCCTGCCCAAGAGCCAGGGTCGGAGTTGGATGTGCCAGCTTCCGAATGTGTAGCCTCTCCAGATACATTGCAAGCTGTGCAGTGTTTGCATACGGAAGGTGTTGCTGAGAGGAATGTAGTATCTGTGGTACCTGCAACCCACTGCTTTCGAATACTAAACCCAGGTTAATAATTACGGAGGTCAAAAGAGGTGGGAAGGAGCAGAGCTGTGTTTATTGCAAGTAAGATGAAGCCAATAACACAGAAACCTTACAGGTCTGGGCCACGGCTCCTATTAATTAATCAGTCTGCTAACTCACTGAGGGCTGTGCAGCTGAATGTTCTCTTGAAAGGCTGTAAAGGATATATTACCCAGCTCTGAACCTGGGTTTTGTCTGGGTACTTGTAAGGCCATTGAGGTCAGCAGGCCAAGGGCAGAGATGTCAGCAGGAGAGCAGATTTGCCAGGCTGTTTGGTGGTGATGGCCATTGCTGGACAGCGAGGGCTTCTGTGTTTAACCTCACTTTTGTGTCTGTACTTGGCTCTTCTGGTGGCCCTGTGGGAGACGGTGTGCCCTGGTGCCAGGGAGCTTGGGGTACAGCTGGTGCCCAGCTCCTGCAGTCCCAGGCCACCAGCCCCTGGGCTGGGCTCTGCGCTGGTCCCCCTGGGGCAGCTGTGGGTCACAGCCCTGCATGTGCTGGCTTACGGGAGCTTTGGGCCCGGGGAAGTCCCGGAGAGCCGAAAGTCAGGTGGGATTATTGTCATGGCTGCTGACGGTGTGTCTGGGGGCCGTATGCCCGTATCTAGAAGGTGGGGTGCATTTTGATACTTAATGCTGCATTAGCAAAAATTTACTTCTTAGCACCTGTTTTCTCTGAGCTACTATAACCTGAGCATGTGCTGGAGTTCAAAATCTGAACCATTGCATTCACCGAGTGAAGTTAAGCAAAGTGAGAGCCTGAACTGTAAGCGGGCAGCAAGGAGAAGCCCTCGGACTCCTCTGCACTCACAAATAGACAAACAAGCAGAAGTGGTACAGACCTTCATTCACAGAAAGCTATTGCCCATTTGGTTGGCTTGTTCTGCTTCCTAGGTATTGAATCTGCCTCCTGATACACCACTCACATTTTGTGATAGCATGTGCCCTTTTTTTCAGTAACAACTTCTAGAAAACCTTGACTCTTAAGCTCTCATAGTTGGCATTAAGCTGCTGAATGGAGGAAAAGATTTTCTTCATTAAAAAAGAAGTGAATGTGGAATTTCAGTGTTTGCTTTTGCTTGCAGTGAGAGCAACATTTTCCTTGCTCCACTGTGCTGACTGCCATCAGCAGGCATCTCTGTCTAACCTTGTCTTTTGCAAAATCCATGTAAATCTCACATTTTTCTAGGTCTTCTTTAACAACAGATTCTAACCTTGATCTAGCCATGCTATATTTATTTCACTTACGTGAACTAAGTGCTACTTTTACAGGTTTCTTATAGATATATTATGTGCTTTGTATCTAAGCACAATTCAATCTTACATATCTATGCAAGTCCTTAGGAATGCAAAGACTGAAAAATAAGGCAAGAACTGATTGATCTGTTACACAAATTAAAAAAAAAGTGTGGAAGGGAGATGAACAAAACAGCACAGGAAATACTGGGATTTGGAGATTTGGTTTTCTGAAGAAAACAGCTTACCCGCAGAGGTAACCTATTTTACAGAGCCTGGAGAGTTATTAACACAGAAGACAAAGGATCATTATTTAACAAATGGAACTAATTTGACAAGGTAGGATTAGGACCCAGTTGCCTTCCAGTGTTCAAATGACTTCCATTGCTGACAGATGTGCGAACAGAGCAGAGGTTGCTCTTGCTTTGGTGCCTGAGGATTTGGGGGCCGGTGGGAGCCACAAGCAGCTGTTGGGGCCAGCCCCCCCTTCCCACATGGAGGTGGTGCGTGCGGCACGGGGCGGCCCCAGCCGCAGGTGCTCAGCTCTGCACCCAGAGCAGCTCATGTGAGTGCAGCTAAAGGACAAAACGGGAGAAAGGTGGAAGGTTTGAGAAGTAATTAAAACTCTTAGCATATCGCTCTGAGGTGAAACAAGAACAGCGTGAGTGAAAAGGAGGTGGAGCTCATATCAGAGGCAGAAATGGAAGACTGAACAGGCTGTACGTGAGGTGAGATTGAGCAGTAGAGGGTCTAGATGGAGGTAATACGGACTTCAGGGAGGAAGGCAGGGGCTTAGGGCTTTCTGTTCTCAAGTTCATGCAGTTGCTTGCATCAGCTAGGGTTATGTGGCTGGGAGGTGCAGGCTACGAGTGATGCTACTGGGTCAACAGAGACTGGGTACTTGGCAGTGAGACCCCTTTTTCCTTGGGGGAGACAAGTCTATATGCACTGAAGGAAAAAGATATAGGCCTGTACCTAAAAATTTCTAATTATAAGAAGCTAAGACCATAATAGACCCACAATAAAGGGTTCTGGGTGATAAAATGACAGATAAATATTCATGAAAGTGAAGTTAAAATATGCAGGAGCAGCAGGAGTTGGCTTTGTGTTTCCAAGCAGAAACATCGGTCTGACCTGGCTGTAGCTCCAGGCTGCTCTGCTCTGCTCTCTGCTGCTGCCAATGACCTCAGGGCATGTTATGCCCTGGAGAAGCGACATGTCCCGGAGTCCTCTGAATCTGTCCTTTCTGCCGAAGAGGAAAGAGGCCACTTCCTCTCTTAAAAGAATTGCCGTTGCTCGCTTTTCTGCAGGATTGAGACCCTCTGTGCTGCTGGAGCAGCAAAAAAAACAAGCTGCATTTTATCACAGGAGCAGATTTCATAGTCCTGGGTAAAGAAGCAGCAGACCTCTCAGGACTGAGAATGTGTAGCTCTTCAGTGTTGTCAGTGCCAGCTGACATACTGCCATTAGAAGACGGTCAAAAGCAAGAGAGGATGCTTCAGAAAGCGGTTCAGCCTTTAAGTAGATTTCTCCTTCAACCCACACTCAGAGGGCTTAGCTTGGGCGAGCTGCGATGAACAAAACCCTTGGGGCTGGTTGAAGGGCAGGCGAAGCCCACTTACTGCCTAACCTCTGCTCTTTTGAGTTTCCTTATGTGTAGGAAAACGGTCATACTGCACATGCAAAGTAAGGTTTTTATCAGACTAGGTAGTTAAAAGCCAAGATTTTAAACTTTTTTTATCTCAGGTCAGAAAAGAAGTCATTCCTTCAAATAGAAAATAACCCTATGAATAAAACCATAAACCAGAAGATACTATAGCTTATGGCAGGAATGTAGGGCACAGACGAAGAGTTAGTATAAAATGTACCACTAGCCCTTCTCTGGGACTATGATTTTCAAGGAAGTACCAAATATTTTTCCCATGTTTTATCCAAATTTGTGTCCAAGTTGACCCAAACTTTCTTTCTTTCCCCTGTACCTCCCAAGATCCAACTCTTTTTGAACAATGAATCCCACAGTTTGAAACGTGCAAGGACACATCTTTTTGCCATGCTGGTGGTGGCACCAGCAGCGTTCCCTGGGGTGCGTGCACCGTACCTACTGGAGCTGAAGCACGGGTGCACGTTTGAAGCAGAACCCCTGTCCCCCCCAAAGTCCACTTTGCAGAGCAGGGTTCGTGTTGTGGGGTGGTCTTGCAGCACCCAGGCTGGGCGCTCTTTGGGCGAGCTTCACCCTAATGGGTGTTGAGCCCATGGGAGCAGGTCGGAGCTGGAGAGGTGCGCGGTGGGTGCTGGTGCTCGGCAGACCGCCTCCTGATGTAGGAGTAACCCCTGCTCTTCCCCAAACCTCCCTTCCTTGTAAAGGCTATATCGGGACATGTTTTACATGACTGGGCAAATAGCCATGGCTGCCCTTTGGACCGAAAAGGGCCCTTTATTTCCTCTGCTTCAAGCTGTATTTCTGCTCGGTTCCTATGGAAACAGAAGCACAGGCAAAGGCTGCGTGGAAGTCCCAGCTGTCGTTTTATTGCACTGACTTTGTTTCTGCTGATGTGATGTTTGTTTCTGTAGAACCTCATTAGTGACTTACAGCTGCTGGCTGGGGGTGCCCTCTAACAAACGGCAGGATCCCTCCTGCCCTGGGAAGGATCTGTGCAGAGCTCCTCGGCTCCAGCTGCAGGGAGGTACAGCTTTGGGTCTGAGATGTCAAGGAGCTCCAAAATCCTGCATGGCTTTGGTGTTGTGGTAGCAGGCATGGAACATATGTTGTAAGAGCTCTGGAAAAATACCTTGTTTAAAATAAAAGTTGTTCTCTTGCGATACTTCATACTACCAAAACAGTGACACTAGTTTAAACCAACATGTCTTCTACTGCGACTTCCAAACGATGCTGTCTCGGTTTGCAATGCAGCCTGTTCAAGTACACGGTCTTTTTACCAGACAAGCAGTTTGTAGTGGAAATGGGAATTAAAAAAAAGTGAACAGCAACAATTTATTTATAAATCTATTTATATTTATAAATTGATTTATTCTAATACCCATTCCTCTGAAACAAAGGGTTGGGTGACCAGGCTGGATATCCATAGCAGAGTTTGCATCCAAGATGAGTACCACTTAGGTAGAAATCATACACAGAACTGAAACGATACTCTGAGTTATACGAGCCTTCTTCCCTTTGCACCTTGCTAGAAGCTGTGACTGAATAACGGAGGAAACACCATAATGGGTAGATTTTTGGGAACACTGGTTTTCCTCTTTTGTATGACTTAATTTCCTCTAAAACAAAGGATTTATTTCCCCAAAATGTATTAACAGTCTACGTCCATAAGAAGACCACAATAGTGTGGATGAGTAACTGCACCACTGCCCATTGCTGCAGAATGAAGGACTGGTGGTTTTGGTTCATGAAAGAGAAAAATGCGGTGGTGTGAATTAGCTGCACGGCTGCTTGTGCTACCTGGGAGTGTGAACTTCAGTGTTAGTTGGTACAAAAACTGGTGACCAAACAAACCTCGCACTTTCAAAGTGCTTTAAAGTATACATGATATTTTGATTTACTAGAACAAAAGAGTTTCAGTAAAATTCTGTTTGAATTTGTGTTTGTTGAGTGGAAGATGGCTGGCTGACACATCCAATACAAACACAGCGTGTTAAAGAGCTTCACTCCCCACCTCGAATTCTTTGTGTTGGTTTTTAACGCCCAGTATATTGAATGTGATGGATGGTATTTTCACAATGTTCTCATTTTTCCAAGAGGCCAATGGATTTTCACACCCTCTCTCCTGAGTATATGATGGAACTAATTGTTTTATATCAGTGTATAAGTTTATTCAAGGTTTCCAAGTGCACTTAGAATTGAGGTAGATGGAAGTAGACAAAGCCAGTAACACCAAATTCTGGAGAAAATATAACATTATTTTATTTCTTTAATTAAGCTTTCTTTCTGAGGTCTGTTAACATAATAAATGATTAATTGTCAATTCAGATGTCAGGATAATCTGTTTTTCCTCCTGTGTTTTCCCTAGCTAAGCATGTGCTGCATGCTGTTTATGCAGTCTCATACAGCCTTATTTTCACCTAGTTGTAAGATATGCTTGCAAAGTAGAGACCTCTGACTTATGCTCTGCCTATTAATTATCACTTTATCCTGGAGAAGCACATTCATGTCTTGCTCCTGTGCTGAGAAGATGCAGGTGGTGCTTGGTGGCTGTTTGCCACATATCCCTCCGTGCTGCTGGGGATGTCCCTGGTCAGAGTCCAGCCTTCCCAACGGCCAGAGAGAAGTTAGGCTTTGAAAACAGATCCTAAACGTGCATGTGCCTGTTAGGCAAGGCATGGGGAAATTCATTTGATGATTTAATAGACCTTTTTTCACCCTCACTTCTATTGCAGAATACCTTAGAAGTGTATACTCATCTGCTTTCCTAGCTCTTATGCCTGCGATCCTCCAGGATGACTGCCCTATTCATTGGAAAACTGTTTAACGCCGAGAAATCTTCATTCTAAGGCTCGTGGTCTAAGACTGCAAAAAATATTAATTGTTATATATAGTATCCTATCTTCTCTTGTGATTGATTCAAACAATTACAGTAACTGAACATTGTACTCCTCTGTTATCAGAGGAATGTTTTTAAACCATGCAATGAAACCGTAAATGCCAGGTAATCAGAAAGGCATTCCAACAAAGAGCTGCTTTGGTATCAAGATACAAAAATAAAGGAATAAAGATATCCGCTTAGAATTACTTGGTTACTCTTGGATCTATTCTTTGCATCATTTATTCTTCTTTATAACTGCTACTTTGATTACAAAGGCTACTTGGTACTTGGGCACAGCAGTGTGCTGGGGGATGGCAGCCGCAGGCCATAAATCAGACACAGCATTGTTCTGCTCACTGGGCTCCCTCTACCTCCCCCGTCCCCAATTTCTCCATCTTGTTTGTTCTTTGGTGACTAATGCTGAAATCAGAAACCTGCACTCCTTGTCAACGTACAGCTGTTGGTTTAAATCTGCTGGTTCTGAATACAAATGGTCACTGACCACTTAGGTATTGATTTGCGTGTGCAAACATTGATTTTCATATTAATGTAATGTTGATGTGCTAGAGAAAGGTATGGATTTTTGATGATTGATTTACGTCATAATTATTCAGAGCAGAAGATGGGATGTGTGGCTAGAAAATGCAGATGTTCTCGCTTGTAATTTCTTTAGTTGTTGTCAGGTATTTTATGAAGGTACTCTTAGGAAATGAGTCAAACACGGGGATGAGCTGTACTTGGGGAATGCCTAATTAGTAATTACACTTGTAATATTTTGGACTAACTACTAAAGGAAGCCTCGCTAAAAGAATTCAGCAGTTGTTGTTTGGGGTGGCTTGACTTCAGGAAAACTGCACAGCAAGGAGATGAGACGTGGGGGTATGTACTGAAAAGACAGAAGGAAGGTTATACCGCCAAAGATGTTGACTTGCAGCATTGACGAGAGCGCAGAGGTGCCCTTGCACAGCACCGTTGGTGGACAGAAGCTGCGCGGAGGCTGGAGCTGCCACCAGGTGAGCGCAGACCCCGCGAGGCAGTGCAGACCAGCGCCTGTCCAGCCAGAGGGAGTTTG
Organism: Cygnus atratus; assembly: GCF_013377495.2. NCBI lineage: Eukaryota > Metazoa > Chordata > Aves > Anseriformes > Anatidae > Cygnus > Cygnus atratus. The sequence continues at coordinate 969,761 of NC_066368.1, forward strand.
CACGTGTGAGTGCTGGGGTCTCTCAGTGGTGGCTGGGAGCTGCTGGTGGCAAGCTGCTGACCAGCCTAACTTCCCCAAAGGCTTCATCAGGGCTGGTACCGTGCTGACAACGAGGAGCAGGAATGTGGTGGTGAGATGTGTTTTCGACTAACTTCTGAACCAACTTGCTCTAAAGCACAGGCTGACCCGAGCATTCATTTTCTTTTTATTGCCTGTCCAGCTTTCAGTTGTAAAGCTGAAAATAAGAGTTTTTTATGCTTCCTTTGCTGTCAGGGTGCTGGCATGGGCTCCTGCTCTTCCACACCAGCCAGCTCAAGGCGCTGAGCTGCACTTGCTGTGATTTGGGGTCTGCCTTTTTCACCTCTTTCTACAGTTGCTGTTTCTAGCTTTGATCTCCAAGATTATTAGGAAAATACTCAATTTCTGTTAGAGTTTGTTCAGTGCTGAGAGGAGCAGGATTTCAATCCCAATGAGTATTTCAAAAATATTTCCAGTACTTCTGTAAAACAAATACATTTATTGCTGCTTGTAATATCCCTCAGAAGACCTGGTTGTAGACAATATCTGTTCCCTCAAAGTAATAACAATTTTGGTTTTAGCTTTTTAAGATGAAGCAATCTGTAGAATATCTACTTCAAATGGCTGCAGTCTGCAGCAGTCACGCAGGCACGTTTTGTGGCACCACTGGGTTCCCTTCCCTATAACACTGCTGAGCAGCTTTCCTCTCTGGACTGGATTTTCCTTCCTAAGGACAGAAGAACAAAATTTTGAATTCTGAGTTTGCTTTTAAACCTATCTGGCATAACCTGAACAAAGGATGCTCACAGTCCACAAACACTTCCAAAAAAGCTGACTTCAAATGGGTTTTATTATATGAATGTCTTAACCCCTGGGCACACTTGCTGGTTTAGACTGAGGATGCTCCTAGGAGAGGCGCTTCATGATGGCTTTTCCCCAGAGGCTTCTTGGAAGGGTCAGCATGGCTGTGGAGCAGCTTTTTGGGTGGCTGTGAGCCTGCCTCTGCCCATGAGCTGCAAAAGCCCGTGGCACTGATGGCAACTTCAGTCTGCTATGGACCACACTGGCACATCTGAAGTCCTCTTCCCTCCATTTGGTCTATGGAAATACGTTGAGAGGAGCTTGCACCTGAGAGATTCAGAGGTAATTTCTTGTGTGCTGGAAAACAGCTAATAAAATTTGGGTGATTGCAAAATGTCCTATTTAGAGGAAAGAAAAAAAAAACACCATACAAGCTTCATTTTCCATTCTAAAAGTTTGATTTTTAAAATTTGGAAGTTCTTGATATTTATATAATTTGTTAGAAGCTCACTCCTACTTTATATTCTGTCCCTCACTGATAAATGACTTCGCTTCAAGAGAAATCTGGAAATTCTTTTGGCTTCCCACAAGACTGCCATAGCAGAGCGTATCAAAATACAGCGAGGTGCTGCGCAAAATGTACTGTAATTATAAGATCATTTTGTTAATGACTGAAGATGTTCTCCACAGAACTCTGAGTAACTACTGTGTAAAGTTTTTTTTCTAGGGACAAGAATCGTTGGTGATTGTCATGGGCTTCAGACAGAGAAGATAATTATATTAGGATAACATTTTGGTTTCCTTGCTAATCATAGGCAATTTGCAGGGTTTTAATAACTATGACTTGTCATTTCAGACCCAATGAAGTAACAGAGGAACAGATAAGAACTTTATCTAGTAATTCAATATATCCCATGCCTATTATCTCTTTTGTGGCAAGATTTGTGTAATGTGAAGAATTACAGCTTGGATAGAAGATTCCATAAAGTTATTCGAATTAATTTCCATAGAGCAGTTTTGCACTGAGCATTTTGGGAAAAAGTCCTGGAAAAATATGAATAAAATATTTTCTGGTCCAGCTTACAACCAACATTTCTGAGTGGTCCAATAATCATTGTTTCCTACTTCCACTTGTGGCTTCTGTAAATGGTTGTATTTACAAGAAGCACACAATTGTGCCTTATTCTGTTGTTTCCATGGTCAATATTATACACACGTGGAAGGACAGAATTCTTCCTGGTTGAGTCTTAATTGGCTTAGTCTGCATTAAGGTCGATGAAGAATGGGCAAGAAAATGGAGAGAAGAATTAAGAACTATTTAAAAAAAATAAAAATCTAAAGCATGGAGATAAACGAGACCTCTTTACTTATCACCAAAACTACTCAGAAATCTAAATCTGTTTTTTAAATGCCATTGGAAAGCAGCTAGGAGATATGAAAAATTAAAATATTTATAACAACTTGATGCTATTTTCCTTTTAATGAACTATAGGTATGCTAAATGATTTTGTGGTAATTATGATGCTTTGTATGCAAAGGGCATTCTCCATTCAAGACTATCAAATACACAGATGAAATGCTCAAATGAAACTGACGTTTTGTGTGTAAGCTCAATAGAGGGATGGAACGTAGAAGGCTAAATTTTTTCCAATGTATTAAATTAATTCCTAATTAACGTGGTGCCTACATCATATACCTATGATAGATCTGTATACAGTCAAGAATCCTCAAAGATGAGACCTTGCTCAGACTGCATACTTCTGGCCAGCAGACAAATGCCCCATGGATTAGGCCGCATGCTGTATTAAAGTGACCTGGTGTAATAAGAAAAAGAAAGATTCTGTCATATTAGATGTTTAATGTTCAACAGATTAAGAGCTCATGAAAAGGGAGAAACCCTGGTTTTATGCTTAACATTTCCAAATTCTAATACTATGTTCGATATTAGCTAGTTTGTGGGGAAGGAAACCATGTAGCATGTTCTCTTCTCAAAAGAAAACTCATTTCTTCAACCTCTTGTGAATTTGCAGCTATGATTCTCAGAGCACTCCGCAGGCTGGGATGGGGACTGCAGAGCAGCTTCAGTCCACCTGCCAGGCTCTGTGCATCTCTGCCCCTGCTCTGGCAGCTGGTGGCCCAGTTGTGGGCACCTTCCCCTCCTTGAAATGAGTGTGGAGTTGTGCTCACTGCAGACCTAGCACATGCTCGATAACCACGGGCTGAGCTGGTTTGTGGCAGTGAGCGGGATGTCTCCTATGTGTTTCAAGAAGTTCGAATATCAGACCATGAAATCAAAGTAATTTTGCTTTCTTAAATAACACACAAATACGCTCGCACCAATTCTTACTTTCCCTGTAACTAAAGTGAAGAAATGATGTTTGCTACAGACAAATGCAGTAAATAATACATATGTAACTTTGTTCCTCAGGTTCTAACTCCAAATAAATCATAGGTCATTATTGTGACTCAACAGGAAAAGATAGTCTTTAGCAGCCCCACAACATGTTATTGTGAGCCTGTTATTCTGTTAGCTGTTGTAATTACACTGAGCTTTTGCTGATGCTTGCAAGATAACTTTTTTTTCCATGTCCTTTCTGTGGGAAGCTATTCTTCTGCAGCATGATAGGGCAATTTCTTTTTTTCCCTGCTTTTTCTGTAGTTTTGTTGCAGTGCGGTGTGTGTGAGATTTTAGGCACCGTGTTGCTCAGCATTGGAAGAGCGCTCTGGGTGCACTGGGCCTGCTCCTCTGGCAGCCCTGGCTCAGGCTGTCGCTGCTCGGGGAGTGCGTTCCTGCAGCCCAGCTCTGGTGTCGGGGTCCCCAACCTGCTGTGTCCTGGTGTGCGTGACGGTACAGCAGGGAAAGGGAGGAGGATCAGACTAGGAAACTTCTGTTTGGTTTGCTGTGTGCGGCACTAATGGGTTCAGGATTAGTCCCTTTCTCAGACGGGCAGGCATAGATTTTCACAATGGAAAGCAATAACTCTCAGAAGTAAATACGGAAAACACGGGGGCAAAGCTAATTTAAAAGTAATCTGATATGACAAATGAGTTTTATAATGAATTAGGAAGACTTTCTCATTTGCTATAAACAGAAAATAGAAGAAAAATCATAACACCCCTTTTTCCAGTCGTAAGATGTAAACCACATTTCTGTAAATACCTAAAGAAAAATAGTGTGAGTTTTGGATTAATAAGTAATGATACAATTGTTAATAAATGTACTTTGAACATCAGATTTTCAGCAAAACATTCCTGCGGGTATTTTTATGCATATGGAACAGGGAAGAAAGCATAGATTTTTTTCTTTTGCTTCCCATAAACATGATTCTGTCCAGTACTGTTCAGTGGATGTGTCTGAGGGACAAACAATTATTCTGAATATCATAAATGAAAAGCTACTAACAGGCTAAATTTGCATATGACTTGGTACATTGTAGAAGCAATCTTGCATGTACTTATCAGATGATTAGTTGGTTCTTGTGTTAAGCCAAACCAATATTAGTAGAATACACTTGTAAGTAATAGTAGCACTATGAATAACATGCTAGTTATAGCCTCTGTCTGGTATCCTTTCAATTCTGTTTATGTGTATGTAGAGAGGCTGTAATAATTCCCAAATAATTATTTTTGTACAGTTTGTTCCAGCTTGCTTATAGGTTGACTAATTTTCATCCTAGAACAGCTGTGGCCCACCATTAATTTTTCTCAAACGTATTTTTCAAATTAGAGCTTAAAAAATGCACTGCACGTAAATCTAGTTTGCATATTTCTTTGAATAATGTACTAAGCAACTTGATTATACATACATATAGATAACATATCTAAATATAGAAGTGTTCCTCCAGAGATTTATCTTGGGAAACTTGAAAAATGCAAGATGCTACTGAAAGCATTTACTCTTTATCTGAGTATCTATTCTGGAAATTATGATCAAATCTCTCCATCTCCTCCTAGGGCTCCAGAAAGTTTCAGGAATACACATGTAACTGGGTGGTTCCTGTAGGATCTCAGCTCATCCCCGTGCTAAACCGGAGAAAAATCCCATCGGTCCAGGAGGGACTCATACAGACCCATTCCATGAGTTTTTGGGTGCTGGAGCAGGCTGTGGGACACAATCACTCCTGGACCAGCAGCCTTGCTCCCTAATCCTGGCCCCATCCCCGCTCCCACTTTTCTTTCAGTGCATGAAGGCACGGTTAAGAGTTATTCATCTAATTTCACATGGCCAAGGCTTCTGTTGGTGTCTGTCCCAGACAGCTTGTCATTATTTTGGGGACTCTTCAAAATTAACAGATTCAAAAAGTGGGAGCTTAAACCTTGTTTAACATTAACCTGCATCTCCTGTGCTTTGAAACCTTGAATCCACCTTTTTGGAATGAAAAATAGTACTTTAACTTTCCTCACTCTGCATTGTGTAACTCAAAATCCCCATTCACTACAGTTCTGCTCTGAAATGACTTGGAATAAGTGCTGAGATGTCAGGAATAATTGCTTTTTGTTAATGTGTGCCTAGCGCTATTGTTGAATAACTATAAAAATTAAAATTCAAACTTGCTCAGGGAACTAAGTTTCCAACTATCACCAAAAAAAAAAAAAAAGAAACTCATTAAACTTGCATGCTACCAATTGAAATGATCTTTGGCAAGGAATCAGAATTTCACATAAGTATTTTTTTCCTTCCTGAGCGTTAAAATTTATATGCAGTTTCACATCAGTGTAGAAGATGCCACAAGTAATATTGATTTTTAGAGGCCAGCCAGGAAGCAGGTTCTGTTGGTGCTAGAGCTGAGTGGGTTGTCACTGTATTATATGTAATCAAATATTGGTTTGGTGTCCAATTGAAAACGGAAGTCTGTTCGACCCTCCCCTGACAGTCAATAGGTACACCTGAGTTTCTCAGAGTCACGGAATGGCTGGGGTGGGAAGGGACCTCTGGAGATCACCTGGTCCAACCCCTGCTCCAAAAGGGTGGTGCCAGAGCAGGGTGCCCAGCCCCACGTCCAGGCGGCTTTGGGACATCCCCAAGGAGCCCCCTCAGGCTCTGGGCAGCCTGTGCCAGGGCTGCGGCACCGCAGGGCTCAGACGTGCTGCTGGGGCTGGGGGGGACCTCCTGTGCGCCGCTCGGTGCCCGCTGCCTCTGGGCCCGGCGCTGGGCTCCGCTGGAAGGAGCCTGCCTCTGGCTTCATTGCGCCCTCCCTTCCGGTATTTACAGGCACTGGTGAGATCCCCCTGAGCCTCCTCTCCTCCAGGCTGGGCAGTCCCAGCTCTCTCAGCCTCTCTGCATAGCAGAGGGGCTCCAGTCCCTTCGTCATCATGGTAGCCCTCTGTTGGACTCCTTCCAGTATGTTTAGGTCTCTGGATTCATGTAATCTTTGTGGCTTAACTTAATGTGACCCTGGAGGGGGCATCCAGTTCAACTTTCCTTTATTCTGCCTTTGTTTTTAACCAGCAGCAACCCGTTGGGGCTGGGGCTTCCAGCTCTGCAGCCACAACGCACGAGGCCTTGCGCCAGCTCGGGGCTGTGCCGACCTCCTCAGGCTGTGGTGCGGAGCGGTGTGGGCTCCTGCGGGGCCGCCCCTCGGGGGGCTGCTGCCCGCGGCTGGTGGCCCTCTTCCTCCGGCTTGGTTCAACCTCTCAGACCCTAACCCAACAGGCACCTTGTTCCTAGCACTGAGACACAGCATTGTTTCCTTGATGAGAAAAAATATGCCCTTACATTTGAAAGCTTGCAGCATATTTAACTGCAATCCTGTTGATTTAAAAGCAAATTGGTATCGGTACTGCTTACTTTGAGAATATGAATCCGCATGAGGCATTCTGGTCTCTCTGTGGGTGTATTACTTGCTTTATAGACTGCAGGTATGACTCAATTTCTTGTTTTCCAACTCAGACAGTTTTATGTGACCCTACTGCAGGCTTGCACCTATCAAAAAGATTAGTAGCAAATAAGGAACAAATCTACCAAAATTAAGGCTTTTCAAAGACCAATGTCCAGTGAATCTAGAAATATATCTGATATATATTTCTCATAGTGTGCACTCGTTTCTTGACAATATTGCTCAAAAGAAGTGGCTGAACTAGAAAAGTTCCTATTTGGTTTCTTTCAGATGTGTTTGGATGTCCTTCAATTTTAATTCCATATCTCACATTTTTAGGTTTCTGTTCCCTAGCAATGCTATACTGAGTTATCACAGGGTCACACCTTACCCCAGCAACCTTTTCTGGTTGATGCTTATGAGAAAAGTCAAATGTTGTTGGGCTTCTGCTCTCTTTGGTATGGACTTAATGATAAGTATTCTTTAGGTATAACTGAAAATAAGCATGGTGATTCATTGGGATCTCAGACCATGCAAATCCATTCTTACTGCTGTCCACCACATTTGGGCACGAGTAAACCCAAGAATCAGGGCATGTTTTTTTTTCTTCCTGTTTCAAATCCCAGAACCAAATCCTTCCATCAAGGAGATTTAGTGGGGAGCTTGTAGCTTGTGAACTGTAAGGTCATAGTTCAGAGAAATTTCTTATATCCATAAAGTCTCAGTATGTCATTGCTATTGAGGGTTTTCTGCTGAAAGCAACCTCTCCTGTCCACCACATGTGCGCCATGAGCCCTCTGTATGGATCCCGTGCTGCACCCAGCAGGCTGGGGGAAAACACCAGCTCCCCCTGCCTGACCTGGTCCCTGGGGATCTAGGGGGTGACTGGGGTTTCGGTGCACTGGGGACAAGGACCACGGCTCACGCCAGCATTGCACAGAGGTGGGGGAGCAGGGTTTGTTATGAAGCACAGTGTGGAACATCTGCTCAGTGTGGGTACTGAAAGCATAGCAGCTAACGAGAAATCTTGTGTGAAGTAACAAAGGGGCAGAAGTCAGTCCCATTACTGGGTCAGGTCCTAGGCCATGTGAATCCATTATCCTTTGTGAACTGCCTCAGTTTGCACCTGGTTGGGATGTGATTTGATGCTGCTTTGTTGGTTTCTTCTCAGGATGATATTGCATTCTCCTCCAAGGGTGAGATAGAGACAGGTGCATGCCACGAATGCGTGGAAATGCACTGAAAGTCTGCCCCATCTTTTGAGACAGTGAGTGTAAAATTATTTATTGAGTAAAGCATTGATGCACCACTTCAAACAGCCAAAATTAAGATCTATTAATCTACAAATCAGGCAAAGAACCCCAAGAATTAGCTATTTTATTAGAAAATGAGTTGTTTAGCAATTTATTACTCACAGATAATTAGTGAAACAAACTGCTTCTTAATCAGTTCAACTACAAGTACTTCTCAAAGTCATTTTTTTTTTTGCCATCAGATCCTGAAGCATGCAGATTTTTCTCTGATTTCCCCCCCCCCACCCCCCCCCCCTTGTGCAAGGCTTTTTATTTCCTGGAGGCCCTCTCAAAAGGCATAAAGTTATACGAGCTCTTATGCCAGCTGTAGACAAAGCCCCAGGACTCTTCCCTCAGTTCTTCCTCCTTCGCTCTGACTCATTTTTGCACTGGTTTGCTGAGGATTTATTTTGATATATCAGTTCTTTTGGAAGGATGTGGGCTGTCTGTTTTATAGGCTAAAAAGATTAACACAGCAATTAGCTGCCACATCAGTCAGAAGCGTACAGAGAAGTATGTAGTGGCGAGTGCAAGTAGCCGATCAGCAGGAGGCCCTTCCTTTGGCCAGGGGGTGAGGCTGCGGTGTGCTCCGGGGTCCAGCAGTGCCCACGTGGATGCTCTCCAGCAGGACGGGTGCGTGCTGTCTGCGCTCCTCGAGTGGTGCTGGTGGCACGGCTCGGCATCCCCTCTGCAGGTGTGTTCCCTGGTGAGGCTGTACGAGCAGCAGCAGACCTTTCGCATTGCTGGTGGGATTTTTTAAGGCCACTGAAACCAGCTGATGCTGGGGTGCCTCACCAGGTCTCCCCAGCTGTCTTGTAATAGTGATGTGTGGCTGTCCTGATGGGTATGGGTTCCACCTGCTGCTTTGCCTTTTGCTGCAGCTCTGTCTCTCCACATTTATATTCTGCCTGGTCCTTGAGTCTCTCCGTGATAAACAGCAGGATGACTGGATTTCTCACCCAGGAGCAGAGATCATACACTGTAAAAGGAGAAAATAAATAGTAGGATATCAAGGTTATGTATAATGTTATCTGGGCAGTTTCTGGTGAAGGAACACACATGCACACCACCCCTAAATGGCTCATCTGCCTGCTAGCAGCTGAGTGGGGAGGTGGCTTTGCCAAAATAAGCCTGCAGCAGTGAGGGCCATGCATGCAGACAATGCAAAATGGCACCAGAACTTGCAAGTGAGAGGTTGTAAAGTTGTGTGGTTTGGGCTTTACGCTTATGGGGGGGATAATTGGTGAGGTGTGTGTGTATAAGAGAGAAACTGCAGCACCTGGATTCAAGCACTGTTCTTCTTGATTCCCTGTAGAGGTTTTCATCCCATACTGCTCTCAGTTGCATAGAGAAAGGGTGGCTGCTATGCTTTTTGTTGTTGTGATGTAGGAACTGAAGAAGCGGAGTCCAGGGTGAGGATTTGAATGGTCCTGTGTTTGGTAGCTGTTTGGACAACATCAGAGGAGACTTGGTTCTTCAGTGCAGGAGTTATTCTTCCAAGTATAAAAGCACTTGAAATCAGCTATTGCTGTTTCTGATTCATTCTTGCCTACAGGAGAAGAAAAAAAAAATTAGTCAGTAAAAGATGACATGAGGAAAATTACCGTATCTGGTAGGGTTGATCTAATTTCCTACTAGAAAAAGGATCAGAACAGAGATAAAATGTACACCAACAGGATACACGCAGTCTTGCCTCGGGGTAATCCGTTCAGCTGTTTTATCATACTGCAGTACACGAGGGCTGGTTACGCTGTACAAATGAGATGATTTCTTCACGAATGTAAGTGCCGTAATTTAGAAGTTGAAAAATTGCAAATCTGAAAAGCATGGAGTGCTAGTAATAGTTACAGATGCATTTCAGCCTGAAGACTGTCTGTATTTCTTGGGGAGAGTTGCATTTCTCAGGGGGTTTGCAGCTTGAGCCGAGCAGTTAATGTGTCAGGAGCGTGGCACCTGCATCCGGTGCCAGTGCTGTAACGGAGCAACAGCTGACATGTGTTTCATTTGTGCTCTTCCTTGCAGAGCTCTCATATAAAGCTGCTAATAGTTAAAAGTATGGTAGGCTGAGTTTCTGCCCTAACAGACAAATGCAATTTACATCAAGTAAAGACAAATGACACACTTAGGGCATTAATATGTATGAATCACACCCACGTACACCATATCTTGCTGTGTCTACCTCTCAAAATTAAAGCTGTGTTCATGTTATAATACTCAAGTTGCACTTAGTGTTTGAAATTGTTCTTTTTAAAGCTCATCCATCTTTACCTAGGCAAGTAGAGGCTTATAATGAGAATTTTGGCTTATGTTTTGAAAGAATGCAAATTTGTGAAAAGTCTGTAATGGAAATACAAAGTACAGAGGTAACGCAGAACCTGTTGACAATCATATCAATATGAATATAGCTGAGCTAAGTTTGTTGATTTTTATACAGAAGTCCCAGTGTTTTTGCATGCATACTGTGAGGTTTTCATTTACTTGTTGGATGCGAAGGAGGGGATCTCTTCTGTTATCAAAGCTCTTCTCCAAAGTAGTTTATTGCAGGGTTGCACAAGGCATTCATGAACAGTACTGATTTTTTTTTCCTCTGGACACCCATGAGAAAGGATGTGGCCTCTAAGACACGCCTTGTGAGCATCGGGTGGCTCCTACCCACTCCCTATTCACACCACTTTTGACACTCCATGTATTTATCTACTCTACAGCCAGAATACTGTCTTTGAACATTGCAGGTGACAGCTGTGTGCTGTAGCTCCCTGTATTTACTCTTTGCTTTTGGAGTCTGAATCTACTCAGATTGTCCCAAAAGGTATTTTTTCAATTGAGTTTATTCATTTAAAGTTGTAAACTTATGACTTAAAATGATCAAACAGTGCCTGCCAATGACCTAGTAATGAATTATTTTTCAAAGTTTACCCTTGAAACTTCCTCTCGGTGTCGTACAGTCAGAATGTCTTTGAATGCTTGTTACTGTAAAAAAGAGCTAATAGATAAACCCACCCCTTATCAATGCAACATATGGTTTACTAAATCCCAGTGCTGGGAGAACTCATGCATCAACTTTAGTTCTTCATTTTTAAAGTGTGCTTGAAGCTTTTGCTGGGACACAGGGAATAAGGAGAACTGCAAAGGCAGAATCCCTCTGCAGCTTTAGCTATCTTCTGAAAATAGTCTGTTTTATTTTTTGCTCCTTTCTTGTCTTTTATTAAACACGCTTTGACTTTGTAATGTGCTTTCCATTGGACAAATGGTGGATATTCAGTGCTGCTTTGACTTCTCCTGGCGGCATGCCAGAAAATCAGAACTCAGTCTCAGATGCTGCAGTGTCACAGTCTATGAGCATCTCCCTGTCCGCGGCTGATAGTTCAATGTATATTTAAACTTTCATCAACATAAAATCTGCATGATAAATTTGTAATAATCTGCATGTCATTAGCACATTTTAATTGTCAAGACTTTGTGAACAAAAGGCATCTGAGCACAGACATATTTTGGCATGATATTTACAGCGAATATTCATAAACATTGGATCTTAATTTAAGGTTATGCAATTTTATTATTATTTTTATTTAATGACAGATATTCCTCTACTGATTCGCCAAAGCAGGAGTAGAATACAGTCACGTGAGGCTATGGTGTGAAGACTCCCCCATTCTCCCCATTTTCTTTTCTCCGTAGCTACTCTTGGAGGCCCAGATGTTGGCAGGGGATGAGGAGGCACCTGGCCAAGCTGGGGGGGCCCTGCTTGGTTGCCTGAGGGCTGTTCTGGCTGTGTCAGAACCGGAGGAAGGGCTGGTCCCAGCAGCAACTCTTGCACAGAAATTCCCAATTTTATTTTTCCTAAGCAAAATGTTGTTAGGAGCCCATTATGACAAACCAACCTCTACAAGTTGGAAACATTCATCTATTTCAAAAATGTTTTGTAGAAATTTATTAACATTTTACACTGTTCAGTCAGATTGAGCTACACATATGAAACATCTCAGTGAAATCCAAAGTAATGCAATTGTTAATTAAATGGATATTTTTATCACAAAACATTTAGTTGCATGGATCAAATACTTATAGAAAAACTTCATACAGACAGCATCAACTCTGTTTAATTCGACCCTAATTCAGGTACAGGCTGGTCGAGTACAGGGAAGTTCACTGACAGAGCTACTGTCTAAAAATGCAGTGTGTTAGGCCAGGAGCATATCTTAAATAAGACGAAACTCATTATTTATCTTACAGATGCAAACGTGAAGGATGTTATGTAGCTTAGCGGACTGAATTTTAAATCTCATGTCTGACATTTAAGCATATATCCTCTCCCCATCTGAGACTACATTATTCTCATATTATAGATTTATTACAAAAAGACATCCATGTACTCGATAGCTGCTTTGCATATTATGCTACTGAAAGTTGGAATAGATGGAGAGATGTAATAAGAAGCTGAATGTATCACCATGAGGGAGCCCAGGTATGACAGCTGAAGAGCACAGCACAGTTACAAGAGTGCAGTGAGAAAGGGCTTACTACCTGCTGATGCTGCACTGGAGATGGGGTTATAGCCACGTGTGCAGGTGCATGCACACACAAACCATCTCTGGTTTCTTAGAAAACAGGGCACCCAACCCGTGGTTGTCACAACAGCTGGTACTTCCCCTTGACAATAATGACTATTTGAACGGAAGGAAGCTCACTGTTTTCAGTAAGGAAAAGTAAGAAATGTGGTAAAAAGTAAAGGATATTGAAAAGCTGACATTGTGCTTTAGGATTTGAGCTTACAGGATATTGGAAACTTGATTATTCCTTGCCAAACCTTCAGGCAGATATTGAATGCCATGCCTATTAACCTCAAGGAAAAGAGGATAGGATCCCAATAGACATCCAGCATTTTATGTAATTAATGACCAATGTTTTATTAAAAATGTAAGTCAATTTAATGAAAATAAGTGCAGCTGGTACTTCAACAACAACAAAAGTTCAAATAATTCATTGTTATTGCAAGGTGTGGATCTTGAATTATCAAAATATGTCAGCACTCCCTTGTTTCATATTGTACTTGGTTTGTACTGCTTTCAGCATTTCCATAAATTCTGGCAGGTCATTAATTTCCTTGCTGAGTGGATCTCTCTGCATAGCTGGAAATAAAGTTCAGCCATCATGGGAAGGAAAGAGTTGTGGTGTACCTGGAAACCTCCTGACCCATGCCAGAGCAAGTCCTGATACCCCACTGAAGGCCAAGAGATGCTTGGATTGTTTTTCTGCTTTACTCTCCAAATTTAAAGACAGGGAAGTTGAATCCCAGCTTAGACTGGCCCCAAAAGAAATCTGTTTAGTTTTCTTGCAGAAACAGACCAAGAAAGGTTATTGTATTTTTTCCCCTTTTGCAGCATTTTTAGGAAAGAGGCAAATGAAGGGGAAATTCTAGACTTGAGCACCATTCACAAAAACAAACCAAAAAAACCAACCTGCAGGTTTCCCGTGCTTACTTCATGCTAATTCATTTCCCAAACATTCAAGCATTCCCTCTGCCTGAGGTACAAGTGTGCATTTCTTCTGTATAACCTTTGTGCATCCCCGAAAAGGGGGGAATTTGGGGGGAATATTTTTGGCCTGGATACAAAGCACTGCAGGTTTCTTCCAGTTCTCGTGCCAAGATGGGTGTCTCCATGTCCCATGCCAGCAAATATCAAGTGAGTGTCTTCAGAGGTAGCAGCTCCCCTCTGCTGCATGCTCCTGGCACTCTGTGGAAAGGTGAGCGCACAGCAGCAGCTCTGCTTCTCCCTGCCGTGGCACGGAGCCTGGTGGTGCTGCGTTACCTGCGCTAATATCTGTGTCTTCCTGAGCCACTTTGAATTTTCCTTCCAGGAAATTTTTTTTTTTTTTTTTTTTCCTTTTTCATCTTTGTGAATCAGCAAGGCCTGGTTTTATTTTCATGCTGTATATCCAGGACACTGCATGTGGTGCTGTCCTGGAGCATTTGGGTTTCGTGATCCCGTGTGCCTCATTTGGCAGGATTACGGATGTGCATGAGGACGCTGTCTCGGGTAGCTGTTTGCTCATGCAATAACGTTGAACTCCCAGTGCGGGCACTGCACTGTGCTGAACATACAGATGGCTCCGAGGTCAGGCTCAGGTAACGGTGTGCTGCAAGGTGATTGTGCACTTTTTAACTTTAAAACAGTCTGAATTGTTGCTGGAAGCCTAATATTTTAAAGGATTTGAGGACTATAATGCAGATGTTAAGCAGTTTTGAACTGCCACTGTTGTGGCTGATTATAGGTTCACTCTCCATTCACTTGTTCATGGGGTATTTCACTGATGGCAATGGAACTGATAGGCCATAAAACTGTCATTGCAAGAGATTGAAGTCCTCTGTGACAACAAGAGACATTGACAAAATAACTGGCACCTCTGGGTAAAAACTCTGTCCAGCTTGGTCTAGTTTTTTTTTCCCTATAGAATAAAATGGCTTTCTGTTGTGACAAAACCCAAAGGTTTCAAGAAATATTTTCTTCTGGTGGGGAATGAAACCCCATCCTTTTTGTGCCAGCTGGAAAATCGGGAGGGCATAGTTATTGTTTGGGTGGTGGGAGTGGTGGGTGGTGCTGTGGTGGCAGTTGGATGTACGCCACGGAGCAGGGCTTGGAATCTGGGGGGATCTCAGGCCCTGGGGCTGCCGATCAGAGCATGGACTCAGAGCATGGGCTCCCGTTAGTTTCTCCAACGCGGCACCAAAGGCTGCTCTGCAAAGGGCCTGGCCAGAAATCCTGCACTGGGTTTAAGAGTCATTTCCCAGAAAAGCTTCACTGAGCTGATGTGTTTCTATGGAAAAAAAAAAAAATTCTCTTAGATGAATAAGCGTTTTCTGATGGAAAAAGTACTTTGTAGGAAAAATCTGGATGAGAAATACTTTGCAGCATTACTGGATTCCTACCTCCAGGGCTCCTATTTCTAGCCAGCTGGTCTCTACTGTCAGTATTCAGTGATCCCCCTGAAACAGTGTATGGTATGTCTGAAGAGACAAAGGATGTTTTACCCGTCTTTAATTTGAGAGTTGAGCGATGTGTAATGACACCAGCCATGACACATATAAATGAGGATCTATACCTGAGCCTTTAGCTGGGTGATGCTTGCTGTCTTTGCTGAAGACCATGCCGTTGAATTACTTGCCTTCAAAAAAGCTAAATTTGGAAGAGTGGGGCCAAGGGAGCCCCCAGCAAGCTGCATCTCCAGGCATGCAGTGCAGCTGCTTGCCCCTCAGCTCCACTCTGCCTGCTGTGGGAGTTGGGCAGGAGGAGGCAGCTTCGTGCTCCTGGTGCCTGCTCCTGGGACCAGCTGGGTGCTCCTGGGAGCTTAAAATCAGTGCATGGGGTAGGATGAAAGGGTTAGTAAACCAGAAGTGTTCTACTGAAGAATGTTTTCCAATCAAATCTCCATTTTATGGAGAAAAAAAAATTTCCCATTGAAACTCGTTTGTAGTCGTGAGTTGGGGCTTAAGGATTTTTAACCTTTTTGTCACATCACTCCGGCTTGCAATGAAAGTCTCACCCTGGAGGCAAAACCACCGTTGCATTAAGGTGAATGTATTAATCTAGAGAAATAACCAGTCCCCAGAGGCTGAATCGAGGTGGCATCCATTCAGCAAACCAATTTAAATTCCTCCTATTTTTTGATGGGTAAGAGCAGGATCACCGACTTGCCTCCTGCAAGAGGAGAGCAGAATGACGGCCCTTACAGTAAATCAAATCCTGCTTAATGAGCGCACGTTGTGATGAGAAAAACCCAACCAGTGCTACTGCAAGCTGCATGCCCACCACACAATCGCACATTTAAGATGTACTCATACAATGAATAGCCGTTTCAGATATGTGAAAGCCAAACAACTGAGGCCTGATGCCTGTCTTTGTGTTTGGTCAACATCGGTGAAGGTGCTCGGGGTCCCTCACTGCGTTCGCCGTGAGCTCTGTGCAGAGCTGCCCGGGGAGGGGGAAGCAGTAAGTGCCCTCCCTGCAGTAGGTGGGCAGCTGTTGCAGCTCCAAATAGGCAAATGCAGGCAGAGACCTTGTTCTTCGTGCCTGTGGCAATCCCAGTTAAGTGAAATGATACGTTCCTATCACAAATATCACTGTTACAAAGCTATGTCTGCTTTAGGGCTTCTTCATTCTGCTTCCCATTCCCACTGGGTTATAGATAACCTTATTTGTGTACGTATTTTCAGTTTCCCAGCAGGAAAGCAAATGGAGAATAAAAGGAACAAACAAGCACCACACAAGTTCAAAATCAAGCTGGTGCTCTGAAGGAAAGCTAAGCAAGTCTGACTATTTAGCATTCATGCTGTTTATCCCCACAGTTTGCTGTGGTGGCTGCCTAAGAGTTCCTGAATCATGGAATTAGTCAAATGGTTCCTGAAAGTTAGTTACTGCATTTTAATGGCTTGTTATCTTTGTTTACCACAAGGGTTCTCCTGTACACCAGGCTGGCTGAAAGATGCATGCAAATTGCGATGAAATAATCTGATTTGTACATAAATGTTGACGTTCTCCAGAGGGTTTGAGGAAGCATTGTACAGTATTATAAAGACAAGGATGCACAACGATGCAAAAAGGCCAAACGCTATAGTCACTGCAAAACCAGGGTGGGTTTCCATCCAGTGATAAGATTAGGGGAAGCACCCACGGCTTTGAAAATCTGCGATTCCAGAGATGATGTGCTCTCCACGATAACATGGGACCCAGCCAGGGGCTTGTAAACACTCCATGTGCCAGCTGGGGAAGGGGGCTCACAGGCTGTATTCAGGGGACCACTGCTGGCACCTGCCCACCCTGCAGCAACCAGGCCTGGCTGGGCCTTGGAGGGTCAGGGGGGGCATGGTGGGTGTCGGGTTTGTGTCAAAGCCCAACACTCTTGTTTCCTGCTAAAAACAGACTGGAAAATTTTCCATCAGGAGTTTTGGCTTAAAAATCCTCCTTTGCAACATGGAGGCACTCTATTTTGGGTGTTACGTGCGTTCTGGCAAGAGCTTCTCTAATAAATGACAAACAAACCCCACCAATTAAAGCACGTAAGAAATTCCTATTTAATCAGAGAAGCTTTGGGGATTCTAATTGTTTAGCTGTCCAAGTGCCTTAAGTCATTTGCAGCATTTTGTTATATTTGTGATCCAACAAATAAGATGACCTATAAAGCCCCCTTTCTATCTGCAAATATAACGAGAGTGACTGACAGTGTGTTCAGAAGTAATGAGATGTAGTTAGGGGGAGAAAAAGCCTCATTCAGAAGCAAGCCCATAAACTTTTCAACAGGCTTTAATAAAACATAATGCTAGATTCTTGCTGCACCTATCACTCTTAAAACTGTTAAGTCTCTGTGGGCAGTTTAGCATTTGTCTGAGGGATCATCTGAGCCTCTGCAATTCCACGGCAACTGTGCAAAGAATCACCAATTTTGGCACTTCGCTGCCCCGAAAGCCGCCTCTGGCATTGGAAGCAGGGTGTGCAGTCTGGGGGGGGAGGCGGCGGTGTGGAGGCAGCAAGGAGAGGAGTGTTGTGGTGGAGGAGCTTGCTGGGGCTCCCCCGGCACCTGGGGCTCTGCCGATGGCTGGAAGTGCCCGGGGGCAGCGGGGGCTGCTGCCGTGGTGAGGGTTTGGCTCTTGGTGAGTGGTGTTGCGTTGGTGTGCCTCCTTCGCTGCAGCACCTCGGCTGCCCACAGGTGGATCAGGATGCTGGGTATGAACACAGAGCAAGAGGAGGCAAAGTTCCCCTAACACAAGTGTCACCCTGGAGCGAAGAGGCGGGAGGGACCCTTAGAATGGGGACACCAGCACAGCAGTCCCCGGCCTGCCCTTGGCCCCACAGCAAGGCCGCGCAGGGGTGCAGCAGGTGGCAGAGATGGGGCACGAGATGCTGTGGGAAGAGAGGGGCGACGCTCCTGCCCCAGCCCACCCCCAGCACCCAGCTCTTCAGCGGTGCCCCCGCTGCAAAACTGACCCTGTGGGGGAACCTCGTGTCCCACCTCCTCCCTTCTGTGATGCTGCCCTTGCTCCTGCCTCTCCCGGCCTTCGCAGGGACTTCCTGGGGGTCGTGGGGAGGCTGAGCTTTGTGGGCCGAGCAAACTGCCCTGTTAGGCTCTTGGTTTGCTGCCTTTCTCCCGTGGATGAGCAGCATGGTTACCTGACCTTCTGTAGCTGTGTTGTTCAATCGAAGCAGTTTCTGAAAGCTTTGTCCATGCTTTTGGATCTTACTGCCTGACTTATGCTGCTCAGGAAGCACTGCAGGAGCCGAGGTATGATCTCAAGCACTGATGTTTTGGCATAAGGCTTTGCAAGGTATAAATCACAGTGCCCTTGGAGGATGCTTGACTATCTTCTCCAGTGCAGTAAGAACTTGGTTTGAGATGGATGCTTTGCGAGGAGGTATGCCAAAACCCCAGCAAAGCGGGCATTTGATATCCTCCTTAGTTTTCCCAACGGTTTTCTGATGGATTTACGAATTCACCCCTTGGTGAATTATACTATGGAAGTATAATATGAAACACTGAGGTAGCGATATGCAGTGAATCATTAATGTTCGATTCTGTAACTTATTTAATGAAACCTGGAGCCTGCCCTTAGATGACTGCCATAGCTTGAACTTGCCCTGTTCACCTGGCCTTTGAGCTCCAGCCCCTGCCGGGAGAGGCCGTCCGTCTGTCTGTCCGTGTCATGAGGGCACTGGGTGTGTTGCCTTACTTCCAGTGCGACTTCTGAGCTGTGTTTTAGAAAGGCTTATGTATTTTGAACGTAGATGTCATTCTCTGAAAACTGCAAAGTTCTAAAGTGGTTTTGCTTAACCCACCCCCATAATTTAAACCAACAAAGTTTACTGCTTCATTCTCTGTGGTGCTAACGCAGAAGCCAACCACTTGCTGATTCCTTTCAGAAAACACTCCCCTGCAGTGCAAACCCTGTAATTTACCTGTGATGCAGGCAGCGTGCTGCCGTTCCCCGCTGGAGCCACTCTGCCCTGCCAGCGGGCAGGCTGGGGGTGCAGCAGGAGCTGGGAGGGGACAGGAGCAGGACAGCTGACCCAAACCGGCCAAAGGGGTATTCCGTGCCTTGCGGTGTCATGTTGAATAATTCATATGGGGTGGCTGGCCGCGCTGGGGGGACCACTGCTCAGGGATGGGATGGGCATCGGTCAGCGGGCGGTGAGCCATTGCATTGTGCATCACTTGTTTTGTAAACATTATTATTATTACTATAATAATTATTATTATTCTTTCTTTTCTGTCCTAATAAACTGTCTTTATTACAACCCACAGCCTTTTTTTTTTTTTTCTGATTCTCTCCCCCATCCCACTGTGGGAGAGGGTGAGCGAACAGCTGTGTGGTGCTGAGCTGCTGGCTGGGTTAAACAACAACAGGTCCCACATCCCACCAGGTGTCCCCAGCACAAGCAGCCCAGGACAGGTGCCGTGGGCAGCCCTCTCCGATGCTGGAAAGCTCTTGGTTCCTTCCGCAGTTCACCAGAAAAGCACCGCTGTCCTGTGGCTCGCTGGGTGCCAGTGAGCGCTCGCTGCTGTCCTTGCTGAGCACTGTCCCTGTCCGCGAGTTTTGGGCAGCCCCAGCAGCAGGCAGGTTTGGCAGGGGGTTGGCAGCAGCTTGGGCTTGGAAAACACCGCTTCTCTTCAGTTTAACTGAAGGCAGTGGGATTTTTTTAATTTGTGGAGCAAGTTTGTGTTTTCTTTGTTTAGCATAACAGAAAATGGAATCAATAAAGCTAAATCAACAAATTAGTCTTCTTTAGGAAAGTCCTTAGGAAAGTTAAAGAACTTTAAAGAAATAAATCCAATCTAAAACACAATTTCATTTTTCATTGCTGACTTTACCAAAGCAAGCCACAGGCTAATCAAGTCTTATTTTTTCTCCTTAAAATAAACAGACCTCTGCACCGTCACAAAGTCTCAGTTTTGATGTAACAACCACATTTCCTGCACCAAAATAAACCAACAGGAAGCTTGCAGCCTCTGTGTGAATGATGGAGGATTAACTGCTATGTGGCCAAGCCATGAACTTGGCTCAAACGCAGTTGCTTTGAAGTTTTTCTGGTTGCAGTGCTGAGCCATGACCCACGTGCAGACCAGATAAATTGATAAAGCCTCACCCGTCTTCTATCTATAGTTTCATAGTTCACCTTCCTGTTCTCTGCATCTCTCCATTATTTTATAACAGCTGTGCAAAATCACACATTCAAAACTTTTAGGAACCTGTTGCTTACTTAATAAGCTTTTTATTCCACAATAAATTATTTATTGAGATTTAAAGCAGTTTTCATGTGCACATTAAAAAAAAAAAAAAAAAGGACCTGAAGAAAAAAAAAAACATATTCTCTTACCTAAGGAAGAATTTCATATCTGCACCTCTCAGGTGTCAGCTCTTCTTGTCTGCTATCCTGTAATTGCAGAGCAGGAATAACACATTTCAAACCACCTTCAGCAAAACCCACAAGTCCAAACTTTCCCTGTGGATTCCTGGCTCTCTTATTCAATGATTCATTGCTGCTTTGTCAGAAAAAAATATTTTATTTAGCATTCCCTAAAAGTCCCAGAGTTCATGAAATTCAAAGGCAGAAGAGGACGTCTACCAGGAATGTTGAAAGCCAGCTGGCAAGTTAAATGCTGCAAGCCGGGAGACCTTGCTGTGAATTATTTTGCTGATGTGGGAGCCAGTTGTGCACAGCCCAGGCACCTTTGCTGCCCGCGGGTCTGCTGTTGTGTGGCAGCCCCACAGCCAGGCCCAGCACCCCCATGCTGGGAACCCCAAAATTGTGCAGCAGGAGTTACCAAATTAGCTGCTAAAAGAAAATAAATTTGGGAAAATTTACCATACAGCCCACCTGGTCCCCCACTGCCATGGGCAGGACCCCTGCCCCCAGCGCAGGCTGCCCAAAGCCCCCCAGCCTGGCCTTGGGCACTGCCAGGGATGGGGCACCCACAGCTCCTCGGGGCAGCCTGGGCAGGGCCTTGCCGCCTTATCATGAAAAAATGCATTCCTTATATCCAGTCTAAATCTACTCTCTTTCAGTCTAAAGGCATTACCCCTTGTCCTGTCACTACGTGACCTTGTTATTTTGTGTTGTTTATTATTTGAAGACAAGGCAAGAAAACCTAAATGTTTGGGGATTCTTTAATTTTGAAGTTGTCTCCTGCATTCTAAAATTTTTGTTCAGTTCATCCCAAGCAGTGTTTAGCCTGCTAAGACGATAGCTGATGATGCAGGGAGGTGGGTATCTCACTACTGGGACTTCCTTAGAGCTGTCCCTAGCGAATTTCTGCACACACAGACCCAGGAAATATCAATAGATCCAGAATGGCCCTAAATAATTTCTTATCCATTCATATATCTGTGCACTGCATCCATGCTAATTACTCAGCCTCAAAATCTCTCCCACCATAAGTAATATTGGGAAATTGGGAAAGACAGTGGTTTAGGAGTCGTTGGAAAGCCCTGCTCTGAACGGAGAGGACAGTGTCTGAACAACAGATTACCTGTCCAGACATCAGTCACTCACAGTCAGGCTGGTTAGCTACAGACACCTTTGATGTGAAATAGGATTTCCAGGCTAGGTCTAGTGCTGCTGGTGACCCTAGGCCAGAAGACACCTGTGCAGAAGGCCAGTACCTCTTCTCACTCCCCCATCAGCCCAGGATGAGGCCGCAGGTCTGCAGTGACATCCTCCAGCTGGGCCGAGATCTCTCTGGGCAGATTCCTCCACTACTTTCATTGCTTCCCCACCAAAGTCTTCTTGTGATGAACAGGCCCCGCAGCAAATCCTGTGTACGAGCGATTCCTTCGCTGCCCCCAGATGAGCAGAGGTTTGCTTTTGGGAAGCTCATTTTCCTCCCTCAGAAATGCCCATTTTGCTCAGCTGTGCTCGGTGAGGGTGCAGCAGACATCGCATACCTCACGCTACCAGTGATCGTAATGGATCTTAGCTCTTTTGGGAGCTGAATTGGCACTTTGCAATATCTATTTTTAATGTTGTCCAGAAATAAACAACTCCATTATACAATTCCATCTGTGGTAAGAAATGAATGATTTGATGTAGAGTAAATTGAGTCTAAGATGCCTGTTTGGCATTACACCTTGGGGTTGTACGGGGGGAGACTTTCCCTTGCAGTGCTTGCATTGACAGAAGTCCTCATGGGCAAATTAAATATTTGCAGAAGAGAAACTAGAATTAAGCAAAACAGCCAAGGGAAGTTGAACTTGCAGCTTTCATTGTTTATAAGTTTGTTTGTTTGGTTTTGTTTTGCATTCAGGAAAGAGAATCTTCTCCAAAGAATCAATATGAGAAGTTTGATGTCCATGAAAAAACTTGAATATAGAGCACTCCAGGATACTTATTAGTAAAAGTTTAGATGATTCTCCTAGTTTCTACAGCATATATATGTAAATAATTGCTAGAGCTGCACTCTAATTCTAAACTCGACTACCTATAAATGAAAACACGCCCTGCACGTTGCGTGTGTGTACTTTTACAAAGAAATATTTCAAGGGCTGGAAAATCAAGTCCATGAAGTCTGGGAGACACATTCTTGGCTTAACATCTTTGTGCGTTTGTTCTGCTTTAATCTTTAATCACACAGTGACAGATATGCTGTTGGTGTTGCTCGTCGTCCATCCCAGCCCTCCCCTTACACACACTACCCACCCTCTCCTCTGCAGGCAGAATTATTAATTTCTTCATGGGATTTTCAGTACTGCTGCTCCTGCTCATGCTAGCACGCTTTGGAAAGTTAATTAATTTTCTTTCTGACACTCCTGTGAGATGAGTGGGCATTATTCCTGATTTGTAAATAGAAAATTAATGTACAGAAAGATTAAGATGAAAAGTATCTATTAATTTTTGCCAAATCTGACATGCCTCTTAGCTGTTTTTTCAGAGAACCTGGCACTATTAATTACTTTCCTGTTTAATTGTAGAAATTAAAAAAAAAAAAAATACTGGAAAGGATATCAAGTCATGTAGTAAATCCCGTTGCCCCAAGTAGGATAAATTATAGGATATCCAGGTAGGATAAATGCCTAACCTTTAATGACAGAGATTTTATGACTTTCCTAGTTGATCTGTTCAAGACTTTCTCTGGTCCCAACTGCTTCTGGGGCTTCACATGGATGCTCTCGGGCACGACATCCTCCCGCCCCATGATGTGCCCCACACACCTCACCCCATGCACCGCACTCCCCACCTGCTTCTATCCTCAGATATGCTCCCCAGTGGGTGCTTGTTTTGTCTTCACTTTGTGATCCGCTGCAGCCTTCAGATCCTTTCCTGGAGAAGATCATTGTAAGAGTCATCCTTCTCCTCCACTGATGGAATTCATTATACCTCCGTAGGTGCAACACTTAGCCTTAATGAATCGAACCCTGCTAATTTCACACTATTTCCTCTCTATAGGAAGTAGTTATTGACTCCATTCACAACTTGGCACTTCTGCAAACTGGATCCCATTGTCTCAGTTGAGTTGTCTGGAAAACATGAAGCACTGGGCAAATAAAAGGTGGATTTGCAGAAGTGACTTCCCCATGTCGATAGGGTTTGTTTGCAGGAAAAGCCGTGAAGCCAGCTGCAGGATAGGAGCAGAAGAAAAAGTGTTCCAAGGTGTTTTGGGACTTGGGTTCTCAAACCCAGAATGGTATAATGAGAAAAACTCACACATAGAAACAGATAGAAAAGCACTATGTGCATAGGTAAAAGTATATTCTTTTTGTTTGTTTGTTGTTGTTGTTGTTGTTGTTCCAGTATACATAGGGACCAACCCAGTCCTCCCTGGCTCGAGTGGGAGCAGGCAGGTGGCAACGAATAGTAAGAGGAAAAATTCACGCACTGTGGGTAACACCTTCATGCATCAGGAAGGCAGATAATAGAGGCACAAGATATATATTTTTAATGGAATAAGTTCTGATATTAAAATTTATCATTTCATTTTCATTCTACATTCATTTCAAACATCACTGAAAATATGTTTAAAATCTCTTTCACAGTTATATTTGTTGGAATTTTGTAACATTGGGGTTCTGCATCTTAAAGCTGAGTTATTTTCAGAAATTCTCGATAGTAGTGTTAATACTAAGTAGTTCATCCACCTCTAAAGTTCTCTTAGGTGAATGCAAGATGTAAATTTTGCACTAAAGGAAATGTAGGCTATTTGAAAAATATGTTTTACATTCCAGCACCATTTTCACTAATCGTTATGACATCAGTTTTCTTTCAGGGAAATCAGTGCTGATAAATAAAGTAGCTGCCCTTTTCCTGCCATTTGTGTAGTTTTGTTCATGGCCACAGGACTTAACCTTGTTCTTGTGCCATGTGCTTTAGTACTGTAAGAGCTTTGTTACTCTCTTCTGAATCTGGACAGTCATGAAGACTGAAGGCATACTGTTTTGGAAGGAGGTTAGAACGAATAGCTAGCGAGAGGCTAGTGCAGGACATCAAAATCCTGCATGAGCCACGGTGCACCAATGCATAGCTCAATGAAGGAGGTCTGCATTTAAAACTCCATTAGCAGAATCAGGAGACTTCTTGCTTCCTAAATTGAATGGTACCGGAAGAAATGTTGCAAAACGTGGGGTGGCAAATGGCTGCTGGTGCCTGCTGGGGACATGGAGGCTTGGCTGCCAGATTATGCTTTGTTCAGGTTCTCTTCAGAAGACTAATGGATTTATCTGAGACAATAAAATGTACTACTGTTATTGTAAGAAAGGAAAAAAAAAAAGATTTGCATATTAAATTAAACTGAGCCACACACTTTATCTCAGCCTTTGTTCAGGGGAAGGGAAAAGCAGATTAATAGTCAAATGTTTGCTGCCTCTTTTTTGCTAACATAAAGACATAAATACTATTTCAATTCTTTAAGTATATATATATTTGCACTGCCTGTGAAGCTGTGATAAGTGCACCCATGAACTGACTGAAAGGCTTTCTCTTGTACTACATTGTTTATTACGAGATATACCTGAAAGAGTCAGGGGCAACAAGAGACTGCTGGTGAACGCTAATCATTAACAAAACAATAGTTTAGTGGCTCTATTTTCTATATATACCTTGCTGCTAATCACACTGGCATTGTGTAATGTTTAGCACAAAACATAAAGCATCTACTCATAAGATGAGCGGACATTCTTGGTCTGGTGATGTTTGTAGGAACGCGTCCACAAACAGTAAAGCAACAATCCTTTACCAGCATTCTTCTCATTGGTAATTAGATTTTTTAACAATGATAATTGTGCCAGTAGCTATTTGGATAAATGCATTTTGTTAAAGGAACTCATGTTTTGTATGCAACTGTGTGTGACAATGTAGTAGAGAAAGATCTGGAGCTACAGTTCTTTTACTTGGTCTAATTCAGAAGCAGGGAATCGTAAATTGATGTCAATGGTAGCAATTAGCATTAGGAAGTAGACTTTAATAATGTCACTCCAGAAAGCACATGTTCAGATCTGATTTACCATTTATATGCAGATTCACTGATGTAAATGAATGAAAGAGATGAAGAAACCTTCCTCTCTTCTTTTATATCATCTTGAACTCTTCAATGATCTAAATGCAAATACATATAAACAGAGAATAAGAAGTTCCTAATCTTTGCTTTATGATACTGCATCGCAAGATAAGCATCAGGATGGTTTGTTTAAGAGTTTTGGTTTTAGTATGTTAGCAGTTTAGAAACAAACATCTACACACACAGTTTTGTTGTTGTTGTTGTTTGTTTTTCTTTTCAGCTTTATTACTACCTGGGGTAAATTAAAATGTCTATATCATCTTTCCCAATAAGGCACTAGATACTGCAAGCACTTGTGGAGATGCATATTCACTGAGGCCCCATGAGTTCAATAAAGGCATCTGTGCCAGGTAGAGTTGCTGCTGATAGAGATGGGTTTTCTAAGCTGTGGTATTGAAGGTGTTTCAAAGGGGTTCTCCAAATCAGAGACACACTTGTGGCATTAGATATACTTTTTGAAAGAGCAAGAAATCAGATGCTGGAGTTACTGTTCACCATCATCACTCTGGGGAATAATCAAACCATCAGACATTGAGTCGGTTTTCTCTGAAACTGACTCCAACAGTTCCCTGAGAAACCACTGAACATGTCATGTCCGATTTAAAACTGATATTTCTGTGCTGTTGTTGTTGATGTTTTTTAAATTTGAGTTTGCATTTGATGAATTTTCACACTGTTTAGATAAGATGCCCCGCATATTATTTCCTGATGAGTGTGATTTCTCTTCTTTGGTGCCTTTTAATGTGTTAAAATTGAAAAGATGGAATACTGGGCTCTACTTCCACATCAGGTAACATGCAGATTGAATTCATGCATCCTACAGAAATGACTCGTGACAAATTTTCTACTCCTGAGGGGACAAAAAACTAGTGGTAAATTAAGAGTAAGCAGAAAAACTTTTTTCCAGCTTCAGTCACTTTTTTTTTTTTTCAGCTTTCAGTGCTATTTGCTTTTTGCTCTTTCCATGGTTAATAGTGACGTGTAGCTCATTGCACCAGAGTCCTATTTGCATAAAATAACGCCAAAACAACAATGCCAAGGTTACACTGAGAATCAAAAGACAAAGTTAAAATAATCAAGAAGATGCTCATAGCTCAAAGACATCTATAATAATGTCCAAGATACAAAAACAATGAGAGATCAATCTGGTTAGTGAGAGCACCTTTGGGACCGCATGAGTCAACAGGGACTTCCTCACAAACAGACTGTATTGAAACTGTTAGGCTAAATTAATCTAGTTGTCAATATAGCAAAACAATTGCAAAATGGAAACTGGCCAAAAGTTGCTCCAGGATTTCTGTGAAATCCAATTAGGCATAGAAAAAAAGATGTCATTCATGCACAATTAAGCCAAGAATACAGTTAAGTGGAATACATGTTGATTAAAAAAAAATTCAAATGATTTTTGTACAAATGTAGTTAAGCTCATCAAAAAAAAAAAAAAAAAACGGTGCTGAGAACAACACAGGAGCATTTCCCCCATGGCTCGAGGTGCTCTTGGTGCCGCAGGAGATGCCGAAGGGCTGAGCCCCTTCTGCTGGCCACCCCTCGCGTCCCTCGGGCCAGCAGCAGGGTGGGCACCTGGCGTCCCCACAGCGCCATGGCCACGGCACACGCGGGGCACAGCGGCCTGCTGCACGCCCTGCTGCGGCCCCATCCTCCCCGGTGGCTGTCCGCGATCCCGTGCTCACAAAGAACAGAGCTGACAGCATGAACAAGTATTACAAGACGGCAACAACTCTTTTTTAATACATTTTTAATGCTGTAAAACGGGTGGTATGAAACCAGGAAAAGATTTTACAATTGAGTTTTAGTATCTGTCATTACAGCAATAGGAAGTTACAACTTTTCTTCTATGGGTTACGAATGTTTTGCCATTGCTTACAACTAAACTTTTATTGTATTCATAATATTGTCAAAAACGTGACATTGGAAGGTGAGATTTTTACTTCCATGGCAAAGATTAAATTTTGTGTGTGAGAATACATTTAAAAACCATTAGTGTTAGCTCTGGACAGAGAAACAGCTGAGCCATTTCTACTGAAATTTTCCGAGGCAGCAGGGGGTCCAAATGCTGGCTTTGGGTTACTCTGTACGTCTGAACTGATGGACCCATTCTGAACAGCTATGCTGAGACAGATACTCAGTGCTGTCCTGCATTTTGCAGCTATTTAACATGCTGGAAAAGCAATTAGAAAAATCTCTCTATATGTGGATAACTGCAGTATGTATAGCTATTTTACTGTACTGCACCTGAGTGAAGAATTTACCCGAGTAGAAAACAGATAGACATGAAGCAAATAGTGCTGCTTTATAACTTCCAATTTAGAAAAAAAAAAAAAAGGTAGTTTAAAATACTTGTTTATTCATTGCATACATAGAGCTACATATTTTTTCCATAAATTTTTCTTTTTCACATTTCTCTATTCTCAGAAACATAAATATAAGGAAGCAAAGGAAGATTAAAAGTGGAAGCATCCAGAACTGCTGCTGAAACACATCTTGCAGTGCAGCGAACTACACAACAACCCTTTTAAGGTTCATTATATGTTCTTATGCGTAGCAGTGTGATTGGGCTTCGCTTGCCGGCTTGACTCATTCGTGACAGCCTCACATACTTCATTTTCTTTGGTTACAATTTAACAAAAGCATTTTGAATAAAAACTACAGCAGCCAATGACGCAGTCAGCCATCCTGAGGCTAAACTTCCTGTCAGAAATAGCAAAGCAGAAAGGAATAACAAGAGTTAGCTCAGTAGGATTTATACGAGACAGGAAATCGAGGTGTCCAATTGCTGTGGCTGTGGAGTGAGACATCCCAAGGGCTGCAGGCTGAGGTTCTGGAGCCATGCACTGCCTCACCCTGCTGCTGCTAGAGGTGCCTTCCATGGGCATCTGGACACTGGTGGCTCCTTCTGGGACCCCCAGCAGCCGGCGTGGGCAGCGCAGGGCTGTCCCTGCAGCGGCCGGTGGCTCGGGCAGCCCGGTGCTGTGCAGCGTGGTGCTCGGAGGCAGCTCTGCCCCTTGGGCAGCAAGGTCCCGTCTGGATCCTTTCAAAGCTACAGCGAAAATCCCACTGATGTAGCCGAGAAGATCTGATGCCTTTCCAGAAATTGATGCTGTGATAAGAAGTGTTTCTGTCACAGCAAGTTAGGAAAAAACAAATTCTGAGCATTTCAGTAAGCTATTAGCTGCTCAGTAACAGGTGGAAATGAAATTTAAATCCCTGCAAAAGACAATTGCGTAGTTAAAAATACATTTAGTCATGCTAATGGCACTTTGCAGATTTTCTTTCATTATCCTTTTTAAGGAAACAGGCAAAATGTATGTATGCTGTCTGAGTTTGCCTCCTACCATCTCCAGCTAGAGATAGTTTGCAGCAGTTGAATGACATTTATTTGCTGCAGAAATATTATTTGCCTCTCATGCTCTTGAAGAAATAGATTTTCCATGTGTTTGATACATTAAAAAGTGTACTGAACATTAAAGTAAAAATAACAGACATCCTTCCACGGGCGTGATGAATACAGCCTGGTGAGATTAACTTCAAGAGCTAAATGCCTTGCACTGAATTAAGGTAATGAAAGTTTATGCCTGTCAAGATAAGATGGCTATACTTCTTATTTATCGCAGATCCCTATGAAGAAATTGTCTCTGAATTCCTTAAAAGCTTTTAAATCTTATCAATCCAGGACACTGAAAAAAAATCATCTATCCACCAATATATATTTGTTTCCAATATGAGTCCTGTGCTTGCCATTTCTGATTTGAGATGTTATCCAGTCATTTTCTTTCTTTCTTGATTTTTGTGCTTTACATGAAATAAGCATATTTTTTTCTGCTCTTGATGAAAAAGTATTACCTGCCTAATTCTTTTCCAAACAACTACACACATTGATTTTTTTTTTTCTCACAGACTGTTCTGAGGAAGAAATGTTAACTTTGCAGAGATTGTATGCAAAAGGAAAAAGCTGACTGTAAACATTAGAGAGAAAGAGCAAATAAATTCCTGGTTTAAGACAAGGACTCCTGCCCTCTCTCTGAGCAGAGGAGCTGATGGCAATGGAGATAACACCAATAACTGATAAACAGCTCAGCTTATGAAAGTATCTGCATGTTTTGTTTTTGACTCTGTGTTCTGTAGCTCGTGTAGTATAGATTGGAGCTGTAGCAGGTATTACAACTGGGTGCAGCGTGGCAGCGGAATGGGAAGCACCGGAGAATCAGTCGCTCTGCACAAACCCGTGCCAGCCAGCAGACCACCTCGCCCCGCTCCCTCTCCCGGGGCTTGGTCATGAAAGCACCCACAGCGGCAGGAGAGACCTTCCAGGCTCCTCCAGAAGGAACACAGACTGGCGAGAAGCGTGCCATTAATAGCCATAATGGATTTATTGCTCCACTCTGATGGAGGCATTCACCTGGTTGAGAGATGTAATTTTTATTTTTATTTGCCTTCACAGAGATGGAAACGTTACTGGCTTTTATCACTAGTGGAAACGAGGCACATTTCATTAAGTTCAGCAGTATTTTTGCGCTATGCATAGCACTCGTGTGCTGATTTTTTAAACACACGTGGAATTATGGTAATGCAGTTGTTATTGCCACTGAAGACAAAATCAGGCTCTTGGAAAACTTAGAAAGGCATGTGTTAGATTGAACTGCAAAGTCTGCCCTGTGGAGACCAATTCCTGCATAGGAAGCACTGTGAGAGCGCTGGAAATCTCCTGCAAAAGACTCTGCAGAGACTGCCGGTCCCTGGAGGTGAGGTTTTGTCTCGTGGGGCGCTGAAGTCAGAGGCAATCATCCCGTAAGGTCGGGGAGGTCTGCATCAGGCTGAGGAGTCCCGCTCGGTTCAGCCGGACCTGTGGGGCTCCTCCTGTGCAGCCCCCAGGATGTGGTGAGGTGATGTGGGGAAAGGGACGGGTGCAACACGGCGTGCTTGGCTCGAGCTCATGTTCGACACCTGCTGAGCAGCCAGGGGAGCCTCTGCCAGTTCCCAGGACAAGTTTTTTCTGGGAACACGTCCCGGGAAAAGGTGTGCTTGCCTTCAGTGGGGAGATGTGCCTCATCTGCGGAAGGTAAAACTGCGAGTTTGCACAGAAGCAGGCAGTTTGAACACACAGCTTAGGCTCATCCTTTGTGTTTCAACAAGGCAATTCAGCCAAGCTGTCAGGAACAGTGAGCGAACACAGATCCTTACTGCGCAGCACTGACAGCGCTGCTTAGAGCAGCTCTACAAGCCAGCCTCTGCCCTTACACCAACCCCTGCCAGCGGGGATCAGCGGTGCTCGCACTGTCCTGCACGCTCAGCATTTCACCCATCCCATCATCAACTGCAAACAGTTGTAAAGGCTCCCTCCCTGTTGCAGCTGCCTGAGATTCGTGCTCAGGATGACCATACTTGCACTCGCCCACCACGTTGTGCATCCTTCCTGCAGTACGTCCATCACAACCGCGGACGTTCGCAGATTGCTCTTGACAACTGCTCTCCTGCTGCCCTTCTCTTTCTTCTAGGGAAAGGCTTGGAAGCTCATGAGCTGAGCATGGCAAGCTTAATTACAGCCTGTGGTCTGACAAAGTCTCTCCGTCCCTCAGGTCTCAGATGAAACAATTCTCCCCAAACTAAAACCACTTGAAAGTATTGTCTTTGTTCTCTTGTTCAGAAACACTGTAAAGGCCCAAAGTCCCCTTAGCTACAGAAGGTGAAGCCATGTTTGGCTTACTTTTCTTTTTCAACAGCACGGTCTCGTGTTCGTGAGAGTTGCCTCCTCCTGCTCACCCGTGACCCGACCGTCTCTCCGGGGCCTCTCATCGCGTGTGCCGTGAGCTGCTCGGGGACACAGAGCGAGGAGGAGCTGGGCAGTGCACAGCAGCAGGACAGCTGGCTGTGCTGAGGGAGCCCCCTCCTCGGCACCGTGCGTCCCGCTGCCTCCCACCGCCGTGCCTGGTAATTTGGGAGCGGGAGGTGTTCCCTCCTCTGGGCTCGTTACCTGAGAAATGAACAGAGGGGGTCAAGAAACTCAAGGAGATGCGTTAGAGATCAAGATCCCAAAACAGACAGGAAACGAGGCGTGAGGTAGCACCCTCTCCTTAAGGAAAAGATCTTTCCTTAAGGAAAAGGAAATGTGCACAGCACAGCATGGCATGGCACGGCACGGGGTGGCACGGAGCGGCACGGCATGGCACAGGCCAGGTGTGCCCTGCTTTTGCTGTGTGGTGGTTGTAGGAAGTGGTTTGAGTTTGCTGCTGGCTTTACTCCAAGATTGTGTTTCTCCTTCAGGTCACCCTGCCATCATTTTTTTGCAGTTTCGCTTCTCACCTGTCCTTTGGCTGAAAACGTTGCTCAGAACCGGGAGGCTCGTGCAGCAGGGCAGTGTGTGCAGGAGAGCTGAGCCCGCTGGGTGCTGCACGCTGCTCCTGCGCATCGCTGCTGAGACCGGGAAGAAGAAAGGAATGCCACCTCCCACCAGCTCGTTTCCTCCCCCCTGCTTGGTGTCTGAAGCAGCTTCACTTCTGTTTGTCTCAATTTGTGTGTAGAACACACACTTCCACATATAACTTGAAGAATGCATATTTGAATAGCTTGCTGGCGTGTCCAAATGAATTTTCTACTGCAAACACAATAGTACATTTACAAATTAACTGGAAATTTCTGAAAATATTTCCCTAAAAATATGAACGCAGTGTAATGTATCTACAGGGGTATGATGAAGGTTATATTTTCCCTTCCAATGGTGAAGATGTAATTGGGAATTTAGTGGCTGTAGTATTCTACCTGCAGGAAAAACAATTTATTTATTTATTTATTTATTTATTTATTTATTGCATGAGTAGAAGATGGTCCTATAGCATGAGAGGACATGAGGACCAAGTGTATTTTTAGAATGCGTTCTGTAAGCACAAAACCTGAAATTCTGGGTATTTAGAATACATTGAATTTGGGAAGTACTTGTAATCTTGGAGCCAAAAAACATCTTACCCAAAGTTAGTGCATTTAGTACATCTTTTCCTAGTGGACCAGATGTATTCCTATGAGTTTGAACTAAGACAAGATTCGGAGTTGCCCAGACTGGCTCAGATTCCCGGAAGGGGCACGCACGCTGCCTCCTCGCCGCTGAGCGCCCGCCTGGTGCGTGCGTCCCGCTGGGGTGCCGGGCTGGGGCACGGCTGGGACAGGGCTGGTGGCTCTGCGGAGCAGGGGTGGCAGCATCACACCGGAAAGTTGAGTCCAGCCCCCGCACTGGAGCAAGGGAGGTTGGGGCTGGAGCGGCAGAAAAGGCGTGCGAGATGGAGCAGCCAGCGGAGGCTTAATTGCTGCCAAGGGCGCGGGCTGAGGGGAGGCGCGGGCAGCCCCAGGTGCCCCCGAGCAGGTCACTGCAGCGCTATTTCAGACACACTCCTTGGCTTGTCATGTGGAACAGTCCAGCAATTTCTACTGTATCAATTAATTGTGAGAGACGTTTTCACCTGTTTTGTTACCTTGTGGGTCAATCCGATCACAAAAGGAAAAATATG
Source organism: Cygnus atratus (assembly GCF_013377495.2). Classification (NCBI taxonomy): domain Eukaryota; kingdom Metazoa; phylum Chordata; class Aves; order Anseriformes; family Anatidae; genus Cygnus; species Cygnus atratus. The sequence goes on from NC_066368.1 coordinate 1,002,737, forward strand.
CCTGGACCACAAGACAATTTGGATAGACCCTGCTGTCTGTGATTTATTGTTTTAATTAAAAGCTTTTTAAGCTTTAATTAAAAAGGTACATGAGCACTCAGTATTCAAGAAAAATGCTTTTGTGTTTAGGTCAATTGAATAACGTAAAATATAATGAGATACATATTTCTAGTCTGGAGCTTCACATGAAAAAAAGCAATATACATAATTAAAAAGTAAATTCAAACTGATAGAAGAGAGCTGTTGTCAGACAAAATAAAAGGTATGCCTTAAATTAACAGCAGCAGAGAGGGTTTGTTTTTTCCTTTCCTCACTGTAGCATCCCTTAAAAGTCCCATGGTACAAATTGAGTCAACTTCATGGACGTGTATCAAAGCTAGTGTGCTAAACTGAGGAACAGGTTATTATTTCTAATCCTAATGATGCTTAACACAGACCAGATAGTAAAAGCTGGGATTTGACAAGCTGTAGCACAGAAACTGGGAAGCTTTCTGTGTTGCAAACCACCCGAGGTTGCTCCCACTGCGAGATGCTGCGGGCAGCTCTGGTGCTGCTGCCACAGAACATCGCCGGCTCATGGGGAGCAAATTTACCCCATGCCACCAGTTTGTGGTGGGTCCCATTCCCAGTGCCCGCCTTGGCAAGTCCTCGGCGCTTGGGGAAGGCTGGCACGGTGCTGCTGTTACACTACGGGTGGCGTTGGGACGGCTGCTACCTGCACAGCGTGAATGAAGGAGTGTGCAGCCTGGGCTCTGGGCTTTGGGAGCTGCCTGGAGGCTGTAATGAGCTCTGAATGCAAATGGTGGGTGTAGTGACATGACACCACGTCAGTCATGGGACAAAGAAATCTGATTCAGCTCTACATGCAACTCATACTTCAGGCATCTGAAGGGTGAGGTGGGTTTACTTGGGCCTGTATTGCTGCTGAAGACTGCAGGAGGAATAAAAACAAGCATCTGCATATTCTTTTAAAAACGTTCAGATATGACGTGACGCTGTCTTTCTGCCCAGCCTTCTCCTGAAACACCCGCTTGTTGCAGCGCTGGAGCCTTCAGGACGGGTGCCTGGGTGTGGGCAGTGCCAGCGAGTGCCGTGGCTGCCATCTGTGTACAAAGCCTGCACCAGTCACAACAAGATTAAAAAAAAAACCTCCTCTTTGGATCATTTTGAATTTTCTTCACTTCCTTTGTATTCCAATATTCTTATCAAGGCTCTTGGGCTGGCTGGGGAGGTGCCACGGCGAGGAGAGGAGCGAACGCACCCTCAGCAGAACTTTGAAGGCTGCCGTTATTGAATTGCTTCAAAACACCCCCAAGGTCCGTAGGAAGGAGCATTTTTTCGTGGAGAAGCATTGTGCAGCCTAAATAACAATGGTGGAGCTTTTCTCTCGCGAATGCCGTGCTGGAAGCAGAGCTGTGCCCGCAGCAGTGGGGGTCCCGCAGTGCCCACCGCCCACTGCCACAGCACTGCGCACGTCGGCCGCCCAGTCACAGCTCTCGCTTTTCGGGTGGCAGATCAAACACTAAGACACCAAGTGTGAAAACGTAGAAACCAGCGAACAGCTGGATAATGGCTTTGTTGCTCAAATCACATTTGTGATAAGGAAGAGATGATAAACACCAACTGCTTGCTTCCTTAATAGAAACATAATGTTTTTATAACTAAGCCCGAAGAAAGCAAAATAAGATGATATTTTCCTTTCACTTAAAAAAATCATCAGCATTTGCAGTAGACTTCATATGGTTGAGGAATTTGGGGAGTTCACTCATTAAGCCAGAAGGAGCCGTAAAATTTGCATCAAACTCTAATTCTTGCCTCGCTTATCCACATTCTTGAATAGCCATCACCAAAGAGCAACTTTGCCATCAGTGAAGATGTAGATGCAGCAATTCCAAATAATGTTTCAAACTGCTTTTAACTTTATTGAAAAAAATAAACCTTATGAAACTTTATGAACAAAATATTGTGATGCCTTTTAGAAAACTCTGAAGATTTATGGAAAAAATCATATTTACATTGTGAAGCTTTGAATATATAATATGATTTTATTCTATCCTTTTAACTTTTTAAAGTTGCAAATAAACTATCAGTAGATTTTTCTGTATAAACAGCATTAGCAGTTCAAGGTTCCTATGGCTACAGAGATTTTGCAGTTAGTATGCTCAATAGGAGGATAGTGGAAATTTTGAATGAAAATTATTTCTAAGCTATCTCAATTTGTTATTATCTTCTATTAAAACATTTTGTCATTAGTGCATATTATGTGTCAACACTGTAAAGAGTAAATAAAAGCAGTAAATAAAATTTGCAAAGATTTCTTTTAACAGATTTTGACTTGTAAATCTCATTCTCACTGTTTGAATCAGCTCATGAATGCCTCCTGTACTGCAGGTAGGACACAGAGATTTCATCCCAGTGCAAGTTTTCTACAAAACTCTCCTCAGGCCAAGGTCACTGCAAGGGGAATGCATTAGACAGTAGGACTAAAATGTGTTGAAGCAGTTCTGTTTTTGTGCTATGAATGGCAGAAATATATAGGATACGGCAGTGCAGCTTTTCATTTACACATTTAATTTAAGGGGCAAAATCATTTCATGGTGTTTTTCCATGCTTTTCTTTAGTGAGAACATCCCTGCTTTGGTAGCTGAGTTCTGCCTTCGCAATTTCTTTCACAGACTTCTGCAGCGAAGTAACTTGAGAGCCAGTGCCTGCAGCAGCTTGTTGGCTGCAGCTGGGCAGCACCAAGCAGCTGAGGAAGGGCCAGCTGGAGTAACTGCAGAATTAAGGCCATCATTTAAAAGAAGGTGGGGCGCAGGCTCCCTCTTTTTACCTCTGCACAAGGAGCATGAGCTGTGCAGTGATGCTGTTTTTTGGTGGGGGCCTTAATCCTGCTCAGGCTGTAAGCTGAGGTGGTGCTTCTGGAGTCGGTGCTCTAAGCAAGGGTGGCCTCTTCAGAAGCATGCAGAATGGCAAAGGGCCATGAAAGGTATGGTGTGCTGGTGAAGGCAACTGGGGCAGCATTAATGGGGAGTATGTGAGTGCATGGGAAGAGGCGATGGCTAGAGCGTTCTGCCCTGGTAGGTTGTTGTGGTACCTGTGCCCCCTCATTGTGTGCACAGTCGATATCCTAGCGGTTAAGGCCATTTGCCCACAGTTACTTTACTGCAGCCTGGCCAGGCCACATCAGCTAATTGCACGTATGGGTTTTGGGATGTTACCTCTTCCCTTTTGAACAGCTGGAGAGTGCTCTGCCAAAGCCTGCTCATGTTTGCCTCTGGCCACCATGGCACACAGCCTGGCCACCAAGGTCTCTGCTGGTTGGCTGCATTTCTTCCTCTTGTTAGATTTTCCCCTTGCCTACAGTGTGTTGTTGGACCTTCTTTTCTCCCTGAATTCTACCATTTTCTTCTTGAGTATCTGCCCAAATTAAATTTAGACAACAACCAAGTTACCAGCTCCTTATTTTAGTGTTAATTGGCATTTGACCAGATACTCCGAAGTTATGCTGCATGATAAGGGATGAATTCATGATTTAGAACATTTATTCTTAATTCTAAAATTAAAACAGTTGTTGTTTATACTAACGTGAATTCAGACAAGTAAACTGGGATTCTGGAAGAACCCTGGTGGGGAAAGCTTTGGGGTCCCTCCTTTCCCAGCGCTTCACAGTTTTTTTTATAACTTATTCTAGCTATTGTACATATTTTTTTTCTTCACCATGTTATTCGAACACAAGGGTATTGGCTGTTCATAGTATTTACATAACTATTTATTAGCTTCAGACTGTTTGTATCATCACCTATCCCTTGCACTATTCTTGAAAATGTTGTGGCAAACTGTGCTCTTGGTGGGCAGAAATATCTTTCCTTCTCTCCCAAGCACCAAGTAGGTCACTGTAACCTTTCTAGCTAAGAGCATTGTACTTATTATGCAGTTCACTTTTGTCGGGTAAACTTCTTAGGTCCATGTTTTTCTTGCTTACATTTCTGTAAATTTAAAATGACTCAATAGGCTCAACAATCCATTTCTGTTTAATGGAAAGTCAACTCAATTTTCCTCTTTCTACGAAGTGGTTGGGTCTCCAAGGCACACAGAAAAGACCATGTAATGATCTTGTATATCTGAAGCTTGATTTCTCTGAGTTCTTTTGTAGCACTACAGATCCCTATAAAAAATACTGCACACTAATACTGCATAAAAAACAGTAGGTACTTCTATCCTGCTTTACTTTTAACTAGCTGATATTAGAAACTAGTATTTCTAGAGTTTTTATATTTAATTTTGTGTTGGTGGCTATCATGAAAACATTGTCCAAAATCATGTCATTTGCCTGCAAGCAGGTTCTGTGGTTTTTACATTAATGAACCGCTATTCCTGCCATTATTACCAAGCTCATATCCATCTTTCGTACCTGATTTTCTACTCTTCCCTGGTCAGGCTGTTCTTATTTGCCCCAGTCTGAGCTAATTTTGTCACTTTTCCATAAGTACTGAAGAATATTGCACTGTAAACATACTTCTCTCTCCCCTAAGCTCATATGGGAGAGAAATCTCTCCCTGTCCTGTTTCTTTGATGCAAGCATGCAGTTTTACCAGTAGTGAACTACCCTTTCTGGCACTTAGGTGATCTCATGAAATGGCCTCTATTTTATGAAAATCTGTAAAAATGTATCCATAAAGAAATATATCTTGATATTCTGATATTTCCATCAACTGATGACTGGATAATGATGTTCAATCACTTACTGGTCTGCAGTCTGCACATTCATCCTATTTGATCTGTGTGAGAAAATTTGTAAGAGTACCATAGGTAGGGCTATAGGATTTTTTTGTGGAAGTGGGAGTAAGTGGCATCTCAGAAGTATTTACATCTTGTTTTTTTCCCTCTCTAGTCAAAATTTGACACAAAACCTAAATATAGATGCCAAAGCATTTTGAGAACAACTGGAAATACAATACATGGTGAGGTAGAAAAGATGGAGCATAAAGGAAAATGAATGTATTTTCAGTAATTGATAATTTACATGAGAAATTACACCTGATAATGTAATGCTTTTACTTCCAGAAGGTCTTTGTTTTCTTGAATCCTAACCCAGAGTACTTTCAAATTCCTCATGTAGACTTCAGTTGCAGGAATTAAATACCTCTTAATCTTTTTGGGCACTGGAACAGGATCCTCAGAGCTGTGGTCACGGCACCAGGCCTGCTGGAGTTCAAGAAGTGTTTGGACAATGCTCTCAGACATGTGGTCTGATTTTTTGGGTGGTCCTTTGGGGATCCAGGAGTTGGACTTTATTCTTGTGGGCCCCTTCCAAATCAGGATATTCTACGATTCTCCCATTGTAACCCTCAGCTTTGTTTCGTGCCCTTCTCTGTATATTATTTTTAGGCGTTCTGTCTACCCTGCTGGAAACCATGGCATGAATGTTTTGCAGGATGCATGCACAAAACTATACATAAAACCAATAGCAGTTCTTCAGCACACAAACATCTTTTGCTGTTTGTGGAAAAATTGTGTACAAATGGCCATACTTCCAGTTTAGAAAGGCTTCTCCCCCCCCCCCCCCCCTTTTAAATTTAAAGTAATCACTTAACATAAAACAAGCAATTAAAAAATTATTTGCTTAACTTATCCTTCATCTTCAGATTTTTTCATGACCCATGTTGGCAGAGCTGAGACTAGCCTGGTCTGAATTCAGCTTTGATCCCACTTTGAACAGGAGGTTGGACTATAGATCTCCTAAGGTTTCCCAGCCTGAGCCATCAGTCTGATAGGTATAAAATTTTTGTCAAAAAAATCAGTTGGCCATAGCATATTAGGCCAGTTAAATTAAATTTTAATCTACATACTGACTACTGAGCTAGAAAGCTATCAGAGCAAACAAAGCTTTAGCAAAATGCTTTGAGCATGAAATGCTTCAATTAAATCACTTGGACAAACTCTCCTCAGATTGAGGACAGTCCTATTGGCAGCCCAGATGGGTTCAGCCCAGGATCTGCCTTCAGAAGTCTCTGAACTTCTGCCTACATGGGGAAGTTCTGAGGCATCACCAGGACGAGCAGTGCAGTGCCATGGTGCATGTTTGGGGTTGAGTAGAGTCCACAGCTCCTTTGTATGTCCACCTGGATATTTTTATATAATGCACCCCACATGTGTTATCTGAGATTTCTTGCCTTGTCCTAATTGTGGGATTGTCCTTGTTCTCTGGTAATAGCCCTGTAAAACAAACTCACCCTATGGAACAAATACCTAAGATGAGATGATCGGTAGCTAAAGCTGGTTAGCAGAGACTACTTTCAGGAATGAAGTGCTCTTTATCAGCTGAGTCAAAACAAAGCTATGTACCACTGATTCAGTATCTCTGGAAGGGGTCTCTCCAGCTATGCTCCTTTGACCTGAGATCCTATTTTGCTTTCAGTTTACACAGCAGAAGCAACAGGAAGCATGAGCTAGCCTGAATAGTAGCAGTAATGCTGAAGAAAAGAGGGTAAGCCTGCAAAAATCATAACAGGTCACACATTTAGCAGAGCCCTAAATATGTGGTGATGAGGACAATACGGAGCTTAATGGAGCAAAGAGCTGACACCTTTGTATTGAAGGTTTATTGAAGGTTTATTGAAGGTTCAAGCTATGCCTGCTAAGAAAGAACAATCGACTTAAAACAGGTGTGAAGCAAACAGTAAGAAATAAAGACAAAAGTAAGGACATGAATTTTAAAGCACCACTGACACTAGAATGTGCTGAGCTAGGTGGTCTGTAATTAGTATAAATAGTATGAATGAAAGCTGGTTATAGTTAAGTGTGTGTGCATCTATATATAAAAATAAATGCATATTTGGTTAATTCTAATTCTCCATCATGGGAACAGTGGTAAAGCTGTTGGTGAGATGTAATTTCATGGGGTTTGACTTTGGGGCATTGCATACAAAGCTTTGAGAGGCAACCCATTACCATCCTTTAAAAATATCTTGAGTAAAGGCCATTAGTTACATGTGAGAGGCTTGTATGAGCTTGAGCTCAGTTTGGAGCAATGGGCCTATTATGGAACATATCATGGACCACCTCATGAATAGAGAGGCTTGATATAAATTCAGAGCTTAAAGACAAACTTTGCACATGTCCTACGAAATGGCAGTGTCCAATTCCACAATACTTTTGTGTTTCTTTGAAAATGGAAGCAAAGCTGGAACAAACAGCAGCAGCTAAAATTAACACAAGTTTCAACTCCTTTGCCTGTGGCTGCTGATTCCTGTTTCTAAGGAAACAGACAATAAGTTGGTGTAAAAAGACATCTGAAATACTATTTGAAGTCTAATACTATTGGGCTATGCTCTGTAGGGTTTATGGTAGACTTTTCTCTGCTTTGTGATGAACTTTCCAATTCAGATAACTGGAATTTCCTTTGTAGTGCTGAAATTGTGTATTAAAATTTGCCACATTTTAATTGTCTTTCTAGCATATCTTGAGGAGTACTTCTGGTCTGGTTTATTGTTGCCTTATCATAAGCTTTTGTCAAAAATCAGTCAGCTGTGGAGCAGGAAAGCTCACAGACCTTGTTTTAGCACACTATCCCTCCCTAAGCATGAACTTCCCACCTTCCCTAAGCCATGGTCCCAGCCTGAAGCTCAGATGGATGGTGGATGGTCATCGATGCTGGCTGGCTTGGTCTTATCTAGCTTGAGTCTCTGTCCAGGGAGGATTAGGATGTCTTGCTTTCCTTCCAAGCAGCTCACTGTGCTTGTCCACTTGCTAAAAGATTGACAGAGACTTTTGGCCATGTATTTTAGCCTGGGCCATCAGGAAAATTCAATTACTTGGGCAACCACTATCTTACAGGGCAGGATACCAAGTGTTTTGTCATGTGGGAGCTTTTGCTGGAGGAGAGTGGAATTTGTCATCTCCACACAGATGGTTTAATTTGCATTCAAGTTTCAAAAGACTGCAGGGCCAATACAAGCAGATTTCAGAGCAGAATTTCAAGTGGGATTTCAAGCAGGTTGCAGAGCACAGGATGCGACGGAGAAATGAAATGGGGGAAGAGGAGAGGAGAGCTTCATCCAGTATGGACTACATATGGTTAGAGAAGAGGCAGTATAGCTGGAGCTGTTTCCACTCATTTCTTCTGCCTCCGCCTCCCTTTACCTTCACCCTTGTTAACAAATTTAATGATCGTAAATTGAGGGATAATTTTGCATAGATACTTGTTAAGAAAAATGTAAAAGCAATTCAGATGTTTCTTTAGTGTTTCCATTTCAAATCATTCCCTTCTGTCCCATGTCAGTGCTGCATATCCCCTTCTCATCCCCTGGTTTTATTCAGGCTTTAATCTATCATTATTTCTCTGTAACTGTAAAAATGTCTTTCATTTCCCCCTTTCCCTGTTCCTTGCTGTTTTTCATCCAGGCTGTGTTCTCTTCCTCTGAACTTTTATCTGTGTTCTCCCTTCTCTCTGTGCTCCCGTCTCCCACACTTCTGGTATTTATTCGTTGTGCTGCTGTCTCTGCTCACACACATTTTCCTGCCTCCCTCCAAAAATGACACATTTATGAATCAACATAAAACTTGTTCCAGCTACTCTTCCAAAAAACACTGCTATGCACATGGTGCCTGCTCTCCAGCCACTCTCCCAGGTACCAAGTCTCCTGCTGATGGTGGCTGATATTTATTCATAGGGATTGTCTAGGCAATAGCTATGTGTCTTGTTCCTCAGATTCTGCTGTAAAATGCAAAGGTACAATTATCAGGTACACACTCTTCCTATTATTAGTCGTTTGTTTCCTACTTGTTGGCAGCTTGTTCCTGAGGCACCATCATTTTGCATTCTTCTTTTAAAAACAGACAACTTGGATTCACTAGAACTGCATTTAAGACATAACATTGCAGTCTTATTACTCTTACCTCTTAATCCTAGTGTTCCCTCCACTTCTGTGTTTTATGCTAATTCCTCTGTTTTGTTTAAGCTCTTCAGGGCAAAATTCAGGTCTTATTCTACATATACTCAGATGGCTCTAGACCTCATAAAGACTTTGGGTATTAAAATGATCTCAAGAGCAAGTCTTTGGGGGGTAGGGCCCCAGTCACCATACTGTATGTTACATCCTCTAATCTGCATTGAGCAGCCCCTTTCCTACCATCAAAATCTCTGCTGCTTCCACCTATGCTCACAGCTGAAAATGGAGCACAGGCAAACTCCATTCTACCCTAGTGCTGTGCATGAGCTATGCCTTCTTTCCACAGAAGGTGTCTGTCTCAAAGTAAGAATGCACCTCTTCATGTCACTTCATCTAGAACATCAAGGTGGAGTAGCAAGAAAATTGGCTTTATCCTTGATTTTCTTTGGAGTTCTTGAGGGTTAACACTGAACTATTACTATATTTTAATGTTGGAGGGATTTTTAATGTGGTTGTTTTGCATGAGTATACTTCAAAGGAACAGCACAGAAAATATTCTGAACTATGACTAAGAACCAGTGATCAGCAGAGTAATCTCCATCTGTTTTGCAAAATCAGTTCTTATGCAGTTGGCCAATAGAAGTATTTCCAAATGAAATGGAAGCATCAAACAAACACATCTGTGATTTAGAACCTCTCAGTAGCTGGTTCATATGTGCAACAAACAATGATCAGAAAGGACATCTGTTACTGCTTTCAACAGGCAACAAGCCTAGATTTGCAAGCACCTTGTTTTGACATTAACTGGTGTATGAGGAGACTAATTTTTCCATGAAAAGGTTATTAAAGTACCTAGAGATGGTGTAGTAACTTGGAATAGCCACAAAGGTAAAACTAATTTAAGTAAAATACAGCAAATATGTACAAATGATATGTTGCTTCCCTTTGCCTACTTGTTTTGTTACTTCAGATTTATGATGCCTATTCCTGGAGAGGGGCAGATTTTCAAAAGCAAATGATAGTGATTGCAGACCTGATCCAGTGAAGATGTAGGTGAGTACATCACTGATGTGCAAACTCAAAACCATGTCTTAATAGGTCCTTTCTCAATGCTTGCCTAACATTTATAGTACCTAAAACTTGCTACTTTTTTAAAAAAGTTCCCATAATTCTTTATGCCCAAATGCATGCTTGTTCAGGTGTGAACCTGGACCTTGAATTCTGTACTAACCAGCCCCTGCATCCTCCAGGATGTGAGTATGGAGAGACCTGTTCTGCACAGAGAGGATCCCCTGTTGAGGAGCAGATGTACAGCTGTAGCTTTAGCACAGAAGTTCTGGCTCTGGTGTCTGATCATGGGATTTTCTGATTTATCTAATTATTACTTGACATAAAATACAAAAAATACAAATATACCTTCCCCAGCAGGTGTGATTATCAGGTGCTGTAGTGGATGTGAGCTTTCCCCATGCAGGTGTGGGTTTGCATTAGGAGCTGAGCAGACAGCTCCTGTGTGTGCAAATTTAGACCTCCCCTGCAGGAGACTTTTACGGGAGCTTTCCTTATGCTTGTGCAAAATGGGTTGGGATGGAGCGGACATAGCTGGGAGGACATGAAAATATGGGACTTACAGCACTAACTTGTCGAGGCACTTGATGGGTAAGCTGTTGCTATCCCGTGTGGCTGCCCTAGGAAGCCCATGCCAAATGTCCCTCTGTGCTGGTGCAGGGATGGCCTGGTCTTGTTCTTGGTACCATGAGGTCCTACTGCTCTATTCCTCTTGAAGTCTTCAGCAACACAAAACCTTTGCTAAATTTGTCTTCCATGTCTGATTGCATATTCTCACGGTAGCATTTTCTCCTTTTCCCTCAGGAATGATTATTCCCATTAACGGGTCTGTCGAAACAATGCTTTGCACATTTATGTGCACTGCTGCTAAACAGTTCTTGGTAAGTTTGTCCTCTGCATTTCTGTGTTTTTTCAAATGTTGAATCACATTTGCCCTGACATGTGCAGCTCTGATGAACTTTGGAGGTTTTGGTACAGCCTCTTCTTGCCCGAGGTTGGGCTGAAGCAGGGTTATGGGCCTTGAGAAGTCTTAAAAACAAAATAAGACACCCTCCCCAAAAACAAACAAACAAAAGAACTCCACCCAAAACATAACCCACAAACAAAAATCTGAGCTGAACAAGAGTTTTAAGTGATGGGGCATTAGGCTTTTCGTGTCCTTGACAGATCTCAGGACCCTTAATGACATACACTGTCGTCCACAATGTTGCTGGTTTTGCCTGACCCTGCCCTGGCACCCCTGTGGCTCTGGATGACCTCCTTGTGCTTGAAGTTCAAAGCCTGTTTCATTTCACATCAGGTATGTGGGATTTGTACAAGGATGGCTCCTGCAGCACTTTATCAGCTGGAAGTTATCGGTATGCCTGGTTTGTCCAAAATGCACATGCTAAGGGTAAAACTTGGGCCTAAATGAAGTGCAGTGTAGTGTTGGCACACTAGTAAACAAAGTTGTTGAAGTAAAACTGCAAGCAGCTTGATGCGGAGCTGAACCGAGGTGTGCATGTTCGTGGGTTCAGGACTCAGCTGCAAGCACCTGCCTCAGACCACTGCAGCCTGCAGAGAAGTTAAGGGCAGCAGCGTGTCTGTGAGTGAGCTGCAATTCCAATATATGTGGCTGAACACATGGTCTGAAAGTATCTGGTTAGCTGCTGCTTAGAGACATCTGTGCTAGCTGCAGAGATGTCTCAACTGCTTTTGCTTTCTTCCCTGAGCTCTAGAGGGTGCACCTCAAACAGAGGGATCCAGCAGTGAGGTCCTTACCCAACAGGCTTGGCCATTAAGCGTTCTCAAAATGTGTTCCACCAAAAGGTGCAAGAACCCAGAACAAGAAAACATGAACAGAGGGGAGGATATGTTTGTTTTCCTTCACTTCTTCCTCCTCATTGCAAAACAGTTTGGTGTGAAATTCCTAAAATGAAATATGGTAGAACAGCCCTCATGTCTCTTCTGCCTGAGTACTTTCAGCCTGTCACCTGCTCCCCTGGGAGCTGCTGTGCTTCCTGCCTGCAGGCTGCCTGGGGAAGGGACCCCCCGTGCCCACCTGGAGGCCTCCAGGTCCCTGGGGCTGGGCAGGAGGAGATGCGACAGGGCAGCACGGGTGCTCCACTTAGACATAAGATACATTAACAGTCCTGGAAAAAAGGTGGTTAACAGCTTTGCTCGGTCTTGGGGAATATATTTAAAGTTGATTCTTAACGAGAGCCACTTTCTGGCACCTAAATGTACTGAAGAAATCTGGTCCCAAATGATTTGTCTGCCCTTTCCTTCTTAATAGAATAGTCTTGTGCTGAAATAAAATATTCTGTGCTAGGGGAAGATAGGAAAAGCCTGTGTGTTCCCTGTAAAGAGATGAACTTACTCCTTGTGATTGTTTCTTAGATTATACCACAAGCTTTAAGCCCTCTAAAACCCAAACCTTCACACTTGCAGGAGCTGCAGGGCCCTGTGCCTGTCTGTCAGAGCGCTCCCGTGGAGCTGCCTTGGGGTGTCCCCTGGGCTGCGGGCTGAGCTGCTGCTCGGTTTTCCTGGGTATTTAACTGGACAGGGAACTGAGCTTATCTCTTGCTCATGAGTTTTACTGCTTAAGGCTATAAAATAAGTCTTCACTGAAGTGAAGCCAAATGTTTTGTGGCTTCTGTAACCCCCATGAGTGTAGATATTGCAAGTCTGTTGATAATTTCAAGTTCTTTACTTCCTGTCATCGCTCTGGAGAGCGCACAGACCTCTCTGGAGTTCAAGTCTGAGCATATTGAATAAGAGTGACAATGGAAGTAAAACTTATAAATCATGACATAAAAAGATGGCAAACTTCTTATTTTGAACATTTGTATAAGGTTAGTTTATATTAATTTATGGTCTACATCAGCCATATTTCACTTTTGTCACTGTCAAGAGATACCACAATATAAAATGTCAAGAGACAAAGGAATAGAGCTTGAATTACTTCGTACAATCACCTGATAGTCATGCTGCTTTTTTTTTAAAAAAGTGTTTCCTTCTGTATTAATGATATGGCACATTAGCAGCCTGGAATCCACTGGGGTTTCCAAAGCAGAACTGTAGCTCTGCCACTTTCTCCTACCAAGTCGCTCCCAGTTTTGGGATGGCTGTGGATGTCTCACAGCAGCTTTCTGTTGTCAAGAGTGTTCTCATGTTATTAGCAGGCAGATGTGGGATTGCTGCAGTGGGGAAGATGTTGCCTTGCAGTTGCCAGTTCCCAAGTGTTGCATGTGATCCTACATGGCTCCAGCCTGGGAAATGCAGACCTACCATGCTTCTGCTAACTCACGTGGGGCCTCTCACACTCAGCTGCTACATGCAGTTTTTGCTCTGATGCAGCAACAGTTCCTATATGCAGAATTATGAAAGGGTTTTGAGGTATATTTTTATCTGGAACAGAAATGTAACTTCAAGCATGTACTTGTGAAACTAGGAAAGTGGAGGAAAGAGAAGTGAGACTGTAAAATGGGCTGGAGCCTGGGTGCTTAGCTCCTGTGTCTGAAATGTGGATCTTAGTCCTACATTTTAAAACAGGAAATGTAGGGATTGGGGTAATGGAGACTTGTACTTACATCTTTCACAATGCCAGTGCTGTAAACAGCAAGCCTTCTAAATGCTCCTGGTAAAATCTGTCTCCGTTAAAGAAATTAAGGAGACTTTCACATGTTAAAGTATCTGCTACTCGGTTCAAACTCTTGCGTCTTTTCTTTTTAGAGATGTTTTCCTCTTGTTGCTGATGAGGATAGTGACAAGAGCAACACTATCAGTCTTGTCTAAGTGCTAATTTCTCGCCAACAGATTTTCAGAATTCTGGCATATTGAAGGAAAAACCAGTATGGAAACACCTGTTTCCTCCAGAGATGCCATGTCTGCCCGTATCCCTTCAGGGATGTTGTATCTTCACTGCTGGTACCCAAGAGGGGGATGGTTGTGAGAAGTCTGAGTTTGCAGGATGGAATTAAAAATTCCCTTTGATCAGTGCAGCTCCTTGAAAATTACTATAGAGAAACATTACTTCCAAAATAGTGTTATTGCAGCAGCAGAACTCTATGTCGTGTCTGGATATGAAGGATGGCTGTTGGCAGTGCTGTTTAGAAGATCACATCAGTGTGTTGCTCTGGTTCCCATTCATTCATATCTATTAGTACTAGGGTTATAACATAAATAAATCATAGCACTCCACCAAGCTGCAATAAACATATTACCCAAGCAGAAACTAGAACAGTGGGGTGGGCCATTACTGAAGATAAATGACCAAGTTCTACTGTTAAGTGCTAAGGCTCCTGAAGCACAAGGGTGTTTTCCCAGTAAACAGTGAAAGGTAAAATTAAAGTATTTTCAAAGTCTAATAAAATTTAATACTTTTGTATTATAAAGAATATTCTAAGAAACTCCTTTTATTCTCACAAGTTTTTAGAATTTATGGTGGGACTAGTACTGAAACCACCTCTTTTGGCATCTTTATTTCCCAGGTTCCAGTATCTGTTTGCAGGTACTGTGAATTTAATATCAGTTTCAACTTTTAGCCAGTAGACTCCAAGCAGTCATGGTTAAAGTGTTGCTGGCTACAAAATAAATGTATATTATGTCTGGGGTAAGAAGGAAGAGTGGCAGCATGTTTTTATTGAAGCCTTTGGCAAAAACATAGTCTTAGTACTGTTGCTGACTTTTGCCTACAGATGAAAGCCACGAGTTAAGCAGTGCTTGAAACCTGAGCCAGCCCACCCACCAGGGAACTGGAGTCCTGCTGAGCCCAAAATAGGGATGTGCTGGGATGCAGGCACAGCCTGTAATTCATGTTAGCACAGCTCATCAGATGCTAATTCAACCATTCTGTTCTGCTGATCACATCACTCTGGGACAGTGGTTTTGCAGCATGGTCACCCCCCTTTGCAGTGGATTAACTTCAGCTGGATGACTGGAGGTGATTGTTTAAGTGAAAAATGAAAAAAAGGAAAAGTTTCATGCTTTTCAGGTAAGATAGGATTTATTCTCCTGGATGAGGATACCAAGTAAGTTATGCTTGTGTGTGGATGTGTGCTTCAAGTAAGACACAGCTCTGCGAACTCTCACTGAAATGCAGCAGCAATGCACCATATAGTAATCACATGATTACAGTCATAAAAAGGAGGTTGGGGAAAAGGCTTGAAAGAAAGTGGCAGTGACAGACTGGGGATGGAAATAAATGCTGTTAGTGTTCTTGCTGCATGTGTGCAAAGCTTATTTGAAGCCAAGGAGACACAAAATAAAAGCAAGGTATCTCAGATCGTGTCTTAAAAAATCAAGCCTAACAAACGAAATAACATTCTACCAAACTAACCCCTTGGGAACCACAAAAAAAAAAAGCTTTAGTCTTTCAACAAATAGATCAATATTGCTGAAAACCGAATAAAACAAAATAGGAGTTGTGCAGCACGTCTATCCAGCTGTGCTGAGTGCCTACAGTGAGTTGGTGGTCACAGAATCACCCAGGTTGGCAAAGATCTCTAAGATCCTCTAGTCCAACCCTTAACCTAGTACTGACAAGTCTGGCCCTAAACCATGCTACTAAGTTGTACATCTGTGTTTCTTGAAGAGCTACAGGGATGGTGGCTCAACTGCTTCCCTGGGCAGCCTGTTCCAGTGCCGCACGGTCCTTTTGGTAAAGAAATTTATCCTAATGCCCAGCATACACCTCCCCTGGTGCAGCAACTTGAGGCCATTTCTCATCTTTTCACTTGGGTATTGCTCAATGGGTGGGTGTGGGCTGATGCTGTGGAGCTCCCAGCTGGGGCTGCTGCCCTTGTGGGGAGCATCTGCATGGGCTGTGGAGTACTCCCTCATGGCAGCACAAAAGAAAATCACTTCATTTCACATCAGGTGTTTTGTGCCATCCTAATGTAGGTAAATCTGTCACTGTGGATACCAGAAGATGAACCAGAAATGGCTTTGCAGAGGAAAAGACATCGTCTGAGCTGCTGCTTAGACATGGCCAGCTAATGCTGGTAGTGGCTGTAACTTCACACCTCATCCAGTCCGCACTGAAAAATAGAAGCCTTCTGGAGGTCATTACGAAGTAATGTTCCTGTTGTGGTGGGGAAATAGACCTTTGACTAATGTGGCATTTCTTTGTACATTTAAGTCACAGAAAGGTCCCCTTCCTGAAAGGTTGCTCAAGAGAAGTCAAAATATTGTTCCTCTTTCCTGTAAATAAACGCTGTAGCTTTTGACAGCCTTCATGGATCTAACTTTAAATTTATTCTTTGTATATGCAGTTTATCAAAAGGGGTTAGAAACATCATTTTAGAACAGTGCTTTGTTGCTCTCTGAAAACATGATGTGTAAATAATATTTCCTCAAGCGTTTAATTTATACTTTGGCTTTTGAATCAGACTTTTGAAACCTATCTCTGTGTTTTTAATATACATTCATCTGACTTGAATTACCTGCTCTTGGTGAGGCTTTCTTTGTCTGAGGCTGCTGAAACTTGTGATGGGTGCAGGAGAAGTTTCTTGGTGGCAGACCAGGGCTGTGCCCCTTCTCCAGCACTGCGCTCCCTGCCTGATGGGACAGGGGTTGCTCGAGCTGAATCTTCTGGTCAAAGTCTATGTTAAATATTCCTCTGGTTCTCAAAGTTGTTGAAGACACTGCTGCATGCCACAATAGGACACAGGGCTCAATGGACTGACAGTGGAAAAGCCAGTAAGCTAAGTGACTCACAAGCAACTGTGGCATTGAGTGCACTTCTCTGTTAATTTGTGTCTGTTTGCTCCTTTTTTGGTACCTAAGTAATGTTAAAAAAAGGTTATTCATTTCCTTCCCAAAGCAGCTGGGGGCCGGGGTCCAGCTGGAACCCCTGAGCCTAGGGTAGCCGGGGGGGCATGGGACCAGCAACGTGCATGAGGCTCACTGGGGGCACCCCGACTGCTGCCGGCAGGGCACCCTGCTAGGATGCTTCCACGTGTCGGATCAAGGGAGATGTATAGATTCTTTTGTTTTCCAAATTAATCTAGTGGGAGTTGATTTTTTTCTTTTGTACATTAACCTAGCAGATGCTAATGTCTTTGTTATAGATCTTAGGCACTGGAGATGGCAAGGATATTTCAAGACTGGGTTTTCACATTATCTGGAAAAGTATATTTTTGTGAAAACATGGTCAAAAGCAAAAAGACACCAATACATTTGAGTGGTACTGTCCCAAGCATTTGATGTGACAAGGGTCTTTAGAACCATATTTTACTTTGCTTTTAGTTTTTTTTCTCTCCAAAGCAAGAAACTGAGAGCTCCCAGTGTGTAAGAGTACTCCAGCCCCTGAGGGGTTAGGTGCCTGAGTACTTTAACAGCTCTGTAGGAATGTGGTTTGAATGATGAGAGATATGGATTGTTTTTCATCTTAAATTAGCTATTAAGTGGTGTCTGGCTTCTGTGGATGAAAAAAAAAAAAACAACACGGAGGGAGATTGACCCATCCTTTTTTCCAGGCTGGCTGTTCACCCAAGCAGTAGTTTCTGGAAACCCCCATCAGATTTTTCTCTTTCTCTCAGTACCACCTAAAGTGCAACAAACGAAAAAAACAAAACTTGATAACAGAAGTGATGAAACAATTTATTTTGAAAATTGGAGGCTCTGGCAGCAGGCTGAATCTCTCCGCATGGGCTTGGCCTTGCACCCAGCCAGGTAGCTGGTGGTTTTCTCGGGGTGTAGCAGCTGCTGCCCGGCCTTCAGCTGGGTGTGCAGGTGGCACAGGGTTCCCAATGGCATCGGCGTGCTGCTGTGCCCTCCCTGCGTCCCTGCCTAGCGAGGTGGCCAGAAATAACAGGGACAGAAATAACTGCTTTTCTGCCATCAATCTCAAGTCATTGGTGGGGGGAAAAAAAAGGATTTAAAAATGAAGATTTTTCGGGTGCTTTCACTGTCAGCATATCTCAAGGCAGCTTCTTGCAAACCTCTCTCTCTTCTTTGTTATTCAATTTCTTGGTAGTATTTCTTCTGTTAAGTTTATTTTCTGCAGTGTTACTAACAGCTTGCAGTCTTGTGGTTCTGTGGGACGGGAGTTTACCCACCCCTTGCAGGCATTCACTTTTATTTACTTTGTCAGAAGCCCATTTGGGGTTTACACTTGGAAAGTAAGTATTAACAGGCCTGTGTTTCAAGGAGGTGCTGCACTGGTGTTATATGAATTTAACTTTTTTTTCTCACCTCCTATGATTGTAAATCTATGTCTGCTTTTACCTTAATTTTATCTTTAAATGAATGAAAAAGAGGCTTGGTCTATTAAAATGAGACTGTTATAAATACAGTACCCAACAGTGTAAGGGCTCCCTTACCCTACAGCATGCGGGCTCTGCAGCAAACACTGCTGCCTCCCCGTGCAGGACGGCAGCCCACCTGTGTGCCCTTTCCTTCTCCAGCTCCTGTGCCCTGCGAAGCATCGCCTGCAGGGAGCGGGGCTGGCCAGGCAAGGGCAAGCTGCCTCTGCTCCCCGGCACCAATCCTGTGGGGGATTTGGTCCCGTCGGTCTGGCCTTTGGGCCTGCGTTGGCTTCAGTTCATCAATGAGGTGTTGACGTTGCAGCTATCAGCGGGACAGCTGTAGCTTGGGTTTATAAGAGGTAAGGACAATATTTTTTTGATAAAGTATCTCAAACTGGACTTGCCGAATAAGTCATGCCTCAGGTAATTTAGTCCAGAATAAAAATTTTTGTATAGGCATAAAGACAGGGTGCGGAGAGGTGTTGGCAGCTGCAGTGAAGGGCAGCATCCCTCACACTGCCCTGTTCCCATACCCCTACGGCTGCGGCTGGGCTCCAGAGCCACAGCTGTGCTGCACAGCCCCTGGTAGCACTCCCCCCAGTTGAAATCAACCTGTTGCTATACCTTTAATTTTTATTCTTTTGTCTCCTTGCTAGAATGGAATCAAACATTGGGGTTTTATTTGTTTGTTTGTTTAGCAAGGGAAGAAATAAAAACACACCCAATATATTTCTGCCATAAACTTGCAACCTGCCAGTAGTAACTGGCTGGTGGAACTCAGATAATACTTTTCAAAGGTTTGCTTTCTCTCATGTGTTTACGGCATCTCCATTTCATAGAAGGAAATGGATATAAGTGCAAGTAAGTGGTGGAGCATTTAAAAAAGAAGGTAATGAGGTCAGCACAATAAGGTGTATCTGTTGCTGGTTTGATACAGAAGCGAGGTGACTATTGCTGAAACGTGATGCTGGAGAGCTGCCACGCATGTCCTTCTGCAGCTCGCTGGGTCTCAGAAGAGCACCGGTGAGTTATTTCTATGGATTCAAACACAACTCTGATCTGTGTTGTTCCAGCTGATGTCCCCAGGTAGGAGAGCAGGAAATCAATAACTCCTGCTGCTCTTTCGCATTTATTGCGGCTTCATTACTGGCAGGGGATATTGTCTCGTTTTCTTCTTTTGATCACCTGGTGCCGATGTTCCTGGAAGTTTTGATGTTCCATTAATATTGACAACTTTTTTTTTCTTTGCATTTTCCCTGCTGTCTACTTGAGAGGTTACATTGGCTTTTCAGCATCTGTGTCTTCCCATCTGGCTCAGTGAACCTTGGGCAGCGCAGCTGTTATCAGAGCAAACAGGTATTTGGGGGTTCAGCGCTTACTGATGGCCAATTTTTCAGTTAGTTGAGCTCTGCATCCATCCTGTGTAACCGCAATTACTCCAGTTTTTTAACACCCCATCTATTTTCTTAATGAGATTTTCTTCCTATCTAAACCCACCTTTTCATTTTACTGCTGGTTAAGAAAGTGCAGGCAGTGCAGGCTCTCTGACATGAGCATCAGGTGACACCATGGCATTGAGCATCAGTTGTTATTATAGTGCTATCTGGGGACCAGGGCGTTTTAATAAGGCAGTATTTTATTTGGCCTGAAGAATCTTTGGTACTACAATGGAGTGAGAAGAAACAACTGTTTAAGTTGGCATATTTGCTTGACAGCAAGAGGTGAGAGCATCTGGCACAGACCAAATGTTGGGACCACTTGGAGTAAAGAAATGCTGGTGAAATTCTGTCTTTAATGTGTAAAAGGGTATTTCAAAGGCATGGAAGTGCATGCTCATGTGCCTTGGAAATAACATCTCAAGTTTGACAAACTTTGGGGTGGGGAGAGGGGAAACATTCCAAACGTATTGAAAGCCAACACTTGTTATCAGTATCAGCCTAAAGTCAGGGTTGGCTTGCTTTCCTGAGATTTGTTTTTTCCTTCTCAAGAGAAAAAGATATAGAAACTCAAGTGGCATTTGGCCAGCTCAACTGACAGCTGTCTTCATTTGTATCTGGGTTGTTTTTATCTCAGACCAAATAAAGTGCTATAAACAGATTATACACTGAATTTTGGAAGCTCACTCCAGAGTGCCCCTGTGCTGCTGGTGGGATGGGGGTCCTGGCTGGGTCCAAGTTCCCCAGCTTCCAGGTATGCGCAGCTGGTGGCACTTGAGGGATACCTGGTGTCACCTTGGTGATATAACTGTAATGTGTATGGGAACCCATCTGTTCCTGCTATCTGACAACTTTTTTAGTGTTTGTCTCACCGCTCCATGACTAATTGGGTTATGTTCTGGAATTTTTCTGTGATCTGTTTTCTAGTGTTATTTTTAATACAATGTCAATATTTTAAAAGAATTCAAAAAACATTTACTTTAACAAGCTGCTCTTTGAAGCTCCTCATGCAGTAGCAGCATTAGTAGTACATTTCTGGGGTGTTTTCCCAAAAAAACCTGTCACTAGTTTGCATGGGCCAAACATACTTGTGAAGGAGATTAGTCACAAAAGAACTGAACAAGGCTGAGCCCTTATGGCCATGTAGGTCCTCCCAAAATTCTTGGTGCGCATGTGAATGTGCAAGGAATAAAACACAGCCAGAGCACCTCCCCTGTAACATCTTCTCACCTTGTTTTCCAAGCGAGCAGGTTCACCGGTGGAGTAAAATCCCTGCTGATGCTAAAAGTCCCCGAGTGTCTCTTATTCTGGGCCCAATTAGGGAGGAATTGCAAAGCACTTTCACCTGGCATATTAATATGCTTCTCTTATTTCTGAATTATGAGCAAAATGTACTTCATTATAGGTGCTCTTTTGCTTACCTTCCAACATCAACTTCTTCCTAAGTCTTTCTTTCATTTGTTGATGTGTTACACAAAACGCAGAATAGCTCTTGGGCAACTCCTTAATGTAGGCAAGCCTTGAATGCATGAAACCTTGTTATCCAAGTTGTGGGTAATCTGAAATTCATGTGTTTCCCCTGAATCCAAAATTCATATAGAAATTAAATGTAATCCTAAGTGCTGGTTGAGTCCTTCAGACATCCCTCAAGACATACAACTAATGAGGATCACTGGTATGCAGCATTTAAGCATCCTAATTTTATTCAGTCAGGAAAAATATCATTTAATAACAAAAACCATAGCATGGTAAGTCAGCTGGATCCTTTTAGCAGGCTTTAACATTCTCATTTTCTTCTTAGCATTTGCCATTAGGATCAGTGAAAAGGATTTGACTTATGCTCTTCTAGATACCCCTCTTTGGTAAAGAGTGGCAAAATCAAATCTGTAGGTTTAAAAATCAGATCTACCATTAAATTTTCAGAAAGACCTACCTATTTGACAAGGATTTTGTAGTGTTTTTTTTTTTTTTAGAAGCTGATAGCAATATGTATTAGTAAGCACACGTTATTCAAAGCTTAGCTTTGTTGAATGACAGCTCATTTCACAGTTTACTGAAACTTTGTGTACATCTTTTTAATGCCAAGGAGGCGAAAGTAGGAGAGGAGGACAGCACTGGCAGAGCAGGCGGGAAGCTGTGTGCTCCCAGAGAACCCTGGCAGGAAAACACTTGTGAAAAGGGAACGTGCCTCAGCAGTGCTTGTGCTGGTGATAGGGGCTGCTGAGCCCCAGCCCCCTATCCAGCCCACGCAGACGCTTACTGGCCAGTGTCCGTTCATATAAGCGGATGAAAAGAGGCACTAAATACTCTCATTTTTACCCTATAGATAGAAAGGGTTGTGAGGTTTCCAGTGTGTGTGTGTGTGTGCTCTTATACAGCCCAGAAGGGCCACATCCCACCTTTGCATCACTGTGGGCTATTTCCCACGTGCTCCAGCAGTGAACGTGCCTTTCCTTTTATTTGGCAGTATGTTATGATTTCCATGACAGCCTCTGCAGTGACAAAGTTCTGTCTTTTTGGTTTCTTTGTTTGCTTATTTTGGTTTAGTATTCTCAGCTCGAGTCACACTAACATAATTTTCCAATCTTTTCTACCAGACTTAGTCTGTGACAGACTTGTGTATTAGCAGCTCATTGGGAAGGATGGTACAGATGCAAAATTTAAGAAGTGTGTTATTGTCCTAGACCAAGTGACTTGTGGATATGTTTTGGCTTCTCTTTCTACCATCTCTTTCACTTCTCTAACTCAATATTTTTGTTAAGAGAATATACTGGTACTTTGTGCTCTGCTAGAATTGCTGTTTTTATTAGAGGCATCGGAAAGCCATCACTGTGTTGTATTTTCTTCCATCAGGCCTGGACACTTTAACTCCCAAGCCTTAGTAATTCATCTAGACACGTGGATCCTGCATGCTGCCAAGCACTGTACGTATTGCACAGTGGCGCTCCTCAGCACATTATTTAATCCAATTTTTATTCTGTATGTTTGAAATGCAGTGATGTAAAGCAAAGGGCTGAATATTGGAATAACTTGCATTAAGGTTCAAGGGCCTGTGGATAGGTTGAGGTTCTTATCAATCTGTGTTTTGCTGTCATTTCTATAATGATAATACTTAAACGGGTTGATTATACATTCTCAAATACAGAAATGTACAATTTCCTGCATGACACTGAGTGAGGGATTTGACCTATTTAAGTCTCAGAAAGAAATAAAGAAAATCAGCATTAGAGTTGTCTCCTAACATTGAGGACACACAGGCTTGCAAAAATTGCTTCTGACTTCAGCTGTTTCTGCATGTCCTCATAGCATCAGGACACCTTGGGCAGCTGAGAGCGCTCACAGCACTGGTACAGCACTTAAAGGAGTGGAAGTCCACAGCCAGATCTGCACTTTCCAGACCGCATCTGAAATCTATTTGTTTATTTTTCTGCAGGGAGCTCCATGGAGCCAAACCTCTCTTCCCAGAGCCGTTGCTGAAGATAACTGGGTTCTGTGCACGCTCCTGTCCACCTGCTACCAGGGGGCGATGTCTCAGGCCGTGACATACGGTATGTTAAATGCAGTCACTCTGTCAGGGGAGGAAATCTGTGTCCCCTCAGGCAGAATAAGGATTCCTCCACCACAGAGGTTTGGTTTTGATGGGGTTGGAGCAATGTGCATCATTACCTCGCTCCTGCTCCCTCTTTGAATGGTACCAGTGCACAGCCTTCATTTTCTGTTGATTTTTTTTTCCTTGATTATTTCCACAGGGAAATAAAATGGAACTTTGTGTCTGATTTTGGTGAGGGGGGAAAAAAAAGGGAAAAATGATTCATAGTCGAGCTGATATTTCATTATTACTTTTCAAGCTCCTGAACAGAAAACTCATGTATCTGCATAACTCTTTAGCTACAACTGTGACAGAAGCACAGGAAGATGGCAAATCTCCAATGCTTGCTTGTCGTGGTCTGCGTTCAGATTTTTGTCGTCATTCTAAGGAAATCTCAGTTTCTCAGCACTTACTAGAAAATTTGTGTGGAATACTGCTGGGTTGGAAAGATGTATGTGAACATTTGTGTGGTGGAGATAACTTAATCACGTATAGGGTGGAGTCTGTTTATAAATGACATGGGGGAGAGTTTGAAATATTGTGTGTGAGCAGATGGTTAAACCGGACACCAAATGTTACTCTCTTTTGCTGTTTACTGCAGAAACCAGAATGGTTTAAAAGTCCTGTTTTTGTGAAACAGTGGAAAAATACATTAATCCTGGATGAGAAGTTATCCTACTAAGAAGAAATGCATCTATTTTAAAGTGCCATGACTTCTGGAGATGCAGGGGAGAGCCCCGTCTGTGTGCTGGGGCTGGGGCTGCTGTGCACACCACTGCCAGGAGAAGACGAGCCGGGCAGGCTCCGTGGGGTGCTGCCACCCTCCTGAATGCCTCTGCACAACCTGGGTGCTTTTGGATGAAGCCTGCAAAAGCACAGTTATTTAACCCAATATTGTCACAGTGCTTGAAGATGCACACCCCGTTTGGGCTGCCCTGGTGCCTGCAGGTGTGTAAGCAGCCACACAAAGCCCACTGTGCTCAAGGGCTGATGGCAGCACCTGCGGGACGGGGAAGGAAATCTCCAGCGACTGCTTCGTAGATGGATAAATGTCACTGGGTACATTCGCCTTGCACCAGGAAACATTGTTCTGCCATGCACCTAAGCAGCATTTATAATATCACAATTATAATTTTTAAGTGGGCTTTTTTTATATACTGGAAGTATAGATTAAAGACTACTGCATAATTTTCATGGTGCGTTGTAGCTTTTCCTTCTTGCAAAATGCAGAACAAAACTGCTTTAGAAACAGCAAACACCAGCTGAAGGTTCGCATGGTTACACAACCTAATTATAAACATTCAGTGAGCTCCAAAAGCACAGCAGAGTAAATAAATGTATCACACAGCTGAAGAATGCATCCCTTATTGTCAGATATTTAACAGTTTTGAAAGTAATTAAAAGCAAAGTATCCGTTTGAGTCTGCAATTTAGCAGAAGTTTAAATTTTATTTTATAAATTGGAACGTAGCTGAGGATAGACCCCTGTGCAAACAATGGCAATGAATATTCAGATTTCCGGAGTTGGAAAATGAGCAATTTCTGTTGAAAAGATAAACATAATGATTTATTTTCATTCATCTTATAAAATGAAAGGCTACACACATTAAAGAAATGACATCTCTTGTTCTGTTGTTGCAGGTTATTATACAGGGGACAGCGATGGGGACTGGACTGCAAGCTGTGGCTCCTTCAGCACGGGGAGTGAATGGACCTGTTAATTCATTAGTCCAAACGCAGCGCAGCATCTCCCCGCTCTGTTGTTTGGTTTGAGAAACTAAAGTCCATTTTACTGCTGAATTTTATGTGATGCTGGAGGAGGTATTCTTGAGATAAACAATATTATCCACCAGAGACTGATATGAGATGATAAAAGCCATTTTATTTACGGTATTTTTAGCTATCTTGTCAGTATAATGTATCGCATCATGGGAAAATACTGGATTTATTTTAACCTTGCTCTAAGAAGTGGATTTGCCGTATACCTATCCGCTGAGCCACAGCTCTCGTGTGCTGATTTTTGATGCTGTGATTTATGTTCAGCTTTCTGGGTCACGATAGCTGTAGCAACATCCTGCACATTACGCCTCTCCTAGAAGAATAACCACGAAGACATCGTCTCATATTTTAGTACTAACAAGTGCATTTACTTCACATTGCCTCGGGAAGGGCGGAGGACACTTATACCTTGCCTACGTAAGGGCCAGTTCCTGCGGCCACTGGCTCTGCCAGGTTCTGGCCTGCACCGCACTTGCTGGGGGAGATGCTTCATGCTAAGAAGGGCCAATTCTTTTACACAACCCAACCAACCAACAACAAAAAAAGTAGCCACTACATGATAGCAAACTCCCCTGCCCTGAAAATGAGTCCATCACGCTTTTAGGTAACTTTCCCCTCTGAAGGGAAGTCCATTTTCTCATCTTGCCCAGCCAGGTGTTTGGGCTCTTTCTGGTTTTTATTCCAGAGGGTGCTGACCAGAAGCTCACAACGGTGTGATTGGCAGCCTGCTGTGGACCTTCGCCCGGCCAGTACTGAGTACTGTCGGCATGAACCTCACGTCATTTGTGGTCTTCGTGGTGATGACAAAGATAATGCAGCGCTGGGTCTGAAGAGAAATTGGCTGTGCACCCTTTGTGCCAGTGGAGCTCTGTCTGGAAGAGATTTCCAGAACGATGCCCAAGAATGGACCAAAAATGACTGCTGGTGTGGGAGGTCAGTGCTGGCTTTACTGGTGACTTTTTGTGGGTTTTCCTTTCTGGTTTGCTGTTCCTGTGCAATCCGTGCCTCTCAGAGACAGTATTGGCATAGCAGCACACCAACCGAACTCTGCCTTTAACAGCAAAGAAATCTCTATTGTTTAAGAGGATGACTGCTTAATCATAAAAAACTGCCTCCAAATGTTAAATTCAATGTGATTCCATTTGTACCAAACTCAAGAATGAAATTTATTATTCAGTTGCAGTGAAGCCTCCTACCAAGACACTTCCTTACTTGCTCTCTGGGTCCTCTTTTGTCCCTGACCTTTTCTATTTGTTTTCAGAGTTGATGTTGCGTTCAGTGAGTGGATTTTAACTGCTGCCTTTCAAGGTTTAGCAGAGTTCTGTAGAGAGAAAATTTGAAAGTCTGAAAAATTAAAAGTCTTACCAGAAGAGAAGCAACTTGGAGACACAAATAGACTGTTCTTTAAACTGTTTTGTCACTGTGTAGACTGTTCTAGTTTAAACCTTCTCACATGTGCTAATGTAAGCTGAACTGATTCAGAATAACAATCTGCAGGTGTTTTGTTCACTTATTGTGTGATATGTTGTCGATATTAAAGGCTGTTCAGACTATATCTAATATATGAGGATGTGTTTTGTCTTTTGCCCCTAATACAACACCATAAATTCTCAATTATTTAGCTCTCAAATTCTTATATTTTAGATTTTTTTCTTTAAAACTTTGTTTAGAAACATCTGTGGTTTTTGTGAGAGAGCCCCTGATATGCTTATTGAATCAAAAAAAAATGATTTAAACCTAAATATATCTAATGAGATATCTGTTGGGTTGCTGTGGCCAAAGTACGGCAGGGCTGGAAACATGGTGCATTCGGTGGTTGAACTGCCTGCGATGGCCCTTGAATGATCACCCTGTTTTGCATTTCCCATGTACGAACAAACCACTGCTGTGCTCTTCTCAGTTTATTCTGACGTGTGACCTTGATGTAATGGGTATTGGATCCTGCCCGCAGCTTCCAGAACTGAAGTCCTTGCTCTCCCTTCCTCCTTACCCACACAGCTGGGTTGTGCTGAGCTCCTCCAGCCCTGCGGGCAGCCTGGGCACGGGGATGCCAGCCGGCAGGCCCCAATGAAATGCGATTTCACGTGGCAGCTCAGCTCATGGTCAAAAGGTAAGACCCTAAGCAGGCACATGTCCACGTGGGGTGGAGGAAATTAGCCACACAGATTCAGCTGGAGGTATGAACCCTGTCTTGATATTTTTTTCCTTTCTCCCGTCCCCATGTCTCTTTAAAGCCCTTTCTTCTCTTTAAAGCTCAGAGAAGCTGTTGATGCCCCATCTCTGGAGGTATTCAAAGCCAGGCTGGATGGGGGTTTGGGTGACCTGGTCGGGTGGGAGGTGTCTCTGCCCATGGCAGGGGGTTGGAAATGGATGGTCTTTAAGGTCCCTTCCAACCCATGACATTCTCTGATTCTATGATTTAAAAAATAAAATACAACAAGTGTCTGAGATGTGTTTAGGTATGTGCTGGGTTTGCCTTAGGAGACAATATTCAAATGCTAGAAAAAATAAAGGTAAGGGCCATGTTTATTTTAACTGGTCAGGCAGGCAGGGGCTTCATCCCCAGCCCCTCTCCAGGCTGGCACGCTGTACTGGCACGCTGCTCCCCTGCCTTGTGAAATCGTGCTGGGGGAGCGTGCTTCTGGGAGCACTCTCACAGTGCTAGGGAATCCTGTTTGTCTCAATGTCCACCAGAATGTTTGCTTTCTGCCTGGTATTCCAGTATGTACATACAGAAAGTACATGGCAAACTGAATTTCCAAAGTAGTTTGCTTGTTTTCTGTGACTATTAGCAACAAGCCAATGAGTTTTTTGGTTTATTTACTGGCCTTCTGCTGTGCATTTCCCTGCTTTATCTGGCTATTCAATTTTGTTTTCTTATAGGTTGAGATGCTTACAGAAAAGACTAATTTTACAGTTTTTGTTGGGTCTTTGCAAATCTTTGAAGGATTATGTAGACTATATTTTATTACTGTGTAACAACACTTATATCCTGCTAGAGATACTGATGTTGCCATGTTGAGCCTCACTGCAACAGTTAAAATTATTTACTAACTTACCATCTACCTCACTGCATTGACCTGATTTTGTACAGGCTTCTCATTAAAAGGAGGTCCTATGCTTTTGCACTTTTCCTCTCTTTGCAGCGTTTCTTTAACCAGTCATTGCAATGCATGAAATACATACACACTGCGTGTTCTAAAGTGTGTGCATTTTGCCATGGGGCAGCATGATTGATCTGGCTATCTGGTCCCACCTCCCAGACAGAGCTATTCTCTCTGCCTTGCAAGAGAAATAATAAAAAATCGAATTAAGGATTTCAATGCAAAGAAGTTTGCCTCTGGATCCAAGCACTTAAAGGGAATGCATCCATCTTGAATTTTACAAGAACGTACGAGAAAGCCGATGAGCTAGAAAATCCAGTCAAGCACACAGCAATGCTAACAATCAGACCCCAAGGATTTTATCATCATGTTCTTGCTTACTGATGATCTGTTAAAAATGATTTATTTGGTAAAGATTTACATTCCATCCTAAACATAGTCCCTATGATTCTTCTTGAAGAGACTTGCAAAAGTTTGCTGATGAGTTATGGGAGTTTCTTCTCAAAATCAAGCCTGTTCCAAGCAAATATGGAAACTGCCTCACCAAATAATCTAAGAAGAAAGAAGTTTCTTTACCTGTGCTAAATAAGCACATGCTCAACTACTGGACTTGACCAAGATGTGACTGCTGCTAACTTAAGAGCACCACTATGTGAGACTGGATGTTAGTTTGTATTTCCATGAAATAACGAAAAAAACAGTAAGCTAGCAGCTCAGTAAGCACTGACTTTACATTTCCTGCTTTTTGTGTCATAATGTTAATGCTATTTTAGATTCAATTTATCTATTGTATTTCTTCCCAGTGATATGGTTAGTAGGTTAGCATTTGAATGCTAAATCTGCCCTGGAAGCGGATGACATTTTTTTTTGATTGTCAATGCATAAATAGGTGCAGTAACACTGCTGTTTTTTATTTTTGTATTCATTTTGTTATATTGTAATTGACACTATGCCTTGGGCATAGCATTATCTTATTGTTTGTTGTTGCTGTTTAATAGAATAGTATTCCTGACAGTTTTCACCTATGGATTTTACTACTTTTCATTCATCTCTTGTTTGCTTACAATTAACTGTGCTTTGTGATATTTAACACAGAAACGTTACAATACCTGTGGGTTTACTTGATTTCTTCATCTAAACATGGATTAAGAGCAAGAGGCTTCATCAGTTAAGAAAAGATCTGAACAATAACGTAGGCTACACGTGCTGAAGTTTTTGTCTAGATAAGTTTTTCCTTTACTCATAAGTTAAAATTCATAACTCATTTATGTTTTAAAAAAGCATTATTTGTATCACATATCTGCATGTGGCAAATGTTAGTTTTGTAGTTTTTGGTGAAGATGTAAAAACTTGAGTAATCAGGAGCATTGGCAACAACTGGGGACTCAGGAAGAGAAATGAGATCATGTAGGTCAAACTATGGGAAGTGGGCCTTCACCCACTTTGTCTTCCAATCTGTTTTGGACAGGGACTTCGTGAGGACATGGAATGCTAAGCATAGAATCATTAAGGTTGGAAAAGGCCAACATGTAACTGATGGCAGCAGAGCTGTTCCAAGCTTTTTACTTGGAACCATGAGAAATGAGAGATCACATTTATCTGTCTGGCAAATTTAATTTGGAATCTATCCTTGCATTTAAGTATTTAATTTTTATATTAACATTAATATAAGTAGTTGTTTATTGCCTGTATTGCCGCAGTAATTATTATCTTAGTCATATGAAGAATCAATAGCTAAAGCTTTAACTTTCAAATCCAGTTTCCAAGCTTTGTATAATTTATTCTGCTTATTCTGGTTTCTCAAAAATGGGATACCTTCTTTAAATGCTCAGAGCCTAAAGCCATATTTTATTGAGTCACGAAAATACGTTCAGAGTACTTCGTGATATTGTGTCATACAGATAATCTTTCTATTTCAACAATTTTCCACCAGGTTGTTTCTATCTGGGTGACTAGAAATTTCAGGATTTGCTCATTTTTCCCCTCTGCCTTAAGATGATGAGTTAATTTTATTCTAATAAGCCTGTTCTTTCCAAGGCTTAGAGTTGTGCTATCTTTTTGGAAAGAGAAATAAAAAAACATACATATATTTCCTATATATTAAAGAAACCCGACATGGTAAAAGAAGTTCGTTGCTCTTCAGAAGCATTGGTGCTCACCTGCTGGTTTGAGTCACACGTAAAATGCTGGATGCCTCTTCCCTCGGCTGTGCCTCTGGGGTTACTGCACACTTTCCAAACACTTTTGTCAATTTTTAATGTTAAGGGAAAACAAATCGAAAGAACTGAATTGACTCGCTTTTCCTTTCTCTGTCCTGTGATTATGTAAATGTAATGGAAGATGTTTTAGTATAGTTTTTGAGGTTTTGTATGATTTCAGGTTTAAAAAGGATTTAGATTTTTTTCTTCAGCCCACAGGAATTTTCTAACTCTTATTCTTAGACCTGTTGTGCTGGCATAACACTGAAATTATGTTGTCTTTTATTTTCTTTGGGGTTTGCATTATACATCTCATTTTACTGTGAGCATACATCAGCTTTTACTGAGCATGGCTCCAAAGCAAATTTTTCTTCTGGAGTGTCAGTTTGTTGTTTACTTTGTGCCAATTGTGATTTTACAGCACACTTTGCCAGTTGCCCTTTAGTTATATTTTTAGGGGATTGTCACATATTTCACAACTTTTTTTTTCTGTGTTGCTTAGAGAAAGGTTAAGTACATTCTTGATTACTCAGGTACTTCTTTTTTTTTTCATAGCACTGTTGAATTAAATGCATATGATTTGTTGCATGGCTTGAGTATCAAATGTACACACTACATTATTCTTCTACATTGAGTTGAAGCTAGGAATTTTTAGAGAGTAAATATATATGCAAATTACCTAGACTGAGAAGACTTTCTAGATTTTCAGTTTGCAGAAGACGTATTTATTCCTTTGGAAATATATCAACAAGAAGACCAAAACCTCTCTGGTTTGAAAACATTCCCAACCTAAAGTTACGTTCTTCTAGTTAAGCAGGAGTTGCAAAGTGGTGAGGAGTTTGAGTACTATTGGTAAAGAATTTGTTGTGCTGTCTCTTTGTTCTGCTGTCAGTACCACCGGGACATCTGACAGAGCCCTCTTCCTCTTGAGGAACAGAGGCGTTAGACCCCCCACAGCCTCCGGGGCGGTGTCTTACCTCCCGGGGCTGCAGGAGAGGCAGAGCAAGCTGCTGGAAGGAGAGGTGACCTGCCAGGAGCCTGTGCGTGGCTGTAGTTAATTTAGGATGAAGTGTGTGAATTTTGGATTTCATTGGGTCTAAATACGCACATGCACTTTGCTTCTTTTTCCTGTAGGTAACAGAGCGATGATCTCGGGGCACTGCTTGGAGAAGGCGATGCTGAGCTTGAGAAATTTTAACAGTTTAACAGTTAAAAATTTTTAACAGAAATTTTAACAGATATGTGCACGTATCTCAGGCAAGGCATTTCTCCTCTAATGCTGTCTTGATATAATTTGATAATATATAATTTCATAAGGTACAACATAAGGATTATTTTTAGTTTAAGACTTTGGTAAGTTAATAGGGTCAGATTTTGTTCCTATGGGATTTACTCCTAAGGAGGTCAGTCTTGGTATGTTTTATGTGCTGGGGACTGCGTATGATGAGAGCACAGGAGGTGAACTCTGTGAGCACCAGCCCGAATTGCAAAACTACTTCCCATTAGCAGCAGCCGCTCTGCATCCCCAACACCACGGGGGAAAGCCGGGTTGCTGTGGCACTGCTCTGCCTCTGTGCTGCCAGGAGGACACCTCATAAACTTCCTTGCCAAACATCCCGTTGGCCTCGTGGGCAAGGCAGGGCTCTGCTGCTCTGCTGGAGGGTGCCCAGTCTGCCCCCTCACACTGAGCTCTGCTGCCTGCGGGCTCCTGGCACTGACACTGCTTCGACGGCTTCCTTGGGAAGCAGCATGGCTCGGGAGCCAGTGGGCATTTACTCTGCTTGGGCTGCTGTCAGCATCGCACCTTGACGCTTGCCCCTAGCGACAGCATGCTCCTGAGGAGGGATTTCTGTCATCCTTCAGCCCTGCCATTGGCACTCTGGATATAAATCACCACGGCTGCGCTTCTTCAGAAAGCAAAAACTTGCCTCCCGTTTCTGCAGGTGAGGGGTTGCTGAGAGCCCGTGGTCGAGGCCTGGTTTCTGCTGGGAGCAGGCACACCAACGTGATGGATGGCGCCGCACAAAGTGCACCAGCTGTCCTGCTCCGAGGGCTCACAGAAAGCTGCCGTGTGTGACAGAACAGGCCACCAAAACTGTAATTAGTCCTTTTCCCATTAAGTAAGGAAATTGCAAATTTTACGCATTTTTTCATAAACAAAAACCACATATGAGTGAAATGAGTTATTCTGTATGTACCATTCCTTTTGCACGCTAAATAGGGGCTCGTTTATTATCATACTTCTCGTGACTTGACATTGTTCTCTTGTTTATTTTTGCCTAAAAATATGTCCTTGCTCTGCTGTAGCGATTTCCAGGTTCCTTAATTTGTTTTGTTTGAAGCGTTTTTCTGGCAGTCACATACTACAGCATGATGATGGTATAGAAGTTATTTAGCAACTAATTTAAATGAAAATAGACATAATTTAAATAGACTGAAATGTCTTTAATACTATTTTTAAAGACTAATGGAAACGCTATGCTGGCTTGTGCAGTGCAGTATTGAATACAAAATAAACAGAATTGTTCAGATGCATTTAGATGATTCTTTCAGCCCTTCATGGGGTTGTTTCAATGCAGAAAAACTTTGCAGTGATAAGATTTATCAAAGGAATTGTGAATTGCTTTGATACAAAAGAGATATTTATTTCACTGCAGGCTTGCTTTTCCCTGAGGAGATCTAAGTGTTTTTTCTTTTGCTGAAATATGGCTTTAAACAACTCCGGCGCTACGGCACAAGACAGAGGGTGACCGCGTGCATCCCTTACATGGCTGCAGGCTCCTGCAGCCGGAGCTCTGAGGGGCACCGCGGCCGGGCTGGGGGCATTCAGGCTGCACAGGAGCATCCCGGCATCCCCTTACACAGACATCGATAGTGGAGATGGGGCTTTTGCTTTATTTATTTATTTATTTATTTATTTTATTATTTTTCTTTTTAATGTAAGAAACAGCTTTGTTCTTTCTGAGTCCAGAGTTTGAGAAGTATCCAAGGCTTCCACAAGCACAAAGAGGAGAGCTGCGATTTGTCCTCACCCTTTCTTCCCTGGCGCCTATCTGGTAAGTTGGGGAAAGTTTAAGAAGGGCTTGGAAAAAGAATAGAAAAAAAATCACAAAGCCCAGAGTTTTCATTTCCCAGTTCCTGGTGAAACAAATGCAGGTGAAAGTGAGTTCAGGAGCCGCATGCCTGAAAATCGTGCTTTAAACAACTGTGAGTGTCTGTGCTCGCTCCGAGCAGAGGTTCCAGTGCCAGTCCCCTCCCATGTGTACCGAAGCCTCAGCACCCCTCAGCACCACGCTCAGCCCAGCTGAGCACCGCTTCTCCCCACCTCGTCCCTTGCCCATGGGTCCCTCCAGGCAGCCTGAACACGGAAACCACAATGACTCCCTGATGCCCTGCCTTTGCAAGACGTTTCCCCACCTGTTCTCCTGGCAGTGTAATGGGTGTGGAGCAGAGGAGGGTCCTTTGTGCTTTGCTCTCCTCGTGTTGTGGTGTGAGCCCCAGCTTGGTGCCTTCCAGGGGCAGGTTCGTCTCCTCTGGGACAGGCACCAGCTGCAGCTTTTCAGGGGTGCACATCGGGTTTGGCATGGCACTGACTGCACGAAGACATTCAAGTTTCACATTAAAGTTTCAGACCCAAAGGCACCCACAGTTACCTGTTATTACTGATTAAGAGATGCAAAGCAGATGTGACTCCTCTTGCTTCAGGGCAGACAAGCGGGTGTCTGCAGTGGGTCCAAGGGCAGCACTGGCGCAGCCACTGCAGTGCTCCGGATGTGCTGGCACGGAGAAACATCACACCCTGCCTTGGGCAGGAGATGGGGAGCACTGAAATCTGGTAAACTCAGGAGTATGGCAAACTGTCTGGCGAGGGCAGCTGAAATCCACCCAAACCGGCTGTTTGCTCCGGCCGGGCCTGGGCCTGGGCCTGGGCCCGAGTTTGTCTCTGCCACGGGGAACAAACTTGGCCTTGGTGTATACGTAGGTATTAAATAATGGCTGCTGTAGAAGTTAATTTGTGTGACCTGTGCTACTTAATCTTATTGAATAGCTGCTCCAGGAGCCCAGTCCCTGGTGCATCGCCTGTGCCCGGCACCTGGGGCTGACAAGCACGACAGCGTGGGAAAGGCAAACTGCATTAAGGAGGCAGCATCAAGCTGTTAAAAGAAAGGTGTTTTTTTTAAAAACAAATGAACACACACACACATACATAAAACTAGCATAAACTAGAGGCATTGAGAGATTAAATTTCCTTCTGCTTGTTGTTAATGTATTTTTGCACTTCTTCCTGTATAAGAAGATTGAAATTCCTATCAGAGTAGTATTGGCATAATATAGTAGAATCAGACTACTGCAACAAATCATTGTCATAGAAGATTTAAAAGCAGAAAATGAATGCAGTTTGAAGTAATGTAATTACACTTGACAGTGCAGTATATGTAGAATTCAAAAAATATTCTGCTTATTTACGTTTTCCTCATATGAATGTGGTTTTGAGGTAAAAAGTAGAATATAAAAAAAAAAGTCCTTAGTGTTCCTAAATTCAGCTGCTTCTCTTTTCATTCCTGGGTAACTCTGAATGTTGCTTAATTAAGCATAGAAATAAGAGGTGTGGAAAATGGAAGATGCAGCAACTTCTTACAGGTTGCAAGAATTGGACCTTTTTTCCCCAGGTAGCTCTAGTTTTATGTAGCCAGGGACATTTGAAAGAGAGCTAGCATGCCTAGGCTTGTTGGTTAGAGGAAATTTTTTATTTCATCTGTAGGAATATTGTATAGTGTAAATTAATGAATGTCGGTTTCCTAGGTTGGATGTCTCAGCTTCCCAGCATCACCCAATGCGTTGTGCTCCTTGTCTGGTGCTCTGACATCACTTATAAAGGTTATAAAAGCCTCTCGCCTGGCACTCAGGGAACCCAAACTGAGGTGAGTCCTGCTGAGGAATTACAAAATGACTTTTTAAGGTGGGATTTTAAGTATTGTTACTATTTCATCTTTGCTTTGTGTATTGGATCGGCATGCCTTGCAGCTGCTCAAGCAGCACCGGGTACATATGAACCAGGGTGTTATTTCACGGTAACACTTTGAACTGAATAATGTCTGTTTTAAGGCCAAACCAAGCTGTTCGATGTGAGATGAGATCTGGGAGGATGCAGAGCCCATAGGCTGTTGGCTGTGGTAGCTCCCTGCTACCTGACTGCTCCTGCTGAAGAAGGGGCGTGGCAGGGGGACAGTAGGAGGCAGTAGATAACATCCCAATCTTCATTTTCTGTGTTTCTCCCACTCTGGTTTCTTGATTTCTCAATTTCTTGTCATTTAGACCTCTCTAGATGGTTGCTACTGAATCAATGTAATGATAATTTTAGTTTACTTGCATGTAAAATTTATAAAAACATTGATATCTGTGTTCACAATATGGCCAACATACATTTATTAGGACAAGGTATTCAATTTCTAAAAACGATGGTTTAAATTGACTTCAGAATTTCAGAGCTGGGCGTGAATTATTTGCAATAATTTTCAGTACTTCAGGTTTAGCATCTATAGCCCTGTTTACAATTTAAATGACTGTAAGGAGAATCCAGTAATAGACACTAAAGTGCCTCTCCTAATTCTTAAAGCTCTGTATACATATTCATAAGGCAGGGTGACGGAGATGGAGAACGACAAGTGAGGAGGAGGAAAATTTCTTTTATTTGCTGTCTCTGCGATGTTTCCTCTTATGGTTTCAGACCCATTTCTTTCTCCATCTCTCCTTGCTCTTTGTCCATACACAGAGATGGGAAAATCCTTTCCACAGTTTTGTTATATCAGAGCCAACTGTAGGGTATCAGCATTCACAACATATCCACCTAATATTTTTATTTTTATTCTAAAGGCATGAATTACTTATCTCTTTTTTTTTTTTTTCCTGGGTGATAGATTTTAGTTTGTTTTGGGTACCTCAGAAATGGGAATGAATTTTGTTCCTGTTCCTCTGTGCCTAACAACGTGTGGGAGTGGGCGTATTTGTCTTCATTTTAGAAGTGTGCTTTTTCTCATAACCACTGAGTTTTACCAGGAAGAGAGCCAGACTCCACAACCAACATTAACAGAGATTTCATTAGTTGTTTTTATTCACTAAAAAACCCAAAATACATCTTTTGACCCAGTGTTTTCTCTCTGGGGAGCCTGGCAGCCCCCAGCTCTGATGCTGACACTGAGGTGTGGCTGCTGGGGGACGGTGGGGCAGCTACGGGGCTTCACCGCTTGGGTGGGGAGCAGCTTCACAGGTATTTCCAAATGAACATTAATTCCTTTTGCATGTTGTAAGCTTTGCTCTGTTTGTCAGCTTCAATTTAAAGGAAATACTGCGTGATCCTGTTGGCTAGAATTTGGGTTGAGGTGAAGGGTGAACTTTCCTGACAACCCTCCCAGTTATGAACCTTGATCTTGCAGAAACGACCAGAATTGTATTTCGAGTACTTCCGAGCTCTGACTAGACAAAAACACTTAAAAAATTTTTATTTTTTTCAATTTCATTTCTATTTCTTCTATTTGGAGTAAATTCAGAGGTGCAAGAAGAGGAGGAACTGCTAAGGTTTAGGTGTCGGATAAGAAACTTGAAAGAGGCTTGCAGGAGCAGTCCCCGCAGCCTCAGGGCTGCTATGTAGGCCAGCTTCCTTTCTGCCTTTCTCAAGCAATTGTGAATGCCAGAATGGGGTGAGAATGGTTTGAAGGATAAAAATAGAAACATTTCACAGCTTCCCGCTGCACTTCAAGCTTCCTTACATTCCATGGGTATCCCAGTGTGGCTCTGATTTCTGCAGTTATCCTGGGCTGCTGACTAAAAGTCCCATCGCTGTGCTGCGTGTATGCTGTTTTTAAAAGCAGCAGTATGTTTAAATAAGCGAGAAACTCAGCCCTTCAGCACTGCTGAGCCATCGCTGAAGTCCTTGGGCAGGGCTGGGCCCTGCTGTAACCACTTGCAGCCGCACACAGCCTGTGGTGCCACAAGTGGAGCTCCACGTGCAAGGGATGCTCCAAGAGCTCACACCTCTCCTTGGTGTTTCTTCCTCCCTTTCTCTTTTTTTTTTCTACAAATAGGGGAGCCAATGCTAAACCAACACAACCTGTGGAACACGGGCACATGCTTCAACTTAGAAATATTTTAAAAATCACATTCCCTTCCTCTCCACCATCCAGTGAAATTATCTCAAAACTGTTTTTATAATATCACAGATGCTTCTTGTAAGCTTCCTAATGGACAGGAAAGTCTCTGGCACATACAGCAATCATGTTGCTCTGTGGTTGAGAGTTTAGTCAAAAATATTTTTTTAATTTTTTATTGACAGTTCTCAAAGCTTTTTTAAAAGCATGATTTATTCAGAGATGCTTAAATAGACCTGTAAGTTGGGTTGTTACATTTTCTCTTAGACTTTCTGTGCTGTTCTCTGAATTGTTTGTTGTAAATTTTAGCAAATTTTGCTTCCATCCAGAACAGTGTGTTGTATTAAATGAAGCTCAGGTAAATCATGTTTTTCCCTTCAGTCCTGTCATCCAGCTAGCTGGATTGACCGCTTGTTTGCTCCTTTCATGTCTGAGAGAAAGGAAGGAAAAAATGATTAACAGGAAAAAAGGTATATATTTTGTAAGAACAGATAATTTCTATAATAACTTTTGGTTACCTTTGTGTCACAGCAACAGCTGAGTCGTGAAGGCTGGGGGATGCCTCCTTGTGCTGCACCTGTGGCACACACCAAAGGAGGACACTGATCAGGAGGAAGATGTCTCCTTGGCAAGATTCCTCCTGCTCGGCACCCATGGGCAGGAAGCTCTGGGGGTGCTGCTTCGTTATCTGCTTGCTTGCCTTACTGGCTGCCAGAGGTCTGGTTCTCCACAGTTGTGGTTTCGTGCATGGCTATCTTTCTCCAATTTACCTTTTAAATAATTAGGTTATTGGTATTGTTTCATGATTTCACAGTTTTGTGAAATTCGTAGCACAATGTGGAAATCCCTGGCTTTCAAAGAGCTTGACTCCTGCTAGTGACTGGCAATCACACCTCTATTTTATTTTGGAAAAAATGTTTGCACTACCCAAATGTTAGCACCCTTTGGAGATCAGTGATAAGCCTGAGGATGAGACAGCACGGGTTTAACTGACGTGTGCCAAGCTCTCCTCCATGCTGGCGGGTGGCCCTGGAGGGCAGCAGCACTTGCACTACACCTGCTCTTCACATAACTCCCAGGGGAAGAAGAGATCCGATCCTCTCCATCATCATGCCGAACACAGAAGTACACCCTGTGAGATGGCTTATGAAGGTAGATGGGGAGGCTAAAAATTCCCCCAATGTCTTGATTAATAGCTGAACACAGTTCTTAGGAATTGCCTACCTTGCAGAATGGATGAGATTTGCCATTTGGGACCTATCCAACCAATTATGCCCTGTTCAGACAATCACTCAGCATGCACTGCTGGAGCTACTCCATCTGAAAAAGCTGCTGGTCTCCATCACTTTTCTGACAGGTCGCTTAGTGATCATGTCACTCGTCTACTTTTTGGTTCAAAATAGCTCCATCTTTCTACACCTGATCTTTTCAAAGACTTTCCAAAGCTTATCCATCAAGATTTGTCTCCCTCTTGGGGCTTTAAACACATCTTCAGCTTTCATATTTTCCTCAACATCGTGCAGAAAGAGCATTCTGGGTGGCAATAATGTCAGCCTTGGGAGCCAGCTGAGCAAGCCCTAATGGTGCCACTGTGGTAGGCAGCATTTGCAAAGATAACACTTTTCTGAACGTGTGTGTGTATGTATATTGTTCATCCAGTATGTATATATTTTGGATGGACCTATGAAGTGCCTGATACCACCTCTATTTTTTCCAGGTCTCCATCCATTGCAATGAAACAATACTTTAATTCCTCAGCTCCTTCAGCAGCCCCGTCCCCCTCTTTTGAGGTGCAGCACTTTCAAGCTTCCTTGGGACTGTTCATTTATTTGCAGAAAGATCAAAAGGTCAAGCAATTTCAGCTCAGTGAAGCTTCAAGTGAAGCTTGAATCATGCATAAAATTTTGCTATTTTCAAGCTAACAAACTTCTCCTATGAGGATATTTTGCTCACTTGAGCAGAAAACAGGCTGCGTTAGCAGCTTTTCTGAGCAGTGCTCTGATAACAGATCAACGTATGGGCCTCCAGACCTCCTCTGGACGTAACACCAGCTTCATGGTCTTGTGCTGCCCTGAAAGGCCGCCCACAGATGTGCTCCCCATTTATTCAGCAATTGCTTGGATCACAGACGGGGGAATGAGCGTGCACACAATAATAGCTGAGAGGGGTGTGCAATAGCTGGTTTTCTTTGAGAAGCACTATGCACATAAACAAGATTTTGAATATCTGCTGAAGGTCCCCAAACCTTCAGAAGGCAGCAAGGCAGACAGCGTCCCTCACGGCTCTACAAGGATGCGTGGAATCTGACTCCCTCCTCCCCGTCCCAGTGGCTGTGCACACCTTGACGGGACCTTTGCAGGCTGAATGCACCCTGAATGTTCCTATTTACTGCCCTTAGGGAAAGGTAATTCCCAAGGGGGAAAAAAATATATATATATATATAAAGATTTAAAAAAGCTTTCTTGCCCATGTGGACTTTTAATATGTGAATATAAATTTTGGATTCTAAGCAGCTCAGCCAGGGAAAAATTAGTGGCGCCCATAATAATCAGATGGTGCAAAAGTCTGCAACCTTCCTTTGGCAGGAGTGCAGTGTTATGGAATTCGTCTTTAGATAACAAATTTTGGGTGGGCTTTTTTGACCTCTATGGCTATGAGCTGGGAAACTTTGTTAGATGAGCAGAGGGACAGCCCGGCTTGGCATGGGCTCTGATGGAGACTTGTTCAACTCCAGGCCAGACTCTGCTTATAGCAAAGGAATACAACAGTTTGAAAAAGCAATTGTTTTTCTGTGATTCTGTAGTTTTGTAGCGTGGAGACTGACAGCAGAGAGTGCTGACGAATTATGGGTGGGACTGCCATACCTGAGACAGCTGTCTGAGCAGCACCCACCCATCTGCCTTTTGCAGAACACCCTGCTGACAACCGTTTGAAAACCAAACCTCTACTAAAGTGTTAAGCCATTTTCCCTGTGACCTCTGGCTCCTTGCTGGAGGACTTAGTGCTGTGGTTTGGACAGCTCCAGGCAGCACTGTCATACTGCAGTGATACAGGAGATAACATAGAATGCACAAGAGAGGTATGATGAAGCAGGATTAATCTAATAGAGTATACAAAGATTAATCACAAATATTAGTTTGCAGCTCTTAAGTGTATGTCCTGAATGTTGAAACCAGAATTTTTCGGCAAGTGTGGGTTCATGAAAACAAAGCCCTTAAAGTGGAAAACAAGCAAGTCTCCCTGCCTGTCACAGCTCCATATCACTTGTCACCCGTTCCTGGGGAGTGAGAGGAAATGAAAGCAGAAATGTGTGGTGTTAAACACTGATGAGCCTTAAAAAAAAAAAAAAGTAGGCTTCACAATAATGTTTTGCAGGAAGTTGTTAGTTATGCTTTCCATGGGTTATTTCTGATCAGACCTTTGGTCTAATGGGGGATGAAGCCTACAGGCTCTCTGCCATTAGCTTTAATGAAGACAGATTTCCACGTAGATGTATGCGTTGTGCTAAGCTGCACGTTGTTGCCCAGACATGGTGGAGATGAGGAGATGCTGCTGCTGGTCCCCCCACCATGCACATGGAGCACCTGGGCTGCCTGGTGGGATGCTGGCAGGGGCCAGCCTCCTGCTTCTGCACCCGGGCTGTCAAAGAAAGCAGCTGAGCTCTGCCAAGGGCTGACCAGGTGTGGGTTGCTGGCTTTGCTCTGGGGGGTTTAGAGCTCCCTGAACCACAGGTTTTCCTCTGTGCACTGCTAGGGAGGGTGAGATCAGCCTGGGCCTGGTCTGCAGAGACAGGGGAAAGAGGGATGCTCCAGCGGCCTGAGGCTTTCCTGTGGGACATTTGTAATGGGGGCAAACTGACAGGTGGGGCACCCAAAACATGACTGAAATAGGAGAAGCTGTGGGATATACCATGGCTGCTGACCAACTGAACGATGGTACAGCTGAAAGGAGCCGTGGTGCCCTACAACACCTGCGTGGGGTGCCAGGGGAGAGGGTAGGGAAGCTTGGCCTGGCCCAGCAGATGGGGTGTCAGGTTGCTGGTGCTCCTCTGCCCCTGGGGAGCTGAGTGCAGGAAGCGGTGAGGCCCAGGCCCACTGTGAGCCTCCCGCACTGCTCTGCTGCGATCGTGGCCCTGTGGTGTCACCCAGCCTGTGGGCTGCCAGCAGTGTGCTGGGTGCTGACCTGCCCCTGTCTGCAGGGCCCGGGCCTCCGAGCACCTGGGAACCACAGCCACCAGGCGGGGAGGAACCCAGCACCCAGAGGAGAGGGAAGGGAATCAGAGCTGCAGGAAAGCGCTGTGCCTGCCGGGACTGACAAAAAGACACCCATTTTATCTTCTGATGTGGAGTTCAGCTCTATTAAGTTTTCTCCATCTCTTTAGCACTGTTTAAGTATGGCATCGCAACACAACTACACGCTGGAGTAAGATAACACACACAATTTTCTTAGTGAATAGCAGCATTATCTCTTTTGATTAAACCCCAATAGATAGCACACTGTATGTAGGTATGTGTTTAGGCAAGGCCTATGAATTTTAAGTCCTATCACCTCCAGAATCACATACCCAATTATTGCAAATAAGCAAGTCCTTGGAAACTGGCATCTAGCCAACACTAATGAAAAATGTGTAGCGTGGGTAGGAAATGCTGAAAAATTGGAAGTGCTATGCTTGTAGCATCGCTCCTCGAACTGGAGGAGCTACACACATTGGCCCTCTCAGGTGTGCGTTTGCACTTTGCCTCGGTCAGATGGCACCTAAGGACGGGTGCTGCTCCCAAGTGAAGCCTGCCCTGCCTGCACTGCGCTGCATGCCCTAGTCCAAAGGCAGAGGCTCTTCGAGCCGTCGGTGTGCAGTCTGTGTTTGCTCAGTGCAGAGGGCAGCCGGATAGAGCTGTGCTTTGGGGCAGCAACACGTGCCGAGTGAGAGCTGCCCCACCTCTGTTACTGCTCGCCTGAGCTCCTGTTTTTCACAGATGCCTGCCGGTCTCTTCTGCCTGCAACTTTTTTTTTTTTTTTGCCATGTTTGTTTTTTCTGCTGGGTTAAGCAGAACGCGATGGGATTTTGCAGTCTGGCCATTTTTTAACCTTTCAACATAAAATGGGGTTACTTATCGAGAGGACTTTTTCCAATTACCCTCATACCTAGTTCCTAATCAAGTCAGACAAACAACAAATGCAAAACTACACAAAAAATGTTTTTGTATTTCACGTCGTAGTGCCTTTAAGGATATGTCAGTAATGTCCACACACCTGAAGTGAGATGAGCTTGTTTTTTGTTAGCACCACTGAGCCACTGTGCTGCTGACACGCAGAGGAAGGGGCTCTGCACCAGCAGGATCTGAGCCCTGTAGTGCTGGGCTGGGCTGGCTCAGGTGTGAGACGTGCCCCTACCGACCCCTGTGGGGTCCTCTGCTCGGTCAGCTGCAGTTGTACCTACGTGCCTAAAAAGCAATGTTCGGACAGGATCTGACAGTCCCTGCATATGCAGCCATGGAAATTTAATTGCATGTTACAGATTATTTGTATTTGACAAAAGGCGTTGACAAGAACCCGTTGTCGAAGACTGATATTGGATATAAACAGAGCATTGCTAGTGAGAAAACACACTGAAGTGTTCAGAGCTGGTTTGTTTGGAAAAATACTGCACAACTGAAAGCAGATCAGTAGCTCATAACATGAAAGCTCTGAAAAAAGAGAAGTTGACAATTTTTGTAGATGCCTTTAGTTGCATAATAGATTTAAACAGAGGCCGTGGTTTTGGTTTTGCCTAAACTTAGAGTTTAAGGTGCTCAAGTCCCTATACATGACTGTTGTTCTTGTTCTGTTGATGGTGGCTCCATTCGGTGCTCTCTATGCTGACCTGCCTTTGCTCAGTGGCAAATTCAGTGCTAAGGTGGGGCTTTTGTGAGGCCAAATCCACAAGAAGAGACTCTTATGGCTAACAAACTTCCATTTCTAATGTGTAAGATTTACAAATGCAGCAACCCTGCTGGTTTTCCAATTTTTGTCCTGAATTCTGAAATTAATTCAAAATGAGTTTATTCAAAAATGAATTATGATCGATCTATTTTACTAGGAAAAATGAGACAGGCAGGTTGTTTCATACAAATAAAACTTTACAAAATACATCAGCTGCATAAAAATGAATGTTTGGGGGAATCTTTTACAACTTAATTCTGTCCATATATTCTATTTTTAACCATTAATCAAAGCTCCGGGAAATATAGTGAATCTTTGTATCCCTAAAGCTTTTAAATTATTCACTGTGCTTACTGTTCTCTTCCCAACAGGAGATTGTCCTTTATAATTGGAAATTTTCATTTTTTTTTTTTTTCTCTATGTGTGTCTGGAATGTGTGCAGGTCAAAGTGCCCAAGCAGGAGGGAGGCGGAGGGCGTGCGGAGCCTTCCCACCAAGCATACCAACCGCGGCAGCTGCGCTGGTGCTGCCCAGAGCCCAGCTCTCTTTAGGACTTCTTGTTTCCACTAGTGAGTTGCCATCCTGCAGGTGCTGCCTGTAGTTGTTACTAACGTACATGGTTTATGCAACCAGGCGTATTCACCTCGTGTGCTTTGTGTGCTTCAGGACCAGCCCTGTAGGCGACCCAGGCCGGGCTGTGTGGGGCCCTGAGTGCGTTCCTGCCTGTTTGCTCCTGCTTCAGTCTCTGTGTCAGCTCCAAACGTGAACAGCAGTAATCACAGAACCACACTTTTGCTACCTCCTCTCTAGGTTATTAATGAAAAAAAAAATGTTTTAAATCACTCTAAACATTGTTGGTTTTCAGTCTTTGGATCGTTTTTCAGTCTTTGGATTCAGTCTGGAACAAACCACAGCCAGGTTTTACCCCTGATGTTTAATTACACTTCAGATTTCTTCCCTTTTATTTCTAATCTATAAAAGTTACCTTTTAATTCTCTGAAGTTAGGCTCATGCTTTAAATAAGGAATTCTTCCTTGATGTCTGTCAAATTGCTGAGACCCTCAGAGCTGATGCCTGTGCAAGAAGAGGGGGGAGCCTTCGGCCCAGGGCTTGCAGCAGCCCCGTCCCCGCCAGCCTCCTGGGGTGCCCACAACCCGTGAGCAAGCGCGCCTCAGCAAGGAGCAGCTTTGCAGGAATATTTCCACTGGCTCCTTCCCAAAGCTTTCATTTTTTTCGTACCAGGCCCACAAATTTCACATAGTTATCCAGTCGCTCTGAACCTCTTGAGCTGAAAATTTCA
This sequence comes from Cygnus atratus, assembly GCF_013377495.2. Taxonomy (NCBI): domain Eukaryota; kingdom Metazoa; phylum Chordata; class Aves; order Anseriformes; family Anatidae; genus Cygnus; species Cygnus atratus. Next base: position 1,047,395 of record NC_066368.1, read on the forward strand.
TGAGAAGAGTCTGCCTCACGATTTTCTGCTATTTCATGCTTTCTCTCTTGATGGTAAATTGCTATGAGAACTGCCTCTTTTGTTGATTTCAGGAACTTGCCTTATTTTTTTTTGCTGCTCTGAATTGCATTTGAAAGCATCTCCCTGCACAAGGCAAATATTGGGCACTGTGGAGAGCCACAAACTAAGCTGCTTTTGAATCTTAAACGATTTGTTTTGAGCTGCTGATGCCAGGCCATGAACTGCTGTGTTTCCACACAGGCGCTGCCTCCGCAGGCGTTTGCACGTGCGTTTGCCTCCAGCCCCTGGTCTGGCAGCTGGGGCTCAGGGCCAGCTCTGTCCCATCCACCCTTCGCTGCATGTTTCACTGCTGTGTGGCGTGCATTCCTCCTGTGGTGTAAGACAGAAGAGGGTCACTGTATGAATACGTTCATTTTAGGCAAAAGAGTAGAACACATCTACACAGCCAGGTGGATAAACCAGCAGGTGTGTCAGTCTGTGCAGGGAGCACAGTGACTGTACTTATTACCAACACACCCAGCACACTGCAGACTGGCCATCTCCTAATAAACACAACAATTATACTGACAAGTGCTTGCTTTTCACCTCCTTGCCCAATAATGCCAGGCTTTGCCATCTCTAGTGGCAGCACAGACCAGCCTGGTCCAAGTGGCCGTGATGCACTGGTTCCTGGAGGATGGTGTGGTTTAACGTCGTACACATAGCGTCATTTATTTGCACCTGAAAGGCCGCTCCTGTCTGGCTGAGCAGCCAAACCCTGCACAATATTGGCCGAGTTTGATATGTGACAAGCAGTGTTTAAATGAATTATGATCTTATGATTTATTTAGGCCACGGTGCAGTTTAATCATTAATGGTGCTACGCCAATTTATAGAGGAGCTCTGAAGGACTCATTCACTTTGTTTTAGATGTTTGAAATTCCTAATGGCCCCCGAGGCCCTGCATTTATAATGCGTTATTCCTTCTGGTGTACTCATAACAGCAGCGAATGCTGAAGGGAGGGCGGGAAAATAGAACAGAGAAGCCGGTACCCTAATCGTTAGCGCAGGCAGGTCCCGCTGGTATTGCACCACTGCAGCCGATGCCGCTGTGATCGCTCCCTGGTGCGGGGCGGGTGCTGAGGCAGTGCTGGGGGCTGCAGGGGTTGGGGTGCGTGGTGCTGGCCTGACCTGCACGGGGCCCTGGCCTCGCCAGAGGGGAGAGGTCAGCCCCGCTTGTTGTGCCAGTGACTTCCACCTGAGATGACACTGAAGTCTTTGCTCATCCTGATTCCTGCCCCCTCTCTGGTTTGAATGAAATTTTATCCCTGCAAAGGTTTTGTTTGAATAGATACAGTTATGCATTCTATTTTGAACAAAGAGATAAATGTCTTTTTGGAAAGAATTTCAGCAAATTCACCCTAGAAGGAGGATCGAGACAGAGGTATTATTACTGGCAATGGGTTAATGAACATATTAAGACGGCATTCAGCGTGCCATGAAGCAAAACCACATTACAAGTGTTCTTAAACTCTAATACCTTAAATGACTATGTCTCGACTACTAGCTTTGTGGCTCAGGAATAATGAAATCCCTTGAAGAATGCACTGCAGAACTTTCCCTGAACAGGGCATTTTTTCAAAGAACTGTTGCTCAGCACAGGCACGGTAATAATTCAAAAACCAGAACAATTTGAAAGCCCTGAATGTTCGATGTTTTGTTACCAGCCCGTTACCAGCGACTGCCCTCAAGGAGTGAGCCAAAGCCCCTGCCTCCTTCCCACTTCCCCGAAGCTGCCGACATCACCCGTTTGCATGTCCTTCTTCATCCCTGGCACACTGCAGTTTACGGTGATTTTGCTGTAAGTTAACTCTGAGATAAGCGGCCTTCAGCGTAAGGCTGGTAAAGAGCTGCTGAAGGGATTTCCATCCATCCATCCATCCAGCCAGCCAGCCAGCAGCAATCTGTTCGGCCGCAGGAGCTGTCGGAGCAAGGGCAGGCGGCCGGGCGTTAAGCTGCGGGTGCTTTTGCTGCCGTGTAGCTGTTGGCATCTCTTCAGAGGCGGTGGGGAAAGGTTTTTGCTGGACAGCCGTGATTCTGCGGCAGGTCAGAGCTCAGGGCTCGGGAGCTGAAAGGCAGGTCGGCGAGAGGCAGCTCTCCTTTCTCCTTCACCTCTCGCTTGTCTGCAGCACAGACAAGAGAGGCTGATGAATACAAACTAACGGCAGCAATGTCTTTAACCGGTGCTCTCTGCTACATGCGACCCATGAGCAAGCAGGGAAGGAAAACCCATGCTCGCATTAGTATGGGCCTCGGTGTGTGGTGCAGCAGTGTTTGCCTCTGTCGGTGTCAGCTGGCACAGCTCCTGCTCTGCATGCAGCAGGGGAACCACAGGCTCGGTAAGCGCACACGTTATGAAGAGGCTGCACGCCGTAGGAATGCTCCGACTCAGAAAATGAAACTTCTGTTCCAGCACTTCTAATTCAGTGTTAGAAAACCACAATACTGAAACAACACTTTTTTTTTTTTTTTTAAACAAAGGGATTTCTACAACTTGAGCTACACAATGCAAGCTAAGAACAGGAATATGGATGATTTGGTTGGGCTTACAGTTTATTTTTGGTTACTGCTGCTAGTACAGCATTAAAGTTTTCAATGTCATTCAGTATTCCTTAAATACAATTAATCAATACCTTAATAACAAATGCACGGTGATGCATGCTGAGGTAATTATCTGTTTAGATTCTCCAGCTGTCTGGTACAGATGTCACTAATGGAGTCTGGGTGAAAGGCATCCTTTAGTGTCGGCCTGGGGTGGGACTGCTGCGGAGCGACATAAAGCTGCTCAGGGAGTGCTTCCCCTGGCTTATGGAAGCTGGATCAGTGGATACCGTGTATCATCCTATCTCTAAACTGAAAGACGGGGTTGTTTCTCTCACATTTTCTCACCCCTCTCTCCCAGCTCCTGTTGCACAGCAATTTCTTTCCCCTTCCTTAACTCTGCTCTCCCAGAGGCCCACCCAGCATCGCTCCCTGGCTTGGCTCTGGCCAGCGGCAGGTCCCTTTTGGAGCTGGCTGGGGCTGGCTCTGCTCTGCCATGGGGCAGCTGCTGGACTCTGCTCACAGAGGCCCCCCTGCAGCCCCCCACTACAAAATCGTTCGCCCCATGCACCGATCTGCACCACCCTGGGCAGCTTTCCCACAGGAAGCTCCAGCTCCAGGCTCTATCAGGTATTCAAAATCCGTTCTGGCCTGTCTTGAGGAATTTTTGTGCTTATTTTAAGATCAACACTTAAAGCTGGTCTAATAGCAATATATCTGGGTTTCCATTACAATATTAAAACCTTACTATAGCAACTCCGAAAATGAAATTTTTGGCACCAATATTAGATAAACTGCATTCACTACTACTACAGTCAGCTCACAATCATGCCAAGGGAAATCTATCACTATAGCCTCACTACCTCTTAAAATACATAATGCTTGCGGTAATAAAGAATGGTTCTTATAGAAAGCATGTGTGTTGCAATTTCAGTAGTACATGTAAGTTGAAAAATACTAGAAGTTAATTCAGAGGTTGTGGACCACAGAACAGAAATACTGTCATACAGAGTGGATTTGCAGCTGCTTGCAAAAACTACAGGTAGCACAGTTTTTAACAGAAGGCTGACACTTCCAAATAGTGCTTTGTGTGAGTTGCCTAATGGGAGTGAAGCTGACTAACGTGGGTTCTACAAAGTGAACAAGGAAAATGTGAATATTTGCTGAGTGCCTGCCATGGTCTCCTTACATCAAAATGCTTAGAGTTCATCAGTCTTTTTGTGAATGAAAATTATAATGGTTGTAACATATATCCACAAAATACATGTGCATCTGTCCACAGACCATCCAAGCCACTACTGTTAAAACCCAAGTGAAAGTAAATTAAAATTGCCTTTATAATGTAAATAAAAATAAAGCTTGTCTTAAGTGGCAACCTCTGCTTGTTTTTAGTTGATCTTACAATTACTGAGATGGGTGATTTTATTGCAGAAGGGTTGGTATGCAAGCCCATGAAATAAGCAGCCCAGACAGCGAACGACTTGGCTTGCTTTCTTCTCTTGGCTTGTTTTCTTCTCTTTGTTGGGCTGCCCACCCTGCTGCCCACCCTGGGGCCTCCCTTCCTGCGGGTCCCAGTGTGACAGGGACCCCATGCACTCCTTCGTGCCGTGCTGGGCTCCGTGGTCCCTGCCCAGAACCAGCAATATACGCCTTGCTTAGTTACTAATGCATTGCTGATGATGTAGTAGAGCAAGGCGCAAGGCCAGGCTACTGCCCCCACACGGAGGACAAGCATCTCTCTGCTGCCGATGAGGGACCTGAGCTCCCCAGGGGATGGTTTAATCCCCTAAAGAGCACGCCGTGCTAAATCTGTGTGTAGCAGCAGTCCCTGTCCCGTCCCGCTGCGGCGGTGTCCTGCCCTGCACCCGCAGCCCCTTTCGGCTCAGCCCCCGAGGTGCTGCAGGCTCCAATGGAGGGGGCTCTGCAAAACTGCACATTGCAGGGTTTGAGGATCCCACCCATACAGTTTGCAAGGCCAGGGAATGCATTTAAAAGATGAAATAGTTAATATTAACACCCACCCCGTACACAGGGATAGTGGATAATGTATAGCACAAGCAGGAGACGCTGTCTTCACCTCAAGCCAGAATTGCCAGTATTTATTTATGGATGGTATTATCAGCAATGTCCTGAGATTGTGTGTGAGGCTGTTGCTTGCAAATAGCTTAAATGTTTTCAGATGAAATACAAGATGGATAAAAAGGATCTTTATTCTGTCAGTTTGATGAATAATTACAGTATGGGAGCTACTAAAAAGCTCTGCTTGTAACAGGTTTCACCATCAGAGTTATGGTTGAAAAAGAAATGCTTTATTTTTACTATATTAACTAAAGCTACATTTACAGTCTGAAAATTGACTGGATAGCTCCAGTCCTTCAGATGTGGATTAATATCTGTTTAATTCAAATATACGACGCTATGTTCGGTGGTGCTGAACGTAACGGTGTTTCTAGCAAGGTGGTCCTCTCTTAAATCCTCAGACTCCAAACATTTCCCCCACTCTATAGCTTTTACAGCACCTATTTTTTTTGCAATTAATGAAAATATTTGAACTTTCCTCAGTGCAAGGCTTGCTAATTAGAAATCCATGTCAGTGATCAAGCTGTTACGCATTTAAAAAGGTTCATTTAGGGGTACTTTTTAAGTCTTGTGCCTACATTTTTATGCACCTAGAGTTTATCTGTGTGACTGAACACTACCGTAGTAATGGTGTGGGAAAATGTGCAGCCTCCTAATTTGCATGCTCACATACCTCGGTTGCAAATGTAGCCTCAGAATTACAGTGTGTTTGCCCACAGCTCAGCTCTGTAAACAAGGGCTCAGAGCTTGTTGACATACAGGGAATGGGCAAAAAGACTTATCCTTCACTGTGAGTTATCCCTCAGTGCAGGAGCGCACACTGAAACATAGAGAATGAAAAGCTCCAAACCGAGGGTTTGGATATTGGCTCAGGGTGCAAAGTCTGCCATTACCAGACTGGAAAGAACGTGGGTGAAATAACGTAGCCAAAGCCTCCAGAAGGAGGTGAATGGAATGTGCCTGATGACAGGGAAACACCAAAATACTTCGCTAAGTGCCTCCTCACTTTTTGAGGAACATTTAGTTTGGAACTGAGCCCAGAAAATGCATCTGCCCCTGCAATTTACACCTCATTGGTTAAGGCTAAAGAGGGAGGAAATGAAGATGATTAATTAAGGAAAAGTAAATTAGTCTCACATTGTATGTAGCAACTGTTGGTGATTTTCCTTATTAGAGAGAACCTATTTGTGAGCTGGCTTGTTAGCCCTTTGTTTCTGCAATGAGGGTGTTTGAGCGTGAGCCCGAAACGAGCTGCCGGGCAGCAGCTCAGGTGAGTGGGGTGCGATTTTTTTGGGGGAAGGGAAACTTGCACTACGTCTCTGAAGTGCTCCCTCACCATGGTTGCCTTTCTCTCCTTCTGTGAGGTTTTGTTCTCCCTTTGTTGTCTGCCAAGGATGATGATAATATTGCTATTTTTGACACATATGATTAAAAAGAGAAGTTAATAGCTCCTGAGAACAGATTAAGCTTTCCTGAAAGTATGCTTATTTGGTTAAAAGCAAACAAACAACGACAACAACAAGGACAGTGTTTTGTTTTTATTCTTGTGATGTAAATGTTCCAAGTGTGGTTCTTTCCTGATGCTGGTGTAAATCAGGAGCAATTTAAGGAAAGTCTGGCCCTCTTCTGGGAGTTACAGAGAATGAAGTTTTTATCCTTGGCTGTTTGATGGGATGCTCAGCGTTGCCAGCTGGGAAAGCCCTGCTTGCACCAGGACAGTTCAATGAAGACCCCAGCGGAGGGAAGGGCAGGAAGCCAAAGGGGTGGCTCTTCCACTGGAGGCTCGGGGGGGAGCTGGAAAACCATTTTCTCCCTGGCCCTGTGCAGGTGAGGGCATGCTGGGGAGCAGGGGGCTTCCCCCCAGCCCTGCCTAACGCCAGCCAGGGGCTGTGCAGCGCTGAAAGAGCGTGAATGTGAAAACCACAACGGAGTGTTTGCAGGTGAAGGGAAAGCTGTGCTGAGGTCGGAACAGCACCAGTTCCTTCATTACATGTAGCATCTGCGGAGTAACGTTCCTGTTGAGTGGGAAATGACAAGTTTGGTTGTTTTTTAATGCTAGCGCTGCAATTTTGCTGCTCTGCTTTCTCAAAGAAGCAATGGGAAGCCTCCTCTCCTGCCAGTGAGGCCTGCTGCCATGGGGGGCCGCCTGCAGCAGAAGAGCTGCCAAGCCCCCGCCTGGCTCCTCGCTGCTCCCTAGATACCCACGAGTACCTGGCACCCCTCTGGTCCCTGCCCTCCCCGACCCCCCTTCACCAGCTCCTGGGACCCTGGGTGCAGAGCTCTGCCTGCCCAGAGCTGCCCCTGGTAGGGAATGGAGACAAGCCTCGGAGATGTGGACTAAGCACTGCGCCAAGGAGACCTCCCAAGAAAGCTACCACTTGAGTGCTGCCAGGTCGTAAGGACCCTGCAGTACCTATAGCACTCATCAGGTGCTATTACAGAAGTGCTGAGGCACATCCCAAGGGTCCTGTGTGCGGTCCTGTGCAGCTTCCTTTCTGAGCAGGTGTCTGTGCAGCTCTCGTCTTTGGGCTCTCGTTGTCCGACCACCCCGATGCACCCGGCGCCGTGCTTTAGAGGGGAAAGAAGCATTGTTCTTGAGAAAGGACTCAGACTTCTATTTCTTCTTGTATTTTTTTTTTTTAATGTGGTTTGATTCGTTTTACTCTGTTCACAGAAATGGATGGTTGTCCTCTGCTCCTCATTACAGAGAGAGCTCTTCTGAAAATGCAGGCTCTTTGTGACACAGCAGAGGTTTAGGTTCATTTCAATTCATCATAATTAGAAAAAAATGATGAAGATTAAAAGACACATGACTATCTCCTTTGGACTTTGCTCTGTCTTCAGCAGCGGAAGCGTCTCTGCTGGCTCCAGTGGTAGAGAGAAAAAATTCTCTGAGATAATGAGACTGGCAACTTATATGTAAATACCGTGACTTTCGCTTGGAGTAGAGAGTACCTAATGAAAGCATTGCCCATTTTCATTGCCTGGAAATCAAATAGCCGAGTGGTGTACGAGATGTCCTTCTGGGTGGCTTTCAAGGTCAGCCCTGGTGAGCAAAGGAAGTGGATGACTCCAGTAGCTGGCCTGAGAGGAGGAGGATGAACAAACTTCGAGCTGAACAAAAGCAGTGGTGGGGGGGGTGAGGGGAAGCATTTTTCACAAGTATTGTCTGTGTCCAGGAGCCACATAGAATCGCTCCAGATATTGAAACAATAATTTGCTGGCTTTTTCTCTTTGGTGAGCTCTGTACAAACCCTCTTATTTCCTGGCGGGTAGACATTTATTTATGTGCTTTTCAACAGAATCTTCTAAATCTTTGTGAAAGGGTAATGGATTTGCACTGCTGAGAGTGACAGCTTGTTGAGTTGCTCTTTGCATATGAGCAGTATTGCTTTTACAGGGCATGTCTGGACCCTGTCTGCGACGGCACGTTCTGGCAGAAGATTTGGTCTTTGCAGAAGTCCCTTTTGGGACCTCTCTAACAGTGCAACTGGTCTGAACGTGGCCAGGCTGGAGGTCTGTGGGACAGAGAAGGTAGGAAAAAGCTCGGCCTGCTTCTCTTCATCAGGTGCCATCTTCTCATTGAAAGAGCAGCCAAAGGAGCGGTGGAAATGTGGTTTTATCTGCTGCTGAGCCTTGCTGGGGCTCGTTTGCCACTCCCTTTATGTTACTGAGTGGGAAGGGGAGAGAGTTTATTTCATCATCCACTTGATGTTTCTCCTGGCAGGACGTGGGGGCATCAGCGGCCACCCGAGTTCCCCCCCGGTGGCTCTGCACAAGTGGTCACGGCTGGGGTGGGACCCTCAGAGCCCTGCTGGGATCTGCAGGGGTTTTTCCCATCCTGGAGCACAGAACCTCTCCGGTGGGCTGGGATTTGCAAAATTAGTTCTGTTCTAGCGGGACTGGAACTTGCTAAAAGTCAGTCAATTAAGATAATAGGAAGCACATCCTCACTCTAGGAAAAGAGTACGTAAATGAGCAGCACAGAAGAGCGTAGTATTTTCCTCTGCAAAACCACAGGTACTTAGATTAAATGGATCAATAAGCCATCTGTATCACAGTAAGAACAGTCATAAATTACTCAAAAATTCAGTTTTTGAACAAGTCTTTGGGCATATGGGCAAAGACAGAGCTGCGAAGCGCTGCTGCTGGAAGCCGTCCTTGCGTGTTGCAGACTGAATGATTCCTTCTGCTGTCATGGGTGAATGAAGGATGGGATGGAAGAATGGGCCGGTAGTGATGAAGAATTAAGGTAACACTGAATAAATGGAGTAACGAGATTAATTTATGTGCTGTGCAACACAGTTAAAATCCAAACAGTGGTTTCATTTCTGAGCCTGAGCGAACCCCATAGCACAAGATGCATTAAACACCATCATGGGAGAAAAACATACATCTTTGGACTTCCTGACTAGCCATTGCTGGCACAGCCATGGGAAACCCAGGCACGATAACCGCTGCTCACTCTGTGCCATGGCTCACGGCACTCGCTGCCCTTGCAGAGCCAGCTCGTGGGGCAGGTCGGCTGGGCACCTGCCTGGCTATTTGCGCTATAAAAACGAGCTAATGATAATTTAAAGGCATTAACTTGGCCCTTTGTGCTGCTGCCAGCTCTGGTGGTGTTATAGCCACTTGCTGACAGCTAAAAGTGATTTTTTCCCTTTTGCTGTGTTACCCGCGCTGGGGAGACGGAGTGAATGAGTGCAGAGAGGAAACATGATGCTGCACAAAATGGTGTTGAAAGCACAAAGTGGAAACAGATTCTTTTTTTTTTTCTTTTTCCTCCTCAGCTCTCCAGTTCTTGTCACGATAATGAGAGCTGGTGTTTGCAAAACAGACACGCTTGTTCAGGTGTGTGTCATCGGCGGGAAGCAGAGACAGACTGCTCGACAAATTACCACAGGCAGGCGTCTGTACCGCGGGCCTGGCGCCTGGGCTCTCTGCGGAGCCGAGGGAGAGCAGCAGAGCTGCTGGGGAGCAGCTCACACCAAAGCTGCCTCAGTTCACACTCGTGCTGCCCCGTGGGAACACGGTGCCTTGGCCACCAGGGCAGGTCCTTGTGCTGATGCTGTGGAGAGAAGAGGCTGGATGAGTCCCGGTGCTGGGGAGGTGGCCGAGTCCCTTCCCCTCCCTCGCGTTGCTGCTGGGCTCAGCCCTGTGGTGGGCCTCCTGCGCTCCCCCACGCAGCCTGGCTCTGCTGGCCCCAGCTCCTGACGGTGACCATTCATCCACTCTAAAGACCGGCATGCTTTAAGGGATACGGATTTCTTTTTTCCTCTGACTTCTGCTGAATTAAGTTTTATGACAATGCTGCATCAATAAGCTTGCAAGGTTTCCGCTGAAGAGACTTTGCAGGTGTGAATGATTCCTTTGGGGGATTGTTCTGCAGTGTGCAGCCTTGTGCGTGAATCTCTCCCGTGACTTTAAAGGAGAAGCAGCAAAGGGGAGGGTAGGATTCACCCATCGGTGACTTTATCTCCTACTTCCAAAGGTCATATCAAGAAAATATTTTAGTCGGCTCTGTTATCTGCTACTCCATCTTCATATTGCATAGCATTTCTCAAGAGGATATTTTAATGCCATTTTTTCTTTGCTTACCAGAAACTCTTATATTGGACAAACAAGATGCATGGCTCATAGCTGCCTGCCGGAGTTTATATGTGGCTCAGAAATAAAGTATAAAAACACATCTTTAATAATGCAGGATAGGGCTGTTCCTTAAGTGATTTATAAACTTCATAGATATAGTGAGTCACTGCTAAAGTAGATTTACTGCTATCTCTACATGAACATCATAGAAATAATAAGGCGAGCAGATGCAAAGTTAAAAGAGAGTCCCCATTTGTTTCAGCATGGCTGGGAGGTAAATCTGTCTTCCCATGTCATGGATTTGAGTTTTGCTCGTGGGCCAAGCAGAACTTCTCGGCAGAAAACAGAAACAAGTGCTGTGAGGAAGAAAATCATTAAGAGACAGGGAGGGGGCGGGAAAGTGTATGCAAAGCAGCTCTGGATCTACCGCGCACCCGTTCTCCAGAGAGCTGCAGCGCCAAGTCACTCCTCTCATCCGTCCTCCCCAGCACAGCCCACCTTCACCTGCACACCTGCAAACTTGTCGCAAGCAGCTGGGGACAGACGTCAGTTTGCCTGGCTGAGACTAGAAAAAGACTTGTGTGCCTCGTTGTCCTGACCATGGCCGGCCACTGCAGTGTGTTCACTGTCTGACCCTGCCCCGAAGTCCTGTCTGTGGCTTCTGCCCTGAAAAATAATCCTCCCCGACCAAAGATGGTATAAGGGCAGGCACTGGGAATAATGGGATTTGCTGACCAGTCTCCCAGAGAACAGCAATAGGGATTTTGAGATTCTCCAGGCTCCACTGAGCATGCCAATGGGCTCTTCAGCAGCTCTCGGGACTCAGGGCTGCCAAAAGAGCCCTGTCCCCAAGTACCAACCAGGGACCTTCCCACTGCGCCCTGCTGGTGGCCACCCTGGTCCCCAGGAGAAATCCTTCTCTCCTCCAGGATGGCCGCTCCATACAGCTCCTCAGTGCAACCTTACAGAGCCTGAATCTCCCAAACGCGTTCAGCCAGCTGGGCTCTCATTACTGAGTAATGTATCATCAGGGTGACACTGCTGCTGACTAACTAATAACAACTCCAGATGGCAAGGATACGTTTTGGGAGCTCCTGACCATGAAGTAGTAGTCTTGGAAAATCTGAAATATTATCTTTTAATATGCTACATTTATTCTCTTTCAAAAGAAGCAGGCCTCAGAGGTGAACAGATGGAATGCAATGCAAAGCTTGAAGATCTCGTGGTCTTGGGCTTTGGCGTGTTCCTTCTGGAAGGGAAGGAAACCACAGTTTGAGATTGATGCCCACACAATGCCTTTCTCAGGATTTTCCTCTCAGTAGATACCAAAACACCTCGTGTTATGTTGTACAAAGTGAGGAAGGAGGAGGTTTGTCAATGTCTTCACTCTCCGCTGCCGTCAATATGGAAACCCAAATGTTATAACCAGCAAAAACACAGCAGGAGTGGGCTGAAAACTTTGAACTCTTCAGGGAAAAAAAAATGACATTTTATACAAATTCCATTAAAATCTTTGTGTTCTTTGTGTTCCCAGGGCAGTAAAGGAGGAGCCTCTTTTCCTTTATGGAATGGAAAAAAACATTGCTGATAGCTGTGTTAACTGATGAAAGGGTGGGCAGAGTTTTTAAACAGACTGGGAAAAGGACTCTTCATCCGTCTATTTTCTGTCTTCAAATGAACAAACGGGAAAAATAAACACGTATGGTTTCTCGGTCCGTTATTCTCCCTTCATTGTCAAAGCAGATGCTTGCTCAGTTAAAAAAAGACGGAAAGGTCTGTGGTTCCTGGAAAGGGCATGTTTTCATTTCAGCTGACACTTTTTGAAGCGATAAGGAAAATGATGTGCTATTTTTTCTTGCCAGATATCTGTTTATCCTTGTTGCTGTGTCTCAGCCCTGGACCACCGTAACACGGAGGACTTTTCCTCCTGTTGCTGGGTCGCTGCACAGCTAAACCACGATGAGGACGGAGGTCTGTGTCGTGCCCTTTCTGCTGCCCGGGCCATTGCTGGGGCTGTGTTGGGGCCCTGTGTGCAGTCATGGCTGAGCATCCTGCACCCGCAGCCTCTGCTGCCTCCACTCGTGGCCCCAGCCTCGGCCCCTTGGCCTCCCACAGGATGGGGGCTTGGTCGCTGCGCTGCCGTCATTGCAAATCTGTTGCTGAGTTTTAGTCTGTGGCACGCAGGTGCTGCCGCAGGTGAGCACTGTTAAAAGCATATGTTTACTTATGCTGTTGAAATTTGAAAAAGCTGTTATTTAAAAAGAAATCCTTCAGCAGTCTGTGCAAGCATTGGCAGCCCTATATTCTCAGCTGCAGACGCAGTCAAATTGTATTTGAAAAACAATTTCAGACTTGCACAGAGATTCACTTAGAGCTGTTTAGGTACAAAGTCAACACTACAGACGTGTAGGGAGCTGGTGTCAGGTTCTGGGTGTATGTTTAAGATCTGAAAATGTTAAAAAATAGGTTTATAGCTTTTGTACTTAAGTAGTATTTACAGTAAAGATGGCAAGGCCAACGAAATGCGTTTTCCAGGAGCTGAGGTGCTGCGGTCAGTGGCAGTGCTCGGTCTCTGGGGACGTCTCCGCAGCAGCCGGAGGAGTGCTGCTCCTGCCCCAGAGACACAGCTCCCTTGGCACCTCTGCCTTGTCTCATTCTCAATTCGGCACCAAGTGCCCAGCCACAGCTGGACAGCTGCTCAAAAACCTGTGAGCTGGAAGAGAAACTGTGGTGCAAATTCATGGGGGGAAATATCGGGCTTCTCCAGGTTAAGTTCAACAGCTGCCTAGGGCTGGACACGAAACAAGAAGGTGAGGATGAAGCAGCCGGGTCCCGAGAGCAGCACGGTTTGTAAGGCAGCAGTGTGTGACCAAGGCAGAGCCACGGGACATCTCGGTGCACAGAGGCTCTGGTGCCAGGAAGAGATGCAAGGTTTGAGGACGCTCTGAGGGCAGGAGGAGGAGAAGGTGCACGTGTGCAGGATGCTGGGGCAATCAGTGTTGCTGGGCTAAAGCAGGGCCATTGGACAGGGTCCAGCTCTACTTGGGGTTAGGAGCAGGATGCACAGGACACCCCCTCAGAATAGAAGTTTCCATCTATGTTTCCTTTGATATAACTAGTCACAACTAAATCTGCAGTCCTTTCAGTGAAACATCTCCAGTAACTTCCCGGGGAGCATTTGGTAGGAGCAGGCAGCCGTCCCACCAGTGGGAGTGCTTCTGCAGAATTACATTTCAGCTGCAGGGGAAGCAGTAATGTGTAGCCATTGTAGACTCAATGACTACAGTATAATTTTATTTATGGGTAAATAATACTTAGCGCTGAGCTCACAAACATTAATCTTAAAGCAAGGGTTTTACTTCTAACATTTCCTCCTATTGTAAAATTAATAACAGGTAAGACGCACTGGTGAATTTAAAGGGCTGTTACTGCGCTGTCACTGAGGCACTGTGGAAGCACCTAGGCTCACTTGCTTACAGACACAGCTGCATCCCCAAACCTCTCTTCATGCAGATTTTCTGAGAGCCTGGGATAGCTCTGAGTTCAAGCAATCACAGCCAGGTACAAAGCCAAGGTGATGTTTCAATTGCATCCTCTTCCACTGAATTAGAGGTCTCTATTGATATAAAACTAAGTCTATTCTGAAGGCTTCTGTGAGCTGCACTTCACTGAGAAGTCTTGATGTATCACAACAGAAGAGTTGGAACAAAAAAGATGGTTTGCCAACTCAGATTTGTTGCTCTAAATATCTGTGATCCTGATGCTACCAGGATATGTGGCTCAAAACGAATACAGCCTGCCTGCCTGCATGTGAATTCCCTTCTTATTCCCTTCCTGTTCTCATTTTTCTTGAGAAATTGTCTCTTAAAAAGCTTCCGTATGAATGAATGTTTCCATCCACCCTAGCCTTACTCTTGACTTTATGGCTTCTCCTTGACTCAGGACCCTCCTTTGATATACCCTCTTGCAAATGACACACTTTCACTTCAAAATCCTTATTCATAAATGTCAACACCTTCAGAGACAGGAAAGTAAATGTGGGCTCTAAATCTGTATTTAAACTCACAACGACATCCTCGGATTTTTAAAGTGCCCAGTGTTAAGCAGTTTCCATTGGATTCTTAGCCTAAATCAGCAGTAATAGGATGTCTCCCAGCCTTGTACTACAGCCTCTCACCCTATCAGTCACGAAAAGTTTGCATCTCATACATACTCAGGGTGTGCAGCTCTCAGACTTACCGATCCATATTTTGAGATTTATTGGGCATTAACCTGTCTTTTAACTATAAATTTACTCATTTACGTTTGTGATGTGATGTGTCAAGGTAGTTTCAGCATTTGCATGATCCTGGTAGAATCGTGAAGTGTTTCAAAGACGAATTGAGTGATACCTGAATTATTCATGTGCAGTGTCTAGGAATCTTTACATTGCTTTCCTAAATCGGAAGAACTAGGAAAACTGGAAACCTCAGCTAATACCCTTGTAATAATGTGTCATTCTGAAAGGAATTAGAAATAATATTGCCACTTTTCAGCACTTTTTGTGAGCACTGCTACATATAAATGCTTTGTGCTTTCTGTTGGAAAGCTATGGATGGCATATTTTGACCATCATCACGACTGCAATCTGCGGAATACAGCGGGCTTGCTTCCCGGTGACAGCAATGTGAAACGATTACTGACACTGCGTCTTCGCTGTTGGCGCGGTGTGAAAGCCAGGTGTTTGGGAGCAAGGCGTTTTGCGAGGCAAGGGGGGGCTGAGCAGAGCGGAGGGACAGGCAGGACCCCCTGGTTGCTGGCCAGGACAGCCCCCCCGTGGTGTGTGAGCAGCTCCTGGCCCTGGGGCAGGCTGCTGGAACCACGGCCGCATGGCAATGAGGGCAGCCCCCGGGGCAGAGGTGCTGGCGTTACTGCTGTAAACACGGGGGAAGGTAGGCACTGTTGTATGGACATTAAACTTTGATTTTTGGCTCTGAGTTCTCTTATGTTGTTCTTTCTTTAAACCTCTCCAGGGACATAAAGGGGGTAAGGCATCCTGGGCAGCCGTGTCACAGCACCAGCAGTGTCACCCCCAGCAGTGTCTCTAGCCCGACGCTCCCCTGTGCGCACTTCCCCGTGCTGGCAGAGGTCACTTTGAGGAGCCACCAGCTGCTCACCTACCAGGTGACACCCCGAAAGGCCAGGTGGGAGCAGGGACCTCTCCACTGCAGGTCTCTGCGGGAGGCTGAGCTCCAATTCATGCTTCTGCTTTACCGCCAGGATCGGTACATCCCTAATAGCTTTTATAGCAGCGGTGGCCCAGTAACACCACCTCTGATTTAATCTCGTTCTCCACACCGACAGCTAATTCAAATCCCTGTTAGAAGTCATCAGATACTGAGAGACAGAGCAGCGGAGTGTCACTGAAATAAGCTGAAAATGGGTTCCTAAAAATGTTACAGACTGCAATCCACCCTGCAGGCCTCTTGTGTGCATTGCTGCTTCCACGGGTACCTTCTGTCCGTGTTCCTAAACCGGCCCCAACCACGGAGCTTCTAAAGGGTTCAGACATTTCGGTCAGACGGTTGGGGTGTGTGCATATTATCAGCCATCTCAAATGTTAATAACCCTCCTATTAAAAGCATCTGTGATGTGTAGCTGATTTGGATGACCACCAGGGCTCTTCCTCTCTAGCAAACGTGTCCTCTCTAGCAAACGTGCTCTCAAAGCCAAGGTCCTTGCGCGGCCCAGCAGCGTAGCCACAGACCGCAGCACTGACCCCGGGTCAGGCAGGGTTTGCCTGTGGGACAGCTGGTGTCCTCACACCACTAGCAGCAGGGATTTCTGTAAAAGTCCAGCCTCTGGCTCGAAATAGCTGTTGTTCAGAATATCCTAAAACCAATCAATTCTTAACTAGGTAGAGGTGCAAGTAGAAAGCTCAGAAATAGCTTTAACACTTACTTTGAAGCAAAGCTATTTCAATGAATTCCAATTAAAGGTTAAAAAACACCACCTCCATTACTAGAAGGTACCCGTGATTAATGAGAGATGCAGATGGTTTTTGCACTAATTGTTCCAATCCAAGTGTTTCCCTAATTCACGTTCACACTGCACCAGCTCACATTGACCCCTTGTATTTAAATAATAAAAGCTGATTCCATGATGCTTTATTTAGTTCACCAAAATGGAGAAATAAAACCTTCTATATTTTGCATTTCAAACTTCTGAATTTAAACAAGAGACGATGTTTCAAAGGTCCTTTGCAATACAGTAAGTCAGTATAATTTGCTATTCTGTTTATCATACAAAACTTTTTCACCAGTCCCTTGCACTGTCCCCCCAAAAATCCCCACTCAAATTACTTGTTAAGTAATGTCATCAAATATATTTGATGCAAAGACAAAGTAAACACAATCTCCGAACTTCTTAGTTATTGAATAGTCAATGTAAATCATGAAAATGAGTCAGAAATTAAACCACTGTGCTCCAGCAGAAATGTTTTAAGCTTCATTTGACAACTTTGCTTTGCTTTAGACAGGAAAATGTTCCTGGGGAAACGTTTCTCCAGTTAAAGCAGGATTTTAATGCTGCAAAAAACACTGAACTTGTCAGAAACTTTGCAGTTATGCTCTTAGAAAAGAAAGCGTTGACTGTTTTTATGCCGTACTTTTCAGATCAATGTCAAAAGGCATTATTTCGTGGTGCTGAGCCCGCCGTGCAACATCCCTCTGTTCAGGTCCCTTCAGGCTTCAGGTCTCCAGCCCCTTGTTTTTAGCGTGGACACATGACAAGCGGCATTCCTAAGGTTCAGCTGAACGCTGTCAACAATGGGACTCTTGTTTCAATCCTTCATTTACTTACAGTAAAGTTAGTGTTTCATCTGCTTTTGTTTCAGTTGTCCATGTAAGGCTGGGTAACTGCAACCTTAACCTTAAATCTCCCCTCTGATGTAAAGTCACACTGCAACCTGCTCCTGTTGGTAATCAGAATTTCAAAGGAAAATCTCTCTCATACAGGTTGAAGGGACCTTTATCTTAATGAAGTTATTAAAAATCTACCCAACTTTATTCAAGAAAGCCACCTGAGGATGGCAGAATAGGGGTAGAGCTGCCGGTGCTGTGTGCCCCCGAGGGCCAGCTGGGCACCGCTCCGCGCCCGCTGGCAGAGGATGTGTGGCCGTGCGCTGCCCTTGCCGCGGGGGCTCGCTGCGTGGAGCTGAACGAGCTCAGAATAGTCCTTCCATATGTTGCTTCTCCAGGAGCTGGCAAAACTTTGGTTAAGATAAGCTAAGCACGCAACAAATGGGGAAAGTATGCAAACACGTTTGATTTAGGTGGGAAAATTTTACTCTTCTGTCATTCGACTATGGCAAAAGCTCTGCAAATGCTCATCCAAACCTAATGCTCTTTCCAGCCCTCGTCCTCAGGGACCAGTGGCGGTTTTCTCTGGACAGACTCATTGGACATTTCTCCCACCACTAGGTTTATTTCCCTTTTTTTATTACTCAGACTCAGTGCTTGCAAGCGAGGAGTCAAGGACTGTAAAACCAAAGCCAAATAAATGAGATATCCCCCAAGATGCTTTGGCAGACTGCTTCCACCCTCACCCATGGGGGCATTTCTGGTCAGGGGACATCAGAGGTGGAGGCTGCTGCTACCACCAACAAAACGTCTCCCCTTTCTGGTGGCAGACCCAAGAAAGGGCTCTCCCACCTCCCCAGAGCACCCCTGGGTGCTGCTAGGGAAAATGCCACCTAGATTCAGGGTTGGTGTTGGTGCGCTCCGAGGAGCAAAGCCCATGAGCACCTGCCCTGGGCAGCCAGGCACGCTGCTGACACCACCCATGCCGAAGGCAGCCCCCATCTGTCTGCACTGGACGCTCATTTGTCATGATCTAGTGATGTGAGAGGATTTGTATTAACCTTTCACGGGCCCACAGGAGCCAGCTGCTGCAGCCTGCGTGGGGCAGAGCGAGGACCCAGAACGAGAGCTGGGGCCTTGGGAGCCGGCGGCAGGACTCCACTTCGCCCAAGGGCAGGATTTCACTGGGTATGTAGGCTTGGGGAGACACGGATACGGCCAGCAATACGGTTCTGCAGGTCCATCTGCTCCGGCCCACGTGGCAAGGGCGTTGTTAATGCATAAATTGCTTTTTTTCTTCATCTACTGGTTGTTTATCGTGCTATAACATTGCCCATAGCAGGATGGGGAGAATATTAGAGAGTTTAGGCACTGCGATGCTTGTGTCACGATCACATAGAAATTTGTTACTACAGTTAACATTTAAAGTAGGGAATATAAATTAAAGGAACGTATATTCCTGCTTTTCCCACACAGAAATACACTATCAGCGTACAAAATGTTGCTGTAACTCAACAGAAAACTAAAAACATGTTAGACCCCAGCTTCTAGCGAGCCAGATTTCTTCAGAGAGATTTCAGCAGGCAGGCTGCCAAGTTGGGAACTGCAGCCACGGAGATATATTTCTTTTTGCTCCGGCTCATTAGCAAGAAGCAGCTGTTAGTTCATTCAGTATTAATGTCAGCCATAATGAAAGACACCCACTTGTAGGAAGAGGTGAATTTGGAGAGAACTATAAAGAAGGACTCTGTGCCAAATTACACGGTATCAGTCAGGGTGGTTGAATTATAACAAGACTCAATTTTTGTGAAACCATAAAGGAATAATGATAAAAGTAGAAAAGACGTGCATAGTCCTGACTCAGCAGACTCTAACCATAATGCACGCACTTGACGTGAAATTAATGCAACGTATAAAATTAAGAGGAATTTTGCTGGGATGACTTCAAATGTTGAAACCTAAGATATATACATATATATATGTACAATACTGTTCATGCTTGATGCAACCCGACTCTGCGACTGCTTAGAAAATTTGCCCCAGGGAATATCAGAAAAAGCCTCCTGAAATGAAACTCACTTCATTTATTTTCCACTTCTGGAAGTATAGGACAAGACTTTACAAACATTTAACCATTTTTCTGCCTTTTAAGAGCTAAAAAGGAAGCAGTAAATATGCAGGAAGGGTATTCATTGTATAATGGAGCTAGAAAACATGGAATCAAAGTATTCATTGGAGGAAATTTTTTCTTTTTTTTTTCTTTTTTTTCCAGAAGTATACAGGGATGGGGCTACCAAACAAGGGGAGGATAGGAGAGAAAATAACCCAGAACAAGTAGGCTTTGCTTGCAGCCATGGGGAGTAGCTGGACTTGCTCCTTTTATACAAAATCCAGACAGAAGCTACTGACTTGGCTGTATAAAAGAGGGGAGCAGCAGAACTGCCACCTGCAGCACGAAGCTGCTCGCGGGGCTGGGGCTGAGCCTGCGGCCTGAGGAGACAGGGCAAGGGCTGGGCACTCACGGAAACTGAGCTCTGGGGCACCAGCAGGTGGCTGGAGCAGGCTGCTGGGGGAGCGCAGACAGCCCAAATACCTCCTGTGCCTGGTGCACGGATAAATAAAATACTTCAGCTGCTAATGCTCCAGATGTGGCACCATCAGAGTGTTCCGCGTGCCCTCTAAGAGGAGATAAAATAGTGCGATTGTGGAATAAATGATGAGTTCATTTATGTTACAGAGATGCTGCCTCGTTTCCTGTTGAAGACAGCCTCATCTAGCATCATACTGGTGTGCGTGCAGTCTCTTTGCTTCTAGCAAATCATGTCGATTCTTTTTCTCTCTGCTCCCCTGTTGGTATTAAAAACCTTTCCAGCAGGACTCCAGCAAGCTGCCAGAGGAGAAGGCAACTGTGCGCTGAGTGCTGCCAGGAGTAAACTGAGTGTGTGCACACCTGTGCCAACCTGTTTCACTCATACCCACCTTGGGGTCTTCTTGTTACTACAGCAGGCTCAAAATCTGAGGGCTGAAACCTGATTTTCAAGCCCACTGAGCCTCTTTAAGGCTGGCTTAGCAAATCCTCCTGTTGCATCCCACGCCGCCCCGACCCCGCCGCGCTGCTGCATGCCCCTGCCCTGCCACCTCTGCCCCCCAGACCCATGGCACGGCTGAGGGACCAGGCTCCTGCTGCCTCTCCTGCTCCTTCCTCTCAGTTCAATCCGGTGTTGTCGGGGTTTGCAGCATGGGAAACATGCACAGCAGCCCAGGGCGAAGGAGGACATCCCCGCGTGCTGCAGGTGCGGTCGGGAAGGGAGGGGACGGGAGCAGCCCAGCGCTCGGGGTCGGGCGTTCGCTGGGCAGTGGTGCCATGCGGTGAACCCTGACGCGTTTCGGTCCTGTCGTGGCGTTTTTGTGGTCAGGAGGTGAGGAGGGCATTACCCTGTTACTGTGGTGCTTGAAGCCATTTGTATGTGTCAAAGAGAAATGTATAGTTAACATATACAAAACACAGAAACATTTGAGTAATTTTAAAAATTAAAATAACAAAGAAAGACCAAACCCAGCGTGTATGCTCAGGGCCCCAGAGCCACCACGGCCGCTGCTGCTGTAAGCCAGCCCCATGCCTGGCCGGGGGACACGATGTGCATGCCACCAGTCACAGGGTGACTGACACAGAGCAGAAAGCGTGCGGGCTTGGGACGTGTCGCCTATTAAAGCCAGTAACGCGGACAGAGCTATGCTCTCTGCGCTCCTGCAGAAATCCGAGCCATTTTTTGTGCATGGCAACTTCAGGGAGTTTTATAGATTTAAAGTCGGTGTGATTGCGAGGGGTGGAAAGAAAGAAAATGCGAGATCGGAGATAAGAGATGGGAAAACAAACACTGAGAGCCGATTGGGGCTAAGCAGAGAGAAATCAAATTCTCATTGCAGCTTTTTAACAGATAAAATCCAAATCAAAGCAAATGTGATGAAATGGCAGTATTAGAAATGTATTGTAACGGGAAAGGTTGTGTGCTGCTAACTGTACTTCGAAGCATGCCCGAGCCGTACGCCTGTGACTCGTGTGAGGCCAGGCAGGCCTGCACCCAAAGGAGCCCGGCTGCACCTAAAGGAGCCCGGCTGCACCCAAAGGAGCCCGGCTGCACCCAAAGGAGCCCGGCTGCCATCACCCAGAGCTGCCCCATGTGGAGGAGGAGCTGCCAGGGAGGGTCGGGAGGGTCATCGCCTTCACTGCCCACACCTGGGGGAATCCCACCCCCAAGCAGTGGGGGAGAAAGAGGGGATAAAAAGGGTGGGAAGGGCAGGCTGCTGCTTCTTGAGGGGGTGGCCAGCAGGTGGGGCTGCCCTGATGGGTGCCCTGAGAATTTGTATTGTGGCTTGGTTTGTGCCTTTTTGTCATCCTCCTGCAGCCACTGGGGCCCTTGCCGCTGCCTTGTGCGTGCAGGCTGGGCCAGTGCTGTAGCTGAAAATAACCTGTTACAGGTGTGGTGTCCTTGTACCTTCCTGGCAACTGGCAAGCAGAAGACTTTTTTACATGAGTGTGTGTCTGGCATTCCTTTGAAAAGCTCTTGCACAATTTATGGGTAAGTAGGTGCCTGAAACTTAATTTATTTAATGGTAGGTAGGTAGCCTAACTCTGAGCTAGGCCAAGCATTGTTTTATGGCAACAAAATGGTCTTAGCTTTTGTATGTGGAATAACACTTGTGCTTGTCTTAATGTTAAACTTGTGATGGTGAGAGGGGAAGCCCAGCAGGGGTGGTCAGAGGCTGGAAGAAGGCTGGATGGTAAAATCAGGGTGCTGCCCTCCTCTTCCTGTTCCTCGCTTGCTGATCTCATGCCTCTGGTCCTGCTCACGGGCTGCTTGCTTGTGGTGCTTTGCAGCTGCCCATCCTGGCATGGTGCTGGGGCGAAATGTTCCAGTCCGTAATCTGAGTGCAGCACTGAGCTTACCTTTTGAGAGCTTCATGTTTTACTGGCTGTCTTTCCCAGGTCATAGCTGCAGTGTCTCCTAACAGTGCTTTTGCATCTTTGCTGTGTGAGAAAGCAAAGTGTGGGCACGCAGATGTTTCTACAACAATAGGGGTGTCAGTGTGCATGCAGGTTTTTAGGTGAAAGTGATGAAAATCACCACTTCTTGAGCTTGGCTTTGCTCCCTGAGGTTGCACCTCATTTAAAATCCTCAAACTTTTTCCACCAGGGGGACAGTGCACAGAGGGATTTCAGCTGCTGCTCGTTTTTCCTTACCTAGGGAAGCAGTTTTTTAGGGGCAATCTATTATGAGCTCCTTGGCATTAGCCATGTATTTTATACAGATGCTGGAGGAATATGTAAACTGTAGCATCTCTTCAGTTTGGTATGGGGTAGTTATAAATGCCTAGACCAAAAATAGCCTTATCAGAAAAGCTCTGTTCTCATTAGGAAATTCAAATGTGCGATGATTTTGCATGTGCATATATTAAGTAATCTGGTTTCAAGGATTCCCATGGGATAACGTGGTGTGGTTAGACTATGGGCCATAAGTGGTGGTGAGCGGGGAACAAGCCTGAAGCTGGTGTATACACTTCTATGTGGGTAGTATTTTAGGAAATTAGGTACTACTCTGAGCAGTGTTCATGCTAATTTGATTTCTTTGTACCTTGCTCTCCTCCAAACTCTCAAAACATTTTTCGAGGAGGGGAAGCGGTGAGAGTGTCCTTTCTCAGGATGTGGATTCAAGCGTACAGAAATTCCCTGTGCCTGGGAATTACCTTTCCACTACTTGGGGTGAAGCACGGTCCCCATGAGCATAATTTTGTAGCAGGCAAACTAAATGAGTGTGGTGAAATACTGGTACCTGGGCTTTCTACTGGCATGGCAGCAGAGTGCTTCTGCAGCTGGAGGCCACGAGTGGGGAAGAACAAGGCCGGAGGTTGTGGTGGCATCAACTGCTGGAGTCCCTGGTTCTCCCCTATTGTGAGGCCTCTGAGCGGAGGACTGGGAGGAGAGGAGTAAGGCCTTCTAGCTTCCCTGGTATTTGGGAATAAGGCCTTCTGGCTTCCCTGGTATTTCTCTGACAAACCCTTTGCCATGGGGTTGTGGTCCTCACTCTGTCACCAAGGCAGGGACTCTGGTCCCCATCAGGTGGTGGCAGCCTGGGTCCCTGCTTGAGCCTGGAGGGAAGGGAGGCAGGAGCAGATCAGAGGCTGGGTTAGAGGCTTGTTTAGCATGTCGAAATTCTGCAAGCGGACCAAAATGTGTCATTTTAAGTATATCACGTAAGATACTTCTGCTTCACACTGAGCAGAACCCCCTGTATTGCTGGGGATGTGCTACTGGCTGAAGTGCAGCTGTGACTGGTGCATTAAAAACATTTTTGAATGAAGCCACAATTAAACTCATTTTTTCCCTGAGTGAAGTAGTATATGAGGTAAGAGGCATCCGTTTGCAGCTGTCACCATTAGCCACGCATCATTAGGTCACTTTACCTGGTGGCTCATGCGGCCAGCTGTGAAACCCTGCATTACATGCATTGCTGAGAGGAGATCTCCAGGTGAGCCTGGCCGAGAATCACAGTCAGAGGAGCAGTGGGTTTCAAGGTGAAATCTCCCTTTGCAGGTTGTAATGAAGGTGTACAAGCTGTGTGCTTGCTTTATTTGCTAGGTAATGTTCTGCCTTCATCACAGGGCAAAACCAAGTGGAAGAAAATCCTCATTTAGGGGCATCATTGTGCTCTCAAGTTGAAGGAAAAAGTGCATGAATAAGTGGAAGACTTGAGGAAAATAACCATTTATAATAGCAGAGTGCAGTAATTACTGCACAAGGCAACATTTGTAACTTCGGGGACTTGTGGATTAGACAAGTTCTAGAAGCACAAATGTATTTTTATTATCCTGAGACATGTTCTCTTATTCCCTGCCACTTCACAACCAGAGCGTTGCTGGATTTTGTTGTTTGACAGCTTAATATCTGCTTTCCCTACAGTCACAGAGCTGATGGTTAACACAGGTACAGGTACAGAGGGGGATGTTGCCAATATTTTGTTCTCGAGCCAGGTAAATGACTGGAGAAGTACGTACATCTCTGATTAATTGGATGGTTTGCTGATTTGTTTGCTCTGCAGCAGCGACGATTACAGCTGTAACAGGACGTGACCCCTCTGTGGGATGGCAGGGGCTATTTCCCTGGCTGTGGCAGCTTCTCGTGCCCCCATGCTGGCAGCCAGGCACCCCGTGCACTGGGAGGGTGAGGAGGGGCTGCCTGTGCCTCGCAGCGGGCGCGGGCTGTGCCACGGGCCTGCCTCCCCTTCCACCTCACTGGGGGAACCTTACCCTTTTGTTAACACATACATCTCTTCTGCTAATGGTCCTTTGGGGATCTTGGCACCAGATAAAGAACCGAGTGCTTCAGCAGCACCCCGCAGTGCTGGAAGCTCCTGACCTGGCAGGGACTCCTGTGGGCGCAGAAACCAAGCGGAGCCAGGGACTGAACTTGTAGAAATGCTGTCGAAGTCCAGGCCTGGCTAGTAAATACATAGTCTGGTTATCCCTGAGGGAAGGTTAGGAGAGGTGTTTGAGAGCCTGGCAGATCACAGATCCAAGCTGTGTTTCTGTACGTTTGGAAGCTGTTATTTTTAAAACACGTTAGGAATGAGCTACTTCAAAGTGTATGTAAACTAAAAATATTACTTCTAATACGCCATATCTTATTTAGCAGTATGAACGCATTTCTAAATCCTCGCTTTCCAGAGAGATGTAATGTGCAATCCAAGACTATAAAATGTTGAACTCAGCAAGCTGCTCTCTGCCTGACAGCCAGGTAGTGATTAACTTAAATGATGCCTTTCTACACGGGGTGTTCCGATGTCTAATGAACTTCTGGATAATGCTGATTGCAATCAGTTCTCTGTCCAAAATTCACAGAATGATGGCTTTTCTCTTTTGCAAATAATTCAGAGACTTTAAGCATACATCTTGTGCCAACTGTCCAATGAATATTAATCTATTTGCAATAAACTGCCTTATGAATAATTCGCTTCACAAATGAGTGAGTTTAAGATATTGCAGAGTTAAACGAACCATTAGCGAAGTATATCTTGTAAATATTGCCTGTTATTGGGACTTGTTTGAGTTTTGTTGCATACTTTTATTCCTTCATCTACGAACACATTGCAAAGAGGGGCTTAATTTTTCCTTATCACTCTTTTTATTGTCCCTATTGAAATGTTGGATGGATTTCTTAGATTAAAACAGTAATGGCCCATTGCTAAGCGGAAAAGACTGAATGGCTACCAGCCAGCGAGGAACAGAAGGCAGAGGATGAAGAGAGTACCTTGATTAAGATAAGGGCTGAGGGCACCTGAGTTCAGATTTTGGGTTGGTCTTAAATTACCTCTATTAACCAGGGCAGAACTTTCATCCTGCCTCTGTTCCCAATGTTATAAGGTAAAGATATTCCTTTTGTCTAATTTTTTTCATGAGAATGCTTGGGCACCTTATTAAGCAAGTGTCCTGCTTAGCACAAAAGGAAGCTGATCTTTGCTTAGGGTACTAAATTCTGTTAATATATTAAGTTTGCAAAGCTTAACCAAATGCAGCTGAGATGAGTATAAAATGAACAAATGTCTCAGGCCCATGTTTCTGCTCTAGTCATGGTGGGTGCCCATCGCTGCTGCTCCTGCAACGCCACAGGGCCTGCAGAAGTGGCAGGGGCTAGGGAGGAGGGCAGCAGGGCTCCAAGGGGTCTCCACGGTTACTTAGCCATAAATTAATTCGTCAGTGATGTCTCTGAGATCTCTGCCTTCAGGAAGCTTCACTTCAATGTTGTAGTGTCAAATGGTGTGTAAAGGTAGCCAAACAAGTAGTAGCATGCCAAGAGGTGTCTTCAAGAAGTGTTTTTCCACAGCTGCTGGCACGAAATCCCCAGCACACACAGCGCTGGCCTCATTAGCTCCTGCACCTCCCTCAGGATGGGGATGGTGAAGGGGGGCTGCCAGGGGGACAGGGGGCTGTGGTGGGGGCAGCGGCTCCCTGCTGGGGGAGCAGCACGCCGAGAAGAGGAGGAACTGCTCCTGTTTGCAGAACGATTGCCTAAATCTCAACAGATCAGTGTTGGCTTAGCGTGCTATTTTCCTGTTGTGCTCTTAGTTTGAAGTGTTACTCATTTCTGTAGGTGAGCATCAAACAGGCGATATTAAGATTGGCCTTTAAAAACCACAAAAATAATCAAACCCCATGAGCTTAGTTATTAATCACTTAAACTGCAGTGAAAAACTGTAAACTGCTTCCTTCAAAATAAAAGATCCAGTAAACTGGAGAAAGCCATTTTAAAGAAAATGGTTGGAGCAGGGAGATTAGTTATTCCTTTGAAACAATTCTCACCTCGACTTTTTGGGAGCTCTCACTTAAAAAAAAAAAAAAAATAAAATAAAATTTAAACTAGAAATTAGTCATAATGTCAGTGGCATACTTTAATCTGTAATTTAAAACATACTAAAAAAACTAGACTCTATTTGTATTTAAAGCTTTCAAAGCTCTTGCTATGCCATATTATAGGAATATCTTCATAATTGCTCAAAATTCACTTTTTTGTTGTTGAAGAATGTCATTTGCATGTGGAAGAGCAAATGGGGAGGAAAATATGCCACTTTGTTTGCATTGTATAATCCAGTGATGGAAGAATTTTTTTTTTTGAGGGAACGTAGATGCTTTGTCAGCAAGTTATCTTTTTCTTTTCCTTTTTAGAATGCTACCTGTGACTTCTACCAAGAGTGCCGGTGGCTGGACTCTATTTTAATTCACACAATTAGTGTTTCAATATTGTGACGGGTTCATCAAAATCACCTAGCTGCAAACTTCTGACTAATTAGAAGTTGGCTGTACAGGGAATATGAATTCATTTCCTCTGAGAAATGAGGTGCGACATGAATCTCTCTGCTTCCAAACCCAGAATGGTTAAAGAATTTAGCAATTTGTAAAAATATGCAACCTGTACAGACAGATAAGGCTTGCTTATGAATAACATTACCCTATAACTCTCATCTGACGCTCTTATCCTTTTTATGCCATTGCTACAAAGATTGCAAAGTAGATAATAGAGCCATTTGTAAATTAAACAAAATGGTTTTTATAAGTTGTTATTCTAACATTTCAATTTGTTTTTCTCTTTCTGCTTTGGGCAACTCGGAGACGACCTATTTCCTTGGCTCTCATTAGCCCAGCGCAGCGCTGGCTGCCGGGGCTGGCGCTGGCTCCAGGGGGCACAGCGGGCCCTGCCGAAGGGCCTGGTGTCCATCCTGCTGTGGGTGGCGGTGCCTCTCCTGGGCAAGTCCCCATGCAAACAGGCGGTTTGTGCAGTTCCAAGCCAGAAGGCACTGCCTTCCCTGGGTTCAGTTCGGTAATGAGCCAGTCTGTCCTCAGTGAGCTGGCAGCTCCTTCCTCGTGCTGCTCCGACAGCTCTGGGCACGCCACGGAGCTGCCAGGGCAAGAGCTGCCACAGCCCATCCAGCCACGGGACCTCTTCCTGGAGAAGTCCTGTGCTTAACGAGAGGCTGTGACCCCAACAAAACCTATGCAGAGCAACAGCAGTGTCTTTAGCAAAGCTCTGGCCACTCTCTGTCCCCAGAGCTGCCGCTGACCCTGCAAGCAGCTGCCCACGTGTGGCTGGGAAGGTCAGGAAGGAGCTGGCTTGCGGAGGTGATTAATCAACTTTCTTCTTTTATAGAAATTAATTAGGCTATTATCAGGGGCTCGGCAGCAGCAGGTTGCCATGTGGTTCTCGTGTGTGGGTGTAGTCCTGAAGGTTTTCTGAATCTTTTAATTACTAGTTGTGAGCGCAGAGAAGTCTTGTGAAGATGTGCCTTTGGAGGAAAATATTAATACGATCTGGATGGGAGGCTGTGGGGAATGTTTCCAGCCAGGTACCTGGAGGCAGACCTGCTTGAAACAGTCTCTGGGAGAAATAAAACCAGAAGGAACAATTCTGTGTGTTTGAATTAACATTGCAACAGCAGCAGGGGTATATACATTATGTTTTTAATTTCAACAATCTTATCAAATCTGGCTACCACAGAAAGGGTTTCAGAGGGCCTTTAGCATTGCCAATATTTTCCTCTATTGAAGCACCCATTAGGGTGTTCTCTTCTGAAAAAGGTCCTTCTTGTTTTTACTTGGCTAATCTGGGCTTTTATACAGATTTTAAGGGTTTATTGCTTAGGAACAGAAAATGCCACATTCATACACAGGCTGTGTTACTGTGTCAGAAACTGTTATTTAATGTTCCTAAGGTATTGCTGGCGGGGTGGTGGATGGGTTAGCTGTCTCCATCAGAAGCTTTCTGTATAGCATCACCAAAAATATAAGTATTTTGTTGGTAGCTTTGAAGAAATGCACTGAAAGTACAGAATCACAGAATGGCTGAGGTTGGAAGGGACCTCTGGAGCCCATCTGGTCCAACCTCTGCTGAGCAGGGTCACCTAGTGCATGCTGCTCAGGATGGCACCCAGGCAGGTTTTGAGTATCTCCAGAGAAGGAGACTCCACAGCCTCTCTGGTAGCATCAGATAATATTAACTCTTCTCTAAATCTCCAGCAGATTACTGGTTAGAGCAGTGTTTATTACCTGCAGCATTACCGGTGATGTTGTGTAGTCCTTGGCAATCCTTAAATTCATAAAGATGGTTAAAGGTGGAGATGCTGAGCAGCTCTCAAGGCAGCAGCATTTGCAGCCTGACAAAAGCAGCCAACTTTCTTTTGTGACTATCATTAGATTGTTTATGCAGGCAGAAGTTTCTGCATGTGGTTTTTGTTCTGAAGATATACATTTAAAAACAATCACAAAACTAATAGCCTGTAATAACTCATAATGTCAATTCCTATTTTTTTCTGTGGCATTGAGGTTGGCATTGAGATTACACAAATGTTTCCCTCCAACTGAGGATCTGAAAGACCTGTGTATTTTGTTTTGTTGATGAAGACAAATTCTTCAAACACTCAGTTGCATTAGCTTAATGTCTGAGTGTGTTTGTTTAGGAATATGATGATAAATTGAATTGGTCAGTGTTTGGCATACATGTGTGCAGTTGATCACTACAAAGTTTGAGGATAACATGCAGAAGTTAGTTAACTGTTAAATGTATAAAATCTCTATAGATAACGTTGCACATGTTGCTGCCATCACATCTGCTGAAGTTTCCCTTCCACCCCAAGTTTGGTTTTGAGATTTTTCAGAGCTACTTTTCCTTTCTTTTCTTCTGTGTAGAAATGTATCGGTGGCCTTCAATGTACAAGTGAAGCATTTGGTAAAAATCTAGTTCTACCTGACCTTGGTTTCATCATGTAAGAGACATGAATTTGCAAGACAGTTTAAAACTTGTTTTTCTTTTAACTGACCTTTGTTCTATTTTCCTTTCATTATTTGCTTTGCTCCTTCATCTTATTCTTCCTGCTTTTTTTAATCATCCATCTTTGTCCTCTGTCTCATCCTCCTTTCTATCTTATCCTTTTTGGTAATCTTCTATGAGACTGCTCTTTTTTTAATCTTAACACTATTGTCTTTTCATTTTATTTTAACATGTTATTTTGAACTTTAATCTCTGGACTTGCATTTTAAAAACAATGGAGGGGGAGCAGAATGGAGGGAGGTGGCCAATGTGGAGTTGCATCCACTCCCTGTTCTCAATCCATGCAGAAAGCTGACTTCTGTTGCCAGCCCTGAATTCAGAAACACCTTCCCCATCCTTGCAGACAAAACCAGATTTTCCTCCTGTGTGGAGGTGATGGCTAAATTCAGGTATTAACCTTGTTGGGAACATGCTGTCCTTCAGCCCGTTTGGGCTCATGTTGGGTTGGTTACAAGAAAGGGTGAGCCCAGTGATGCTCATCTGCATTGGTCAAGCACTGGCTAGACATCAGCAGAACATTTTCTGGTAATCTAATCTCACTAATTCTGCACTGCTATTGAAAGGGGGGAAAAAGTGATTCAGAATCTGTTTGACTCAACAGACAGTGTCTACCCTTCCTGTAAATGCAGCTTGACCATCTATGGAAGAAATATGATCTATTTAGTTTCATATTTCAGACTTCAGCTTCAACTAGTGCAGCAGTAATGAATCATTGACCCTAGAAAAATATCACTGATTTGATTAATTAGCACTTAAAAGAACTGCTTGGATAGGAAACTTTCAAAGGTTGGAAATAATGCTGGTATTTTATTTGTCCTTTCATTAACTGGATTCCTAAGAAAAATTCTGGCATGATGATTTTTATGGGGATTGTTTCAGTTGGTGCAATGTAGCCTCTGATTAGGTCATCTTTATCAAAAATATTATGATACATCGATCACAAGAAAACTTCAAAGAAGTTGATTTTATTTGACAGAGTCGGAATTTCTCTTTAGAACCAACTTCTTAAATTCAGAAAGCATGGGATCTGTTCAGAATGGGTAATGTATGCATTCCTTTTTATTCCTAAAAGATAGTATTAAACTGTTTCCCCGTTTTCAAAGAAATACCTCCCACTCCAGCACTTCTACTAGAAGCAGTGTCTGGTTTTGCCCATCACTGACGCGCCTGCACGCGAGTGAAGGAGCAGCTCCCCAGGCCGCTGCAGGAGCAGCTCGTGTACCCTGTGTCCTGTGTGCGGAGTTTGGCGCTGAGGGAGGCGACAAGCTCTGCGCAGCAGCAAAGTACATAAGGGCTGACTGGTGCCGCTGCACCATCTTTTTAACATCTCTGCTGTGCTGAAGCACTACTGAGCTCATTGTTTGCTCTAGATGAGTACCCAAGAGCCTTATCAGTGGAGCAAATGAGCTATTAAGGAGTCAGAAAAGGCATTAAAGTGCAACATTTGCTCTTGCTACAGGGAGTGAAAAGACTTGCATGTGACCAGTGAATGGTGGAGAATGGTTTGAGTGTGGATGCTCAGCAGATATCTGGAGGTGTGATTAAAGGACTACAATTACGGGATACCTGGACTGTGATTAAGGCACTTGCAACAGAAAAGAGAGGTGTCTGTGTCCACAGGGGCTGCGGCCTGACAGTGGCTCAGCAAATCTCCCCCCATTTTTGGTGCTTTCTGGTAGACCATGGCAGAATTGTAGAGGCTGGCATGAAGTCCCCCGGGGCTGCCTTGCCACAGGAGGAACACTGGGATCTGCTCTCTGTAATCCAGAAAGATCTGTCTCTGATGAATTGAGACCTATGCATTTCATGAAACCCATATGCTAACCTAATGACTTCAGTTTTCCAAGAACTGGAGTCTGTCTGTTCTTAAAAGGCCCTGGGAAGAAAAGGGGAAAATGTTTGCATTTTAATTTCCTTTAGGAACGGACATGTTCAGTGGTAATTTAGAATTTAATCTCAAAACAAGTTACAGTATTATCATTGTATGATATAATGCTATTACATGTTAATTAAATTAATTGGTGTGTTAACTGGAATTAGTCAAATGTACTTTAATTGGATAGATGGCATTACGGCACAGGGAATAGAGCTTGACAGACACATCTTACAGTTATCTGCTCTCCTACCTTTGGCTTGTCTACCTCCGTAGTAAATAGGCTTTGCATTTCATGTTGCTGAACTTTACATGAGATTTTTTCTGTGAATTGTGCCTTTGGGATATCCTTTGATCCATGCTGCTTATTGGATTAAAACTACTTTAATAACTGCATAAAGCTATGTTTGGATTAAGGAGGAAAATTAACGCATTGAGGAAGGAAATAACGAGACGACTCCTAGCTCACTGACTTCAGGCTCCTCTCATGAGCAAAATCTGTCAGCATGCAGCGTTCCGGTTTTTGTCGAATATCACTTATCAGTAGGGAAAAGAACATGTTTACTAAACTTAAATGTCCCTAGAAGTATGCCATTTGCAATTACAACATATTGAAACATGTCGCTGCCCCTCGCAGCAGGGCAGAGTAGCCCTATCAGTGCGAGCTGCAAGTGAGACAAGACAAGTGAGGATCTGCGCTGGATGCTGGATCATTTTTAGCCGTAAATGGTGTAAAACTCAACGTTGCACTTCTCAGCGCTGTGCTGCAGCAGTCCCACGTCTGTGTGAGCCTGGGGGAGACCAGCAGAGGATCGCCACATGTGGAGCTCTCCTCAGCTCAAACCAGAGCTGCGTTGTGCTTAGAGCTGGCCCGAGGTGAAGGCCCAACGCTTTCCTCTCTCGGTAGAAGAGCCTCTACCAGTGCAGCCACAGCATCCAAGTGTTACAGCAGGGCCTTGGGACAGTCTGTGGATATGTCCTGCTGTGCTCAGGGGGAGGCCGGGGCCGCCCGGTGCCACCGCAGGCCTGCTGCTCCCCGCGGGCCTGCCGCTGCCAGGCGCTCAGCAGCCGGCTCCCACTCCTCCGCCGTGCTGCTTCCAGCAGAAGTTTGTTGTCATCTGTTATGACTAGCAATTTGATCGGATCTTATGGTTTGGCAATTCTTTCTGGGAAGATCCCAACACAAATCTATACTGTCTAGGGTGACTGCTTAGAGATGAGATTAACTTTTTTTCCTGAGTGTTGTTTTCATTCTGCTCTAGTGTAATGATCATAGATACATTGGATTTTTTCTGTTTACAGCAGTGTGACAGGCTGAAAAGGAAAAATCATGTGCAGTAAGCTATTGATAATGCTTTCCTCAACTTCTCCACTCCAAAACTGAGTGTGTCAGCATGAAAAAACCTGCTACAAACCCACACAAATGTAGTGATCCCTGTTTGGGAAGCACAGGGTAGTCCCTGAGGTTGTGGTTTTTTTCAGACCTGAGTTACTGACCTCCCTGCACTAGTGAATGGCATGACTGGGAGGACTTAAAACCTGACTACTTTGAAGTGCTTCCTTTACCTTATGCTGTTCCTAAGATCCTTCTGGTGCTGCCGGGCCCAGCACAAGCCTGTGGGTGCTCAACATGGGGGAGCTGGAGCTGCTCTGGACCTGTCTGGCTGAGGGTGAAATAATGAGCTCCAGATCCGAAGAGGATTTCATTCATCTACAGATGATGCTCTTAAATGAACTCACTGTAAGCTCTTCCTCTAATTAAGGAATAGATGGCTTTCTTAGCACTCTTTTGGCAGGAAAAAAAGATGCACTTATTTTTTACTTGTATGCTATGCTGGCATTCATACACTGAACACTTTTTCTCTAGACCTAATACCAAGGCACCCCTGTCCAGAGAAAGACACTGGGGTGCTCGTTACACAAACTGGTTATCCTGTCCTTCCCCTTTAAAATCCTTTCTTCTTCTATTACATTTAATGCATGCAAGCACTTTTATGAGAACAAATCCTGCTTCAGGGGCTGCTCACTGCTGGGAGCTGCCGAGTTCTGCTCCTGGCTGCGGCAAGGGCAAGAGAACAAATTTCAGGGCTCTAGGGGCAAAGGAGCGGTGCTGGCGCACCTGTGGGTGTGAGCTGGGTGTTGCATAGCTGCCAGCTGCTCCTCCTGTGGTCCTGTCCTGGGCACGTGCTGTGCCCTGAGGGAGGGACGTGCCCCGCAACTCTCGCAGACAAGCCTCAGGATGGGGGTCGTGTGCTGGATCGGTTTGTGCTGCTGCTGTGCTGGGGAGGATAAACGGCAAACCTGATGCCTGACTGCATCAGAAGATCTGCTCTCTGTCAGGTTATGTCTGAGTTGAGAGCTGAAATCACCTGCAGCTGTCGGGGCAATGTTGACATTATTACTAATGAAGTTACAACAGAGAGGATGGGTGGAAAGTTAGGGGAGAGAAGGAGGAGGTGTATTTATTGACAGGCAGAGGATCACTTGTGGTTAGGAGGAGCATCGGGCCCCTGGGGCAGCTTGCTGGTTCTCCCCGAAGCAGCATGCCTGCTTGTTTCCCTCCTGTCTGTCATGCTCCATCAGGTGACAAACTCCCTCCTGCCCTGGGAACTCTTCCTGGAGTTTCTTGATGGCTGAGCTTGGCAGCAGCAAATTTTTTAATTTGAGAAATGCAGATAAAAGCCTTGCTGGTAAAATACAGAAGGCCAAGACTATTTCCCAGCCACCTGCCTGTGTGGAGAGCCCCCAGATGAAGAAGCGCATTCACACAGCTGCATAAATATTGCTACTAAAATACTACAAGCACTGTTACACTCATCAGCACCCTTTATCTGGACGTTAGCTCTGCAGCCAGAGAGCAGCCTTCTACCATAACACGATGGCTCAGCAATCTCATCTGATTACTGGAGTAAGTGGTGCAGACGAAACAAAGCTGCCTGATGACAAAGCCCTGATATGAGGGATCTAGAGATTAATCAGGCACATCAGTTTTTTCTGTAGGAAACAGCCAATTTCTTTAAAATTAATGGATTGGAAGATTTTCTAGTAGATTTAGGGGAAAAAAAAGGCAGATTTGCTTGGAGTGTGAAGTGCGTGGGGTGGGTTGTGAGGAGTGGTGCTGACTGGCATCAAGCGCAGGGCCAATGCTGGGGCTGCTCCAGCAGCAGGGCCACCAGGACCCCGTGTGGGCCCCCCGGCTCCCCTCTGTCCCCTGCACCCACAGGGGATGGCAGTGCCATGGGGAAGTCCTGGGAAATTAGAGGTTTCCTCGGTACTGCTGTCACTGCATTGCTGCTGCCAACCAGGCAGTGAAAAGTTTTCTTTTGCCTGCTATTACTGGTATTCAACAAATAATCATATAATCAGAGCAATCAAATCTTCAAGTACTGTCACATTATTTCTGGAAGTTGAACGCATGAGATGTTCTGGCAGGTTTTGCTATAGAGGCTGAGCAAAATGGTGGGTTTGCGAGCGAGCAGGTGTGTCCGGGGCCTGCCCGGCTGTGGGAGCCATGCTGAGCCGGACTTTCTGTCCCAGATCTGAGAGGTAGGGCAGGGCAGCAGCCCCTCTCCTGCCCCTGCTGTGTGGGCTCGAGCTTAATTTAAAGGCCAGGGTGTTTAGGAGACTGCCTGTCCCTGTTGTTTTGTCTGCTGAAACATCAGACACATGGAAGTGAAGCCTGCCCAGCTGGGGTTAAATTTCTGGGTGTCTTCCTAGAGAACTGAAAAGTCAGCTACAAGACTCTGGCCATTTCTTCCTCCAAGCCAACGAACACAAATCTTTCCATCTTTTCTAAGACATGGGGCAAGGAGAGGTGAACATAAAATGAGTAAAATGAGGTCTCAGGGGTGCGCTGTGAGCTGGGCTGAGGTCTGCGGCTCAGGGCTGAGAAAGTAGCACTGGAATTTTGAGCAGTTTTTGTGCGTTTGTATGCAGGGGAGTTACAGGTTCAGGCGGTGCTTTTAGTTATTTGTCTTTTAAAATTATTTTTAGCATATTTTAATTTGTCAGAGAAATAGAGCTGCTTCATTTAGCTGGGGAAAACCCTTCACCTGTAGCAAGTTGGCAGTCTTTGCTGGAGACACCATGCTTTCCTCACCTGATGAAACACTTTTGGAGTTCATTTCACAAGTGGAGAAGGCTTTTTAATAGGAGGCCACAAATCTAAGTGGATAAATAATTCTTCAGGAACGGCATTAAACTTAGTCTGTTAACTGTTTTATTAAAAGGCTGGCAACGTCACTTAAAAATATTTGTATTAACTTTAGCAAATTATTGGGGAAGCCATTTCAGCTCCTTGCACCATGTCCACCCTTACCATGGCATGATCGAGCAGGACCGGTATTACATTGTGTTGTCTCTGGAAGACTCCATGAAGAGCCCAGGAAAGACTTAAGAGTAGTAATAAATAATAATAGTAATAAAAAAGGCTGATATGTTCAGGGATCTTTCCCCCCGTTTCTACTTGGCATCACAACAAGAGACACAGAACTCAATTACTAAAAAGAAAGACTGTGGAGGATGTAATCGCCATCTAGCAGCAGGACCCTCTTGAATTGATTACTTTTTCCCTTTAGGAGCTTGCTTGTCAGTTGAGCTTTGCTTTCATTAATGTACTTTTCCTTTCAATTTTAGTCTGCTCAAAAATATCCTAAAAAGCAACTTTTTTTTCTTCCCTCCCTCGCAGAATAGCACTACCAGCCTTTGCCTAGGCTGTTTGTAAATTAAGCTGAACGGGGGAATTTTCTGATAGGAAAGGATTTCGGTCATTATCGGTCGCCCCTACAAGCCAGGGCTGTGGCAGAGCGTTCTGGCCTCCTCCAGGCATCCCCTGGGGAAGACGCAGCAGGCGTGCAGCGGTACCTGGGATCGTTTTGTTCCCTCGCTCCTGGCTTCCTCTGCAAGCTGCTGTGTTCAGAGGGGCTGGCGGGGGGGGTCCCAAGGTGACCCCTGGGCCTCTGCAGGGCCGTGCCCTGGGAAGGGGCTGGTGCGTCTCCAGCAGAAACGTGCTGGGAGGAGCGCAGCGGGGAGCTAAGGAGGGAGAAAATCTCTGTCGGCCCTGGTGACCTCCGCACAAAATAGCTGGGTTGCAGCTGGAGGTGAACCAACCCCTTCACTGAGCAGCAGCCGGGAATGTTGTGGTGAGCAATGCCCAGGGAATCAAGGGCGAGATGTGTGTTCCTACCAAGACCTGTGTTAACAGATTTTTTTTAAGCTCTCTGTCCCTGACAATCTTTCCATCTTTCCATCTTCCTATGAAAATTTAAGATCATGTGCGTTGCACATTAAAAATAGCCGTTCCTTTTCCTTCAGGAGAAGAAAGTGATATTTTGGGATTTTGTTCTCATGTCTTTTTAGTATGTATTTCTTTAAAGTATTCTTGAATATTTTCTAAGAACTAATCTTATAAAAATAGAGTTAGGAAAGTGTCTTATATAGATGGAATACCAAAGAACATTATTAGTTGAACGAAAGCAACCAATTTGTATGCAGTAACATTTAGTTTATTAATAATGATTAGCTAGAAATGCTGTGGTCTACAAATATTTTTTAGGTAAGCTTGGTGTATGTTTATAGTTCACAAAATATATTCACTACAACTGAAGTGAATGCTCAGGAGCAAAATGACAGACTTCTGTGATATTGCTACCAAGACTTTAGGAACTACTGTACACGTGCTCCAAGGGAAGGAGGTTCCAGACAAGGAAAAATTAGAATAGAGAGCAACAGAAGTCAAGCAATCGGACACTGCAGGTGTTACCCCAGCTACTGCAATACCTACAGTGTGCATTTACAGGACCCCCAGGGCATGTGCCGAGGGTCCCTGCTCTTACTGTGGCAGTCACCGGGCCTTGGTGGAGCATCCCAAAGCACTGCGTCGTTTGGGCGTGTTTAACCTCGCCCAGCACCTGCACTGGTACCTGAGCTTTGTGCCTTACGTGGCCGAACTTCAGCTGCGGGGCGCACAGGTCAGGTGGAAGGAGCTGTGTAAAAATGTAGCTTTGTGAAATCTTCCAAAACGCCAGTTTGTTCGCGGTTACGGATGGCTTTCCACAGGAGGATTTCTGTGTGTGATCTCAAACAGGCTTGTGCTAAGTTAATCTTGCAGTGCCACGTGTCAGAGCGGCTTGTTCTGTACCTGACAGCTGACTGTGGCATCTTACCCGAATTTGTCTGTAAAAGAAGCCAAGTGAAGCACGTTCTGGATGTCAGCTCGTAGCCCGCAGGAAAACTCATTAAGGGATGAGCTGGACCGTGGACCATTTTGAAAACAGAAGTTTTCACACAAAGATTATTATTCAACAAAATGATTTCTCCAAGCAGTAAACAAAATATAAATCGGGCTTGTGACATGAATGACATATTGTAAAGGAGTGTCAGCTGGGGAAGTTGCCTTAAAACTGAAAGAGCATCTGCCTGGCTAAGTGGAAGTGTGCCCTCGTGGAGACCTCCTTCCTTCAAGCACTGCACACACAGAAAGGAAAGCGGGGATCAGAGGGAGTCTCCAGCTAATGAAGGGAAAAATGCAAGAGAAAACAACACTGGCTCCTGCCCTCCAGTATTTCCTTTTAACACTGGAGGGGTTGTCCTCTTCAACTGAGCACAGCATAAGTCATGATTCTGGTAATGTTCAACCCAAAGAAATAAATACACGGCTTAGGGAGATCTCCAGAGAGATGAGAACATGCATCCACCTAGCATGGACAGAGGTAAAATAGCAGTCCTTACAGGTTTGCTTTTATTTTTATTGGCTGATGTGTCAGGGAAATGAAGCAGGAAGACGAACTCCAAAGGCTAGCTGAAAAACAACAACCACAAGCGAACCCAAACATGTATTTTAAGGTTTTGAAATCGGTGGAGTCAGCCTGGCCATCTCAGAGAAGGAAAAGCAGCCCCGAGGGCCAAGGCCAAAATGTCAGAGCACTGCCCTGGGGAAGGCCCCGAGGCACAGAGGGACAGCACTGTGGGGCTGTGGGGACACCTCCGAGCAGTGCCCCGAGCCATGGCTGTGCTTCTTGTCCCTGCTCTGACGGCAGTGCTGCGGGATGGGGATAAAGCACCGCCAGAAACTGCAAGCCCCGATGTACGCTGGGTGAATTTGTTTTTATTTTTCACAGTAATTTATCAATTAAAGAAACTAGCAAAGAAAAACAAAAAGAACAACCCAACCCAATACAACTATTCCGTCTTCCCCTGAACTTTCTCAGTCCTTCCCCGGGGACTGTGCCGAAGGCTTCCCCTCCTTGCTGCAGGCGACGAAGCCGGGCCCAGCTCACGCGGCTCTTTGTGAGCTGGCAGGAGCATCAGGTGCGTCTCGGAGCCTGGGACTTGTGTCTGGTGGTGTTACGAGGTTTTTAACAATTCCTGCAGCTTTCAGCTCCTTCTGAGCCACAAGCTTCTTACTAAACAAGGGAATAACTTCCTGTAGTGTTTTCTGCCTTAATTTTAAGGGGCGAATGCCACACCTCGGTCAGTGTTATCCACAACCTATCTGAAATGGGGTGATCAGTAATTCTCTCCCCTTGAAAATTCAAGACGTTGCCAGCGAGTCCCAGGAGCTGGAGCCAGGCGGGGAGTCAGGTGAAGCCTCCTGAGCTCTCCCCAGCGTCTCCTCCTCCTGCTCCACCGGGCTCTCTGCTGGCCACAGGCTGGACCCAAGGGACGGGGTGCCGGGGGACTCCTGGCTCCCACCTCCCCGGGCAGCAGGACCGAGCCCTACCCCCAGAACCAAGCCGTGGGATCCGGGCGCTGTGTGCTCGCCGCACGTCCTTTATCCAGCCCTAGGCTGCCTGGGGAAGAGGTGGCTCTGCCTCCGCCAGCCCGCTCCTGCCTGCCTGCGGTGTGCGGGCAGGGAGAGCTGCGGCACAGGCGGGCGGCGAAACGCAGAAATGCAGAATCGAGCCCAGCTCATGGGCTGGCAGCCGCTGCCCCATGCCGAGAGGGGAGCGGGGCTGGAAGGAGCGGCCCAAGCTGGCGATCGGCTGCCAAGGGAGCTCTTCTCCAAGCGCGTAATTAGGCGGCGAGATGCAGTGAGGAGAGACCGGGAGAGCCCTGACCTGAAGGTGCTGCGAAATGCTCTTCTGGGCATGGGGCAGCGCCTGCTACGGCTGAGCGACTGAACAACGGTATGGGGGGGTTTCATGTCGGAGAAATTAAATCTGAAGGTTTCCAGATGGGAAAATTAGTTCTTGGTACGTGTTTTGGTACCTTGACACTGGTATTTTCACATTTGGTTTCCAAACTGGTTTCAGAGATAAGTGTGTGATTGGGTGTATGCTGTCCCCACCACCGAATCCAGAATAGTAGCGGTATTATTTAAGAGCAGTAATCTGGGAAGTGAAATAATCAGGTAACAAAAGTGTATTAAAATTACTATAAAAAAGGATAAAGCTCATAAAAATGGAATTGCTTGGCTGATAAAATGAAGTTTCGAACTTATAATGAGCTTAGACACAAGGATGTTAACACAGGAAGGTAAAACACCTCGTTGAGAAGCTAAAAACATGCATTTGTGGACTGGAATAATGTGTAGGAAGTGGAGGGGGTAATGATTTTCCACCTTCTGTGGCGACCACAGTGCCCACGACTCGCCCGTCCTCCCCTGCCACTTTTTAAATAACCGGAGTTCAGGGTAACCAACTGTCTCAGCGCTGCGCTCGCAGTGAGCCCTTCTAGCAATTTGTGCAAATAGCGTGTGGGCTGATGGTAATTAGGTGCCTTAGGAAAAGTCTGTCCTTGGCACGAAACGCGACGGGCTCGGTGCAGGCAGCGTGCAGCAGCGCGGTGGGTGGGTGGGTGCAGCACCTCCCCAGCACTCCCACCTGGCCACCAGAGCACTGCTGGGGACTCTCTGGTGGCACCCCAGGGCCGCCCCCTCGCTCGATGGACAGTGGGGACGTTCCTTGAGGAGCTGCAGCCCCTGCGCGTGCCGCAGACAGAGCTGCGAGACAGAAAGCTGCACCCTGGGGGCAGCTTGGAAGACTTTCTACAAGACTCAACGCGATGCACGGCTGCTATGGCCCACTGCAAAGCTGACCACACTTTTTGTTGTTTCCAGCGTTCCCTGCATTTCAGAGTTGCGCCTGTTTCTCCGTTACTGTTAAGGTTCACAACTGAGTTTGAAAAAAGCAGATTTCAAGAACAGCCTGGTGTGTATCAGCTGCGTTGAGGGGCTGTTTTGCTGTCTGATGTCTCTTCAGTGAGTTATGCAGTGTTGTTCCTAACTCTTTTCTGGAAAACGGCTCCCTTGTAACCTGGAGACTAATCAATGAGTGTTTGATTAACTGTAAGAGCTGGTGTGAAGACCCCTTCCAACTTCCATGCAAGCGTTAAAGTGCCGAGCGGCCCACAGCAGTGAGAAGATGACAGTTTTTTATCCCTCCGGGAAGAAATATAACTTGCTTTTGAGAGTAAATAAGCAAGTTACTGTGGTGTCTTCTGCCCGCCCTGCTAATGCCGAGGGTGTGCTGATCTGGTAATCGCTCTTCACCTCTCGTTCTAGCTAGCTACCGGTGGACAGCAAGAAAAATTGAATCCTTATACTTTAAAGCCTACCATTAGTCTTTCTACAAGAGTTCATCTGACTATCCGTCAAGACTCTCTTTAGAGAAGTAGGTAGATGCGAGATGGCACCATCTGTTGTTTGTTGCTTTGGAATCCGCTGCTTTTTGGCTAGCTAGATGTTTTGAGCTTATCACGTACACATTTTGCTGAAATTATGAAACAGTTAATTTCTAAACAAGTTACTGAGAGTGAATTCATTGATCTGACTTCACTGAGAACCTGGGATGCTCACGGTTTTTCCCTAGCTGCCCAAGCATCACACCCGAGGTACCCAAAATGCGTACCAGACCTATGGTGATGCAGAAGGTGAGGTCTCCTGGCTTTTGGTGATGGTTGAATAATGTGAATCAATAAATCATCCATCCTCCTGCTGGAAAGTTAAAAATAAACGAGACTCCCCTACTGATTCTCTTCTGAGGTGTGCCAACTGCAGGCCGACATCTCCAAACACTCGATGCTAAGCGTGGGGCTCAGTACTTTGGAGAGTTAAGAGGGTGCAACTGATTGTGAGAAGGCTACTTTTCCATAGCTTGTCTCCTCTGAGAGCCACAGATCCCTTCCTGACAATTTGTAAGTTCTGAAAAGACAGGAGGGGGTGAGGGAATTTGTCACGTCACTGACACCAGGGAGAAGCTCCCTTCCCTTTGCACGACGCTTTGCCGATGGCAGCTGGTGCACTTTTCAATTTCAGAGTGACACGGTGCTCGAGGGTAATGCCACTGTCCTGCACAAACCCCAGGTGCACACTGAGGATTCCTCCCGACGGGGATGGGTTTTAGCCACCCCACCTGGTGCCCGATTGTGGAGGGGAGGCAGGTGGATGTGTCTACGCTTTGGTCGGTCCCAAACTAGTGCGGAAACTTTTCTGAGTCTTTTAAAGGAAAGCCCAGGTCAAAATGAGGTGCGTTTGTTCTCAGGAGTGCTCCGGGACAAAGTGTGGCCCAGGGTAGATGTCTTTATCCTGGGTATCTGTGTGCTTTTGCTACTGTGGGTTGGAACCGGGAGGGGTAAAAGCTGACCAGACAGAGACTTGTTCCACATGACTACATGAAAAACAAATCTTTCCTTAAATGACTGTGCTCTTTATTCTTCAACTCAACAGGAAAATGTGTACAGCAACTTAGTCTTTTGTGTGTACGTTCGAAATACGCCATCTAAAATATTTCTCTTGGTTTGAGTGCCTTTCTGTTTCTTTTCTTAGCTACCTGAATGGATCTTCCTATATGCAAAACCCCGCAGAGCTTAATTCTGGATGATGCATTTGTTGTTCTGTTTTTAAAAAAAAAAGATATCTGACTTCTGAATCCGACACGATTGGAATGCACTTGGGATTTTAGCAAACGGGTCTGGCTGTCCCTAGCAGGCCTGGCAGATGTTTGCTCGCCCTTTCATGCTCTTGCTTTATGTGGAACATGTGGACAGCAAAAATGAAGTGCAGCGGTCCCTCGTTTGTTTTCTCTTCCTAAATAATCAGGGTCTGAAATACTGATATCAATAACACCACCTTTGTATAAAAATGACTTAAGAATATTGTATGAGAAACTGGAAAACAGATCGGTTGAAGTATAATGGGAAGGAAATTCATATTTTATAGTTTAACTTGCCAATTAATCATCTTTGTGCAATCGTATGCTCCTCTGACAGCTGCTTGAACTGCCACCGGGTTTGTCTCACACCCAGCAAGGTTAAGATTTAAACAATCTCCTGATGCGTCCACCTAAAAAGGCAGCAAGTCTGGAGACAGAGTGAAAAAGGGATCGATGGATAACTAGGAGACATCAAAGGTGCCGGTGGCAGGGCAGCCCAGAGGTCACCCCGCGAGCCGGAGGCGGTGCCGGCTGCCCCTCTGCCCCTTCAGCGGGGGCAGGCTGGGGATGGGGCAAAGCCTCTCCATCCACCCCCCCGCCCAGAGATTATTTTCTGGTCCGCTCCCTCATGGTTTGGCATTTTAATTCTCCTTGTCCATCTCCTGTTGTGGTTAGGCCGTATGTGTCCTCTGGGAACTCGGCAGCGCTGGCCCTACGGCCGGACCTGCTTGCCACTGGCCACCTGCCTGTGGTCTCCTGCCAGAGAGGGGGAGAGGTGTCCTGGGGAGCCGGGCACCTCGAGGTAGTTCTCACCATCATCCTGAGAGGCAGAAAAAGGGCTCCTAGGAACTCTGAAGTCATGTGCCGTGTATGTCTTGCTGCAGTGACTTTTGTTGCACTTTTTATGTCATTCATTCGACGTTTCTGAGAGTTTTCTTGGTGGGGTTACAACAGGGCTTGATGCTCTGCACGTGGAAATCAACAGAATTTAGCAAAAATGAGATGGTGGAATTTAAAATTACAGGAACAGACACAAAAGGTCCTTTCAGGATTTTTCATTTGATGCGTTTGTCTTGAGGACTATGCTCAGCAAAGGACTTGTGCTCTGAGGGGCCCTGGAGTCTGTTCCACCACGCACCCCTCACACAGACCGCGTAATTCCTCCCGGCACGGGCATCAGCAGCTAAAGCACACGAGAACCCGGCTGTTGCAGACATCTGGGTTTAATCCCTCTATCTAGGCATAGAGGGCCTACAGTTTGGTTGTCACCATTTCCATAAAGGGGGATTTGTCAGAGCTTTAGATGAGCTGCATATGAGAATAAAAATAGCGTCTGTGATTCTGCTAGCTGGAGTAAAAAACGCAGGGATAATCAATCCTCTGCTACAGACTGAAGGCTGATCGCTAGCTGGAGTCAGAAGCTCATTTCCCTTCATAGCGTGGCATTGCACAATTAGGTGCATCGTCGGTTTATCTGATCCGTTTCTGAAATATCTGCTATTTACCACCGCTGGAAACAAATGACTAATGCGGCAGGTAGGGATTAACCCCAGGGACAGACTATTAGTCTGTGTCGTTATGAGAAAACTCAACAGAATAATCACCTGGCTGGGTCATTTGTTTGGCTGGATATTTTGGCAGCTCTGCCTGGGAAGAACTCGGAGCTCCTCAGATGGGGTTCCTGATGGCTGGAC
Organism: Cygnus atratus; assembly: GCF_013377495.2. Lineage (NCBI taxonomy): Eukaryota > Metazoa > Chordata > Aves > Anseriformes > Anatidae > Cygnus > Cygnus atratus. Next base: position 1,091,314 of record NC_066368.1, read on the forward strand.
TGCTGCGGAGGAGTGAGCCGGGTGGTGTAGCACCTGGAAAGAAAAATCTGCTTATGCTCAGGCGTGCTTTCTCAGACGGCTCCAGATACCCAGAGATGGCAGAGGAGATCCCCTCTCCTGCTCCAGCCCCTCTGCACGGTGTGAAATGAGCAGCTTAACCGCTGGCAAAGATAGCAGCAAACCTCATTCCCTGCGCCTCTCTGTTCGCAGATAGCGCCCGGGGAGGAATTTATTTATTAGGAATCTGCGGAAGCATGCAATTCTTGAGACTCTGGTCAGTGCTAACATCTAGAGGCAACTTCAGCACATCCAAATATGTGTCTGCATGCCTCTGCACAGGGAGTTCTGTGCAATGCCTGTACAAAATGGCACAAAATGCTATTCTGCTCGTGGTTATCACAAGTAAATTTTTACCTCTGTGTGGCTACTGTGCTGGAAAGGAGGGTTTCATCACCTGTTTTGTGAAGTAGCTGGAGGCATTACCACTAGGAAGTTCCCTCGCTGCCTGGTATCGTCCTATTTCACGCCGAGATGACCCCAGCATGAAGAAGGGTGGCTAACAGCATCCTCCGTGGGAAATGTCTGTAGGTTAGACCTTAATGAAAAGGGTCCTCTGTTGAATGTATAAACCTACCTTTCAGACTTAAAAATTAAAATGATGGGTCTAAGACTTTTATTTCAGTGCTAAGCTGGCCCTTTGGCTGTCTAAAGCACGCTTAGGGGTATTCAAGGAATAATGTGTGCACCAGGTGTGAGACTGATGAATAATCTCAGATCCCCCTCGCCCCCCAAAAAAAAGCACTTCCAAGCTGAAATTACAATAGTTGATAAAAGTTATGCTCCAAACACTTCTCTTTTTTCCCTCTGTGGCCTTTCCCTTCTAACTCCCCCATTTGTCACAAAGAAGAAAATAAAACCTTCTGCTGGCGTGAGAGGTTTTTCTCTTTGGCTACAAATCCCGGGTGGTCGCGTTGTGCGCTTTGCTGGCTTCGTGGCAGAGCCAGCCGTGTGCGGTTGCTCCCTCGCCCCCTTCTCGAGACCTGCGGTGAAGGAGACTCCCCCAGGCTTTCTGGTTCCCTTTCTCACGCTTTGAAAAATCTTCCAAGGCCTAAACTAGATTTTTCCTGCTACAGTTTAGGACTGCTGCTTCTTGTTCTGTCCACCAGCTCCATGAATAAGAGTAATCCCTTTTTCTTGCCAGCCACCCTTCTGCATATTTATGGACTATTGCTCCATCCCTGCTTCCCCTCTCCTTTCGCATCTTTAACCCGAAGTGGTCTGTATCCAGCCACCAGCACTGCTGCCGTGAGCTGCACCCAGCGGAGAGCCCTGGGGAGGGAATCCTCCAGGGCCAGTCCATGTCCAGGGCCAGTCCATGTCCAGGGCCAGTCCATGTTGTGCTCGGAGCGACTGGAAGGGGTTGCTGCTGTAATGACACCCGTGCTGCTGTGCCGCCTTCTCAGCAGTACAGGCCATTTCAAGCACATCAGCTTTTAGTGTGACAGTAAACGCTCCCTGGGCTCGCAGGCAGGTGTAACAAATCTGCCAGCAGCAGCAGAACACCATCGGAACAGGCCCTGAGAATAAGCTCCACGAGGAACTGGGGAACTACCCAGACCCACGTCACTTCTCCGTCGCATAGAAGGACATCCTTCCAGCCTTCCCCTTAATAACACACAAGGGCTGGGCACGAGGATGGCTGCTCAGAGCAGCCCCTCCCAGAACGAAGCAACCCACTGCACGTGCTTCGGTGAGGGAGCAGGCAGCACTGGGGCTGCTGCATTCTTCCTGAGAAGCCGCTCTGTGCCCTGAAGATGAGCATGAAGCAGAATGTGTGCACGAGTATGGCAGGTGAGTCCACAGCCGGAAAAGTTTACTTGAAGCTTTTCACTTTGTAAAGTGTGGCTTCAGAGCCAGCGAGTGCTGCACCGGTCACCCCAGTTCTGCACAGGGTTTAGTGGAGTTTGTCCTCTTCCTCCAAACGCTGCCGCGGAGCTGTTCCCAAACGATGGCGTTCACTGCCCAGACGCTGTTTCTGTGCGCTTTGCTCCATCCCTGGATGCTTAAACTGAACTCAGCATCACTGCCGCTCACTGGACTGGCCAGGAAAAGCAGAGCACAGCACAGCTCGCCTGCTCCTGGCAAGTGGTGCAGCTCGTCCTGCTGCGGTCACCTCCTCCTCGGGCAGGGTGCAGCACGGCAGCGCCAAGCCTGGACCACGCCGAGCCTCCTGCACGGGGGCATGCCACAGACCTGCCACGCACGCAGGCTGGAAAATACTCAAACGCTTCCCCAGCTCCAGGCAGGAGCAGAACAATACTTTTCTTATTATTCTTTGAAGTGTAGGAAAAGGAAGTCCGAAAGAAAAAGCAGCTGATGTTTGCGTGTGCATGTGTTTAGCCAGGCTACAAAATGTCTTTATAGCAGCTGAGAAACTCTTCTCTGACTTCAGCTCACCTGAGTGTCACATTGCCTGCACAAACTCTCGCATCTAATATTAGTAAAGTATTTGGTAAGACTGCACACTGGTAAGAAATTATAATTCCCCCTCATCACCACCCCCCGAAAAAAAAAGAAAAAGTGAAATGCTGGCATTTGCCAGTAACTAAATTTGGCTTCAACACTGCAAATAAACTCCTCCGAGAAACATTTTTTTTTCTTCTGGACCTTAAATAGAACAATACTCAAGGATGGTTTTGGTCCCTTCTAACTTTCCTTGCTTGTGTGAAAAAAAAATAGTATTGACAATGTTGTGTACCTTGGAAAAATGTAGTTAAAAGCATCTCCCAGTGACTGACAGGGCTGTGCGGATGTGTGGAGGAAGGATGCTCTGAATGCAGACGTGAGCAGACACCAAGGGCGGCTGAACTCCTTCAAATTCTCCACATTTCTTCTCCCCCAAAATAAATCCCCAGCAACTATGTCCAATGAAACACAATTTGTTATTTTGCTGTTATATTGAGTATTTTAGAGATGAACTGCTCTTAAATAGACAAAAACAAACAAACAAACTGTCTTAAATTGACAAATTCTACTCCAGGATTATTGCATTTCATAGGAAACAACCATTTTTTTCCTGTCACTATATATTTATTTTTTTTCTGTTTAGCTACAATCACCATTACACGATTTTTGTGTTTAAAAAATGTAACCAAGCACTAAAATATTTAGAACTGATCTTCTCTTTATCTGATTTCTGTCACTTTGTAGATTACTCAAATCTGTACGTCCCAGGATCTCTCTGAGGATGACTGTAAGCAATGTATTTTCCTGATCTCGTGTTTACCCATGCATCACAATAATTTTACTTCAAAACTTCTTGGTAATTAACTTCACTAAGGTTATTCGCTGCCACGAGAGACCCAATTCCTTTGTGAACTGAATAAAAAGAGACAACATGAATTTTTAAGACCTTTGACTTTCTTCTACACTGTTTTAGGAAGCCCCAGGTTTGCCTGTGGACATCTGCATAATCCTGATGTCCCAACTTTTCCGTCACACGTAGGCAGCCTGGGAACGCGGCGATTTACTACCACGCGAACAGGTACAGAGGGATATTTGCCTTTTCTCCCCACGTGGCACTTGCCATGCCGTTACGGTGGGGAACCGGAGCGGTGCTGGTGCTTTGGCAGACATAGAATCATAGAATATCCTGAGCTGAAAGGGACCCATAAAGATCATCGAGTCCAACTCCTGTCATCGAGTGACTTCGAGCCGTGCAGCTGAAGCGTTTGTACGAAGTGCGGCTCAGCCCGTCCCTCTGGTCTGGTCCGCGTTGCCTTACTTTTTGCTGGAGGCTGGAAGCTGCGGTGCTGCCAGCAGCCAGCAGGGGCCTGCCCAGCTCCCTCCTGGCCAGCTCCCCGCTGGAGGCGCTGCTCTTCACGGAGGAAGGCTCCCAGGAGGCTGCCCTGCCACGGAGGCTCCCTGGGGCCACCTGAGCCAGGCCTCAGGCAGGAGCTGCTGCGGTGCCCCTTTCTCCTCGCACCATCACAGAGCGCGGTGACCCTCTCCCGACTGCTCGAGGCTGGGACACCGGCAGCCACGTGCCGCGGGGTTCAGTTTTAACGCGGAGCGGGTGGCGCTACCAAGGGCTTCTTCCACAGCCTGGCAGGAGCTGCGGGCACACGTGGTGGGCGTGCGGTGTTGGCTGGTGGCGGCAGCGCCGGTGGTGGCAGTGGTGGCGGTGTCACCCCTGCTCTGGGGCTGCTCTGGAGCCCTCAGCGGGCAGGCTGTGAGGGCTGTGGGCCTCGTGCCCGCACCTTCTGCCCCAAGGCACCGGCCTCCAGCGGCCTCCACCTTGGGAGCCCAGGGTTCAAGCAAGGCAGGGGAGGCTATTCCCGCAGCGGAGATGCGGGCAGCTGCTGAAAAATCTTGATGCACCGTGACACCAGGAGGCTTTTGCGGGGCTCTGCTGCAGCCCGGGCTGAGCCCTCCGCTCCCAGCGCCTCCGCTGCGCCCCGCAGGGCACCCGCCGCGTCGTGGGAGCCGCCTCCACAGCCGAGCCCCGGGCGCACCGCGTGCGGCTCCGCGCCCAGCAGCCACGGTGCCGGCCCCTCGCCGTGCAGCGGCGCTTGCTCCACTCCCGTGCCCCTCCTCGGGCGCCCCCCCGGGCCGGGAAACGGCGGCTGCTGCCCGAAGGGGCCGAGAGCCCCCGGCCCGGCCCGGCCCGGCCCGCCCCGCGCGGGCGGCGCCTCAGCGGGGCGGCGCCTGGGCCCGCCTCAGCCCGACTCGCACTCGGCGGCGGTGCGGAGCGGCGGGCACGGCGGCGCCCCGGGCCATGCAGGATGCTGCCGGGCCCCGCAGCCCAGCGGCCGCCGCCGCCCCTGCTGTGGCCCGCGGAGCCCCCCTGGGCCTGGGCGGTGCCGGCCGCCGCGGGGCTGCTCCGGCTCGGCGGGGCGCCCCCGCCGCCGCCGCTGCTGCTGTCCGCGCCGGGCTGGCACGTCCCCTGCGAGCCGCTGGTGCCGCTGCTGCCCGCCGACCACCGGCACCACCGCCGGCAGCACCAGCACCACGCCGCGCTGCTCCCCGGGCAGGTAACGGCGGCACGGGACGGGACGGGACGGGACGGGACGGGGCCGTGCGGGGCCGGGGCAGCCCCGAGCCGGCCGGTGGCGGAGCGCGGCTCCTCCGCAAGGAGCCCGGGTGGGCTCCGAGCCGTGCCGGGGAGCCGCCGCTAGAGGTACTCCCAGCCTCGGAGCACCGGGATTTTCCATCGGGCGCGCGGACCTGCGGGGTTTTCATCTTTTTCTTTTTTTTTTCCTCTTCTTTTTTTCTCTTTTTTTTTTTTTTCCCTCCCCGCGGCTGGGGAAGGGGCTGCGGACCCCCCCCCCCAACCCCCGCAGGGCTCGCAGCCGCCCCCTGCACGCAGGACGCCCCCGGGCTGCTCTCCCCCAGCCGGGCGTTTGGCAGCGCCCCGTGCCCGCTCCGTGCCCCGGCGGCCCGAAGTTCCCCGCCGTGCCCCGGCCCGGTGCCGCCCCGGCCCGGTACCGCCCCGCCCGGCAGCCCCGGGGCCCTCCGGCGGCCCGTGCCCCGCTGCAGCGGCGTGTGGGGAGCCGCGCTCGCAGCTCTGCCTTCGTGCACCCGGCGGTGCCCGTGCCGGGAGCGGTCCCGGCTGACGGTTTGGTTTCGTACGTGAGAATTTCGTTCGGGCGGAGAAAAGCCGCGGTCTGGGGACGACCCTTTACTGGGCATCGCCGGGGCAGCTCCTAACGCCTGTGCCATGTCTCGCTGCCCGGGTAGCGACTAAAGAAACACGAACGTTTTTTGGGCTGAAGAGGCTTGTTTCTGAAATGGTGTGTAGTCATCTCCTAGTTGATTAAGAAACCACGAAAAGCACTGGCTTACTCGGGGTGAAATCCCGCTGTTAACTTCTCTCCCTGCTTTTTTTCCCCCTCAGTGGATATTTGGAGGTCATTCTCCGGTCATAGGATTTTCACCGTCTTCAGGTGTGGAATTTGTTCCTCTTTTTCCACCTGTGTACACATCTACGGTTCCGCCTCACGCTGGAAAAAACTGGATAGAGAAAAGGCTACCGAACTGCAAAGTAAGTCCAATTCTCATATTCTGAAGTATGTTTAATGCTGGCGTATGTAGACTGCGTGAGCCGAAGAATACTTGTGGTTTTGTAAATTGCAGTTGTGTGCAGGAGGGCAGTGGTTTGTCAGGGAAACCCCCACGGAGAAGGAATGTCATCGGGTGATGAGCGGAGGAGGGTACTAAATGGTGTGGTGTTAAATCTTCAGTCTTGCGAGGTTATGCAAAGAATAAAATATCTTTACTATTTATCCACGCTATGCTGGGTAAAATGCCTTAACTTCACTACCGGACGTGATTTTGAGAGTTTCCATTCTCCCCTCCTGAGCACTTCCCTGTTTTTCCTCAGGAGGGGACATGGGGGTGCAGCGCAGGCAGCGTTGTCGCTGGGAGCGCTGCCAGCCCTGGGGTTGGCGCCAGGGTTTCAATCATGGTCCCAGGCCCTCATGTTGCCTATCGTTATTTACATCTGTAAATTTAACTAGCTGAATAATTGAAATGAGGCTTTGTGACTGTATGTTCCCATTTCCTTCCCTTGTCCCTGTCATTCCAACCTAGAAGATGACTGAGGTCTCCGAATTGCAGACAGACTTGCTCTGGAATAGCTCTGTCTGAGGCACAATTGGCTTCATTTATTATTTTCTATTTGTGATGCTGCATAAGTTGATTATTCATGTTCAGAGCCAGTTAATTTTCTCATGATCAGCTAAACTCTGTCCACAACGCTTACGGAGCAGCATCAGTTTGTTTTTGTAAGTTTGTCCCCAAATTGAGATACTTTCCACATCATAATAATGAGTTAAAGATTAAAAAGAAAAATTGAGAAATAGAAGTGAGAATAAAGTATCTCAAACCTTAATGTTTTTATTTGTGTTGGACAGATATACGTAAATAATGCATTTGCTCTGGATTCTGCATGGATACATCCTGAGGAATCAAGACTCTTCCAGGGAAATGAGAAACCTCTATTAATGACAAATCAAGTAGCTATGGCTATAGCCAGGCCAGCTACTGCCTCCAGGCCTCTTCCCACAGTGGTGTTGGCACCTCAGCTGATACCAGGTTAGTAAATAATTAAGTATTTACCGCTTTTTATGCAACTCCAGAGAGGCATAAGCCATTTTCTAAAGTAAGGGTTTCATTCCATTCATTTGAAAATCTCTCAATTGATCTGGAACCTTGATGGCAGAGTGCTTTTCATCCCCTAAATTACTTTAAAAGAAAGAAAAGAACATATTAATTATAGAAGATTGCAACAGATTATTCCGTAGCTGGTTGTCTACTTCCAGAAAGATGGGGCAAGCCACCCTTGAGATACTTGGCTTATTTTCAATTAACCAGAAAAAAAAATTGCTGATACAGTTTGCGTGTGATTCTTCTATTTGCTGTAAATTGTAAGAATTTGATGTGGTTTGTGTAGACAGTAATCAGTAGAGAAGAGTAACTGATCCATCATCTCATTAGAACTCAGTTATGCACAGTGATATTTATGAAATAAATGACATTAATCAGCATAACTCGGGTGTGTCACAGCTGTTAATAGAAAAGCTAAGCTTTGTGATTGGAAGAGAACAAAGTACGCTGCTGTGAAGCTGAGCCTCTCTCTCTGTGAGTTACAGTATTAGTTTGGAATAGCAGATGTCTCACGGAAAGGATTAAGGACTAAAATGCTGCTGATATTTAAACCAGTAACTTACGTTCTTAAATTCAGAATCAGGATATTGTTAATGGCTTGCTGTCTTTGTTTCTGCCTTGGATGTAAGGTGATGGTCATTTGGTTGGCAGAGGAGCCCTTGTTCCCTTGGTCTTCGCCGTGGGCAGTACTTTGTGCTTTGAGTCCCTGCAGCACACGGTCAGTTTCTTGTGTTTTTCCAGTAAGACAGAAGTTCAGTGAGAGTGTGCTGGAAGAGATTACTGTTTGGGTTAATTTGCCAGATTGATTAATTAGCGTGTTGAACAACTCAGATCAGCTCTGTGTTTTGATGTTTCTAGCAGCCCTTTACAGTAAGCTGCGCTCGGTCCTTGCCAGAACCCGGCAGTGCTCAGCTGTGGTGCCGTGGCTCTGGTGGGAGTGACGGCGGTCGTAAGTAAGGAGGCCACGGGTGAGAACCCATTATGTTAATGCATTCCCACCTGGATGGTGTAGGGAATGTCTCAGCTGTGTTCCCAGACAGGATGCATTGCTTGAAGTGCATTTTTAATGACAAATGCAGTGGTGAGGAAGGGGTTTGGCGTAGCTGCACAAATGCACGTGTTGCAGATGGGTCGGTAGGCTGGTACCTGGTAAACTGGCCTGAATTTATGTGCTGGCTGTGTGTGCTGCTCTGATGAGTCTCGAGAGAGCTCTGTGCTGAGCTGCCGGCTCAGACAATGCAGTGGCAGCTGAGAGTTTGAAATGCATGTTATACTTATTCTTTATATTTGAAATATATGTATCTGGTAGCAGGTCAGGAGAGCTCGCGAGGCAGAGCAGTGGGTCTTCCCAGCCCAACGGCAAGGTTGGGATCCCGAAGTAGCACGAGGAAGCTGTGTTGTCTCTGAAGATTTCCTTCCTGGTGAACAATATGTGCACAGCCAGGCGTGTGTTGACAGATCTTCAGATGGATCAAACTGGTGCTGATCCATTTTCTTCTTTCTTATTCTCCTGCTGTAGAAGGTTTCTGGTAGAATTACTCTGAATGGCGTCTTTTTTTCCCTGCTGATACAAAGTCTGTCTGCTGTTAATTCCATCACTGACCTGTCACTGCTTACATTTCAAATTGAACTTAGTGTGCAACCACGTTGTGTGGTTGCTTATTTTGTCTTTTCTCAGGCTCTGCCTTTCCCCTCTTTTTCCATCTCTTGGTTGTTTTCCCGTTGCCTTCTCTGTTCAGGGCTGCGTCCAGCACTGTGCTTCTCAGGTGCTCAGTGCTGCAGCCTCACCTTCCTCTCTGCCCTGGTTACATGTACTCATGCTACATCTAATTCTAGTTGCTGCTTTTACAGGACAGATTTATGATGGAGCCCTTTCCTGCTCATGTCTCTAAATTTCTCTTGCAGCCCTTTCTCCTTCAGTGTACGGCAACTTCTCTGACTATTGCAGTTCCTCTCTTGAGCTCCTTTCAGAATGCTGCTCTTAAGGCTGCGCAGCACGGACAGAGGTTGGTGGTGGTAAAACTCCTGACTCATTCACCTCTGCAGCTCTTACCCTTCGGGCTCCTTCCCTGTGCCACTAGCAGCCTGGCACGGCGCAAGCTCCTGCTCTTCTTCCAGGAGAGTGCTCAGCATTTGCTGCCCTCCTTTCCGGAAAGCTCTCCGTGTTCCCCTTCAAGTGGGAGAGGTGCAGGGGAAGGTGTGAAGACACCCCTCAGCTAACTTCTTAAATCTTCCTGTCCCTCTCTAAATGTTTTTTCTGACAGATGCAATCCATGCATCAGGTGGATGCTAACGAAATAATGTGCTCTGAGGTTTGTGTGCTCCAGAGCTCATGTGTGTATTTATGACACTGCTGCAAGAATGGGAAGATGGGATATCGATGCGTTACAGCCCGATCAGGAGCTGTTTCCAAACATACTTAAAGTTCCTAGGAAGTGTTACGGTAGTACTTGAAGTATTTCCTATATAATCTTTACAGTTAATATGAAGAGTAATAAATACTGAGAGCAAATTGCTCAGTTAAGTGGTTTAAACTGCGAAGTTAATAAGCTTTTTGCAGACTACATGGTTGTATTCATTTTGAAAGCCTCTCTTACAGGCAGGTTTGCCTTCCACCGTTATCAGTAATGATATAATTGTTTTCTCAGTGTATCAGCAATGTTACAAAGATAAAGGAATGAAGCTTTGGTGTTTGGTGAATGGTAATGCCCGTAATTTCACAGCTGTGAGTACGAGCTACTAGGTGTTATTTTCTGTAAGAAAAAGAAGCTGCTATTATTCTCCAGTATATTACAAAACATGAATTTATGTGCTTACAATTTTGTGCATCTAAAGTGAATAATGACATTGTATTTTCCCGCCTAGAAGTGAGAGCTGGTTTTATGTCTGTTGGACTCATTATTGTAAGCGAGGAAGGCAGCGTCTAGGTATTTTTGCAGAGAAAGGATTAACACTTCTGTTGCCTGCGGACTGAGTCAGGTAGCCCGTGTTAGCTGTGCTGTCTGGCTTTGCTCTGCTGAAGGAGCTTCCTGGAAGCTTTCCTCAAAGCACTGTGAATTAGCTGTCCTGGGTGCTTAATTTGTTCGGAACGAGGTCTCCGCTTTGCACTGAGGTGTTTGGGTTTCAGCACTGAGCTTCCCGTGGGGAGCAGCATCCCCAGGCACGGCTCTGCCTGGGGACGGGGTTACAGAGGTACAGGGGTACGCGCTACCTTCCTTCTGCTGCCTTCTGCACGTCCCTGCGTGGCTGGTGGCCTATGGAGGGAGCCTTGGCTCCACTATTCAGGTGGAAGCTGTAGCCCTCTGGTCCTTGATGTTCGCTGCTTTTACTGTTATTGATGGTAGTAAAGCTGCTTTCAGTATGCGTTCCTGCAGTTTGGTGTTTCTGGCTTTGAAGAGCATTGCTGACAGCAATTCCCCGTTAAGCCACGTGTTCTTACTGGTGCGTGGAAGGTTTTCACGGGGAAACCTGGAGAACAAGCCTTTCATCTAGCCTTCTGCAAGGGGAGGTTCAGGAGGTACAGATGAAAGTCCCTTATCTCTGTAGGAGAAGCGTTTTACGAACCGCGGGTGGGAGAGCGGTGAGCAGAGTCCGCCTGAGCAAATACCAAAGCTGGTCCCACCTCCACTCATGTGCTCCAGCTGCTGGCACGTGGAGGGGGAGTGAAAAGCATCCTGGCTGAGGACAGCAGAAATCCATAGATCTTGTTACACTGAAATGATGGGTTTCAGCCCGTGGCCCTTGAAATCCACGTATGACTTGTGCTCGCTGAAGGGTGACTGAAACGCGAGGTTAGCTGCTCGGTGCCTCCTGTGACCGCGGGCACGGTGCCGCATCGCACGGGCTCAAAAGCTTGTAGGGACTGAAAGCTTCCTGGCTCTGCAGCAACGCCACTGCAACGCAGCGTCTTGTGCTGTCTGACAGCACGCGGGCACTCCGGTAGCACCAGTAATGTAACATCTCCTTCCTGAAGGCTGTAATACTGCGTACCTCTGAGCAGCGCACCTGTGGACGGCCTCAGGAGTTGTGCAGGGAGCTTCTCAGGCCTGCAGAGGGACCTGAGGATCCGTACCTGACCCAAGTCCTGTCCGCAGCTGGTGCTGAGAGGGCCCAGAACCGAAGATTGCTTCCGTTAGTGCTGCTGCTGGCTCATTGAATAAAGGCCCTCAAGCATTTCTAGGCGAGTGTCATGGTGGCTCAGCCCAACAGTTTGGGGACTTGTGTAGCCTTGAGAAAGCGGTGTCTGCAGGAGCTTCAGTGTAAATGGAGCCTGGGTGCTGCCTACTGCACGTGCTGCTCAGAGCCGAGTAAACTCAGGCACTTCATCATCAGTTTTCATTCAGAAACATTCGGCATTCCTCAAACAGATTTTTTTTCTAACACGTTTCAACATAAATTGCATTTTCTTACTGGTCTTGTGTTGTACTGGCCCTGGTACTTGCCCAGAGAAGCTGTGGCTGCCCCATCCCTGGAGGTGCTCAGGACCAGGTTGGATGGGGCCCTGGGCAACCTGATCTAGTGGGTGGTGTCCCTGCTTGTGGCAGGGGTTGGAACCGGGAGATCTGTAAGGTCCCTTCCTACCCGAGCCATTCTATGATTCTATGGACTTCTGCAGTGGTAGGTGCTAAGTTGTGTGCAGAACAATACGTTATGGAAAATGTGTTGTGTTTGTGGAGGTCTTCTTCGGGGAGCCTGGTCAGTCAGAGCACTAAGTGCTGTGAGTGGATACTGGAGAAGTGAAAGCCTTTTAATTGTTTTGATCTTTAACAAAATGCTCTGAGTATTTTTTTCATTGGTCAATCTAACCTGGAATGAATGAAGACTTTGTGTTCATTGATGAACACAATCCTTGATGGAATCTTTGAATCTTTCTTAATGGAAGATAGTCTTCTTAAAACAGATTTTTTTTTTTTAATGGAAAGATTTTTCAACAGAAGATGTTTTCCCCTAAGTCAAAGTTTCTTGCCTTCCCCTACACTGCAGCAGGGTCTCTTTGCTCAAAACCAGTCACTCTGCTCTTTCATCCATTGATATTGAAATCACAAATATCAGAAAGATGAGTTCATTTATAATTTCACAAAATTACTTTAGCATTACTGATCCTATGTGGATTAGAATTATTTCATCCTTCCTATTAGTATTCACTTTTTCTTTTAATCCCACTAACCTTTGCAGAACTGAGCCAGTGTTCTTCATAGCAAGTATCTGTGAATTTGTGTACGTATACAGATAGATAATTTCAGTTTAAATTGAAGACAAATTTATAAAGGAAGGCGATTTCTTTGTATATAAAAACTTGGTCAATTTTCCTTTGAAAAGTTGTATGGTTTTGAACAAATTTGAAATACATGACACAAAAGACCTCTGACCTTCTCTGGTTCCTAAACCTGGCTGAATTTGAGACTTTTAATGCCAGGAATCCTGTACAAAGCCTGCAAGCTGGGAGATATTTATCTTGCTATTCTTCTCATGCTTCTGTGTTGGCAAAGGCACAAAAAGAAAATGGCTATTTTGAGTAGTCTGTGAAAAGACGGACGCTGATGGGACACGGTATGCCTCTGGATGCTCTTTTCATCTCTGATACTGGAGAGGGGAGAGTTGGCCATAGAGGGGCGCTGGGGCTGAGCCCGCAGCAGAACGTGTCGGGGTTCAGGCGGTAACGGCTGGGGGACGTGGAGACCCCGGCGGTGAAAGCCAGGCTCAGTTAGACCTGGAGCCTGGAAGAGCTGAAATGTCACGAAAGCCCGCTCTGTTTGTGGAACGGTCAGGCGCTGCAGAGAGGAGCACTGAAGTCTTTGGGAACACTTGACTTCAGTTGCAGCCTTCGTGATGTTTTTGTTTTGTTTTATTAAATTTGTGCTTTTTATCGCTCTTTGTGTTATCTACCCAAACAAGTACAGACCTTGGCCCCAGTAAGATGGGTTTTCACTCCAGTAATGTAAATAAGGCTACATGCAGCATGTTTATGGCAAAGGCTTGTAGTTCTGACCTGCTTGTCATGTTTTCCTACCCGGTCCTAAGACCCCATTATACAGAAATTCATCTCTTGGTGATTTGCAGGGGCTGTTAGTGTTTGTGAGGAGCCAGGTATTTTTACTACATGTGGGCATAAAAGTGAGCCATTAATGGTGCTGTTACTGGCAGACGTGTGCAATACCAGGTAACACACATAAAAGGCTATATGTTTTTTTCTTCCCTCTTGGCTTCAGAAGATAGGGAAATCAATATGTTTTCCTTTGTATTGGGATAAAGACACTATTTAAGTTGACCCATTGCTTCGTGATATTGATTGATAAGTACTGCTTCAAGCTGCTCAGCACCTGAAATTTCGAACCGTGTGCAATTCGGGTAGCGGGGCCAGCAGGTTCTCCGTAATCTGAATTCTGCAAGAATAAATACTGGTATTATAAATTTATGTGCTGTAGGCCTTCCAAGTATTTGTGCTTGATAAAAAGACTGAGTTCCTTGCAAGGAGCATCCGAAGTTTCTGTTAAAACCACAGTTGGCATCAAACCCAGCCGCGTGGTCTAACACCACACAAGAACGTGGTAGGAGCGCGGTGCCAGGCGGCTCCTGGGCACCGGCGGGGAGCAGGAGAGCACCGAAGCGCCCCGTGGGCTGCTGTGCTTGTAAGTTGCTGTCCAGTGATTCTTGGATTGTGACAGGAAGGGGTTCACCAAGAAGCAACCGTGTCTCCATCTTCGGGTCTCAAACCCATTAGCTCCAAAGCGCACCTCCCTGGTGAGGGCAGTAACAGTGCTGTACCCATTTGGGGTGCCGGCCTGGAGCTGGCCAGGTAAGCCTCCCAAAACGCCTGGAGTTAGCGATACACCAGGTCAGATGCTCAAACAGCATGATGTTCTGTAGCAGTAGGTTCAGTTTAAGCAACGTTTCCCATTTCCTTCTCCATTTGTAAATGCTTACATAAGGTTTTCTGTCAGAGCAGATTCCCTGCTCAGTGTTCTTCAGCAAGGCTTGCGGCCTTCCCGCCAGCCAGCCCTCGTCCTGTGGCTCAACATCGCTGTGACAGTCCGGGCTGCCGAGCTGGGAGCAGGGGTCGGGCAGAACTGACAGAAACAGGTCCAAAAAAAGAAGTGTTTTATTGTTTTTGGTAAGTATACCGTACTTGAGTGGGTAGTTTGTATGTATCCTTCTTAGAGCTAAACTTACTCCTGTGGGAAGTACGGGACTGGAATGCCATCTTAGTCTGCCGAAGTGCATCGGTCCTGTTGACTTGATGGTACGAGAAAATATCTTTACAATGGTAGAGACTGAGTGAAGCAAGAGAGGACGATATCTAGTGTTTGATCCCAACAGTCTGTAATAAAAACCCTTTTAATCCCACTGATGAATAAAACAGTAAGAGTAATTTATCTTCCCAGTTGCTATCAATTTCAGGGTCTGAGTACATTCCTTAAATGTACTGGTCAGTATATTTGCATGTATATGTAGGTAGGGTAAGTATCTATATTTATTATTATTAAGATGATACTCATATGTTCAAACTTACCACTTTTATGATCAGTGTCCTTTCGATGCTAACTATCACTTTTATATCTAACCAATGATTTTTATCAGCAGATGATCCAAGGTGTAGGGTTTTCAGAAGCACCGAGGTTGCAGCTGGTGGTTGAAGCAGCGCTGAGATGTTTTTTCTCCTGGCACCCCGCGGTGGCTGGGCAGCCATCTGCAGGGAGGTTGTGCTGCAGGCACAGCTCCGGGAGAGGGGCTGCTTCTGGGTTTCTTGAGTAAATCATCAGGTTTTGTCCTGTTGGGTCATCTTACCTCGTGTTTTAGCATCTGCCTTGCATTGCTGGCCAGGGCAGTGTCTGACACCACCACTGTCGGCCCACAAAAGGGCCTGGAGCAGCTGGTGAGGTGAATGCTGTGCCCCTGCCTGGAGCAGCAGAGCCCCAGCTGGGGATGAGGTCTGAGGTCTGAGGCAGGAGCCGTGTGTCCCTGCGCACCTTTCCTTATCCTGTTCCCCCCTGTTCTATGGCTTGTCCTCCAGGAGGGAGGATTGGACAGTGACAACCACTTTCACTCATTTGAACTATGTTCTTTTTTTCCATATCGAAAGACAGTTGTTGTCAGTTTTAATGCTGATAATAGTCTAATAAGTCTATTAAAGAGCTGTCATCTCAGACTTCATCATCTCTTTTTTTTTTCTCTTAAAGACTCTACAGATGAAGGGAAAGGGAATAAGGGATAGTAAACAATAATTCGCACTTGAAATGCTTTGTTCTTTCTTCTGGAGTTGTTTTTTCACACGTCTTCAGAGGAAGTGCTAAGTGTTTTCTGACAGCTGTTGCACGAAGCGAAGTGACCCGGGCACCCCCCTGCGCCCCGCGGGTCGGGGGCACCCGTCTCCCCATGCTGCTCTGCTAATGCCAACGGAGCATGCTGGGGTGCGGAGCTGCACGCCAGCACTTCCTCCCTGCTCCCCACCTGGCTGCCAGCAAGAGCTCCTCAGGGAGCTTTCTGTGACAGCTGTACTGCTTGTCAGAACTTATTGACTCCAGGTTGGAGTGGTAAGTGGCAACCCTACGCTGCAGAATGGGTCCCCAGCCAGTGGACTAGACCTGAGGATTCATCTGGTTGTGTTGTATTGTTGTGCAAAAATCCCCCTTCTAGCCTTCAGCTGGTTTAGGCAGCATCAGCTGAAATTCAGTGAACGTTTCTGAAGTGTCTTTGTAATCACAAATGATCGACTTCTTAATTTTTTATATAGTAGCTGGGATTGTGCTGTACGTAGGCGCAGCAAATTCAGTAACAGATGGACGGTGCAGTGGTACTGGTGCCCAAAGAACAGCGGGGTGCCTGTGGCTGGGGCTGGGAGGAGGAAAGTAGCTTGAGCCTCGAAAGAAACGGGTAACGGCAGTCAGGCTGTTTAGTGATGATTGGTTTTATGAGTAAAGTAAAAAATATTTGGTTTACAAAGAAGTAGAAATGGTGTATGTCCCTCTGCGGGTGAGGATTAAGAGCTCGCTGTTACTAACTTCACTGACTCTCAGGCAAAGGTATGTAACCAACCGATATTTAATTGGTGTTTCATTTCATACAACTCTTGTAACATGCATGTCTGTTGACAGCCTTCAAGGTACTTATTACTTTGTACATGGAAAGTATTACAAATCCCTTAGGATGCTACTCAATACCTGACAGTGTTTTTCTGCTAGTATTGAGTCCTTGTGTTCTTTTCATAAACTACCAAAGTTCATTTGCATAGGGCTGAAATTGTGGCGATTGGAAAGCTGTGATATAAATTGAGTATTGTGTGGTTCCATATGTTCGGTAACCGCATACGTGGATAGAGATACTTCAGCATGTTATGTGGAACTCCATTTGTGTCAGAATTGTCTTTCAGTTCTTTCACGTGGAAAAGAAGAGGCAGCAAGGTCAGTGTTTGAGTTAGTGGCCAGTTGTCCTCACCAGCAGGAGGTCCTCCTAAAGCCCCAGAGCTCTTACAGAGCCTTTGTTGGGCACTTGCAGTAGCTAATGGACTGAAGGGGGGGGGGGGGAAGGCATTTGAGTGGGTCTTTAAAAGAAGTGAAAAGGAAATACATTCATGTATTTTTCTTTCCTCAATGGCAGCCAAAAAGTTCAAAAAGGTCTTTAACCTGTTTGATTTTTTTCCTCCTCTTTTATTTCTTTAATTCAGGTCTTTGGGGAGATGCGCATCTTTTTTGGGTAAAGATGTCCTCCTGTAGGCAGAACTGAAGAAACAGACTGAAGGACTATGTAGCCAAGTGTAATTTCAAATGTATTAAATTACATGTACAGTAAAGTTGCACAACACATGCATATATATGTGTGTTTTTTCTAAGAGAGAAGGTCTTGAATTAAATTACCGTTTTTTAGAGGAGTGAATCTTCATATCTCACAAGTGTTAGTAGTACTTACTTTTGCCTTGTTAAATTATTTTTTTCCTTCAAGGCGGAAAATCTTGTTTCAGTTTTTCCTGTGTTGTACCATATTGATAGCCCAAAGCTGGGTTTTGCTGTGCCCTTCCATCCCGCCGGGTGCTGCGGCCCGGCCCAGACCCTCTGTCCTACAGTCCCTGTATGTCTGTAGCCAACTGGCCCAGGTCTACCACGTGAAAATAGGTCTTCCAGATCAGCAACAAGGAACTGGGTACGATAAGAAACTTAGGCAGGTGATGCTATGCTCGAATAAAAGAGAAGGTACAACAGATACAGCTCCTCTCCTGTGCCTGTAGACCCTATTCCACACAGATGTTAGCAGGTAGACATTTGGAGATCATCCATCATTCACTGTGCTGGGCTTGCTGCCCTATTCCATTGCCTTCACTGCATTTCACCGCCTTCGCTTAATTGTCTCTGAATAATCTCTTCACTGCTTCTTCAGCTGCTCTCTGCTCTTCAGTAGTGTCACATAAAAACCTCAGATGTCTCCCCTAATCTGCTTGCTGGAGGGGAGCAGAGATGGCAGTCTGGGGAAGAATAGCAAAGTGGGTGTCTTTATCTTACTGCCCAGAATGCAGCATGCCTTGGCAAAAACAGATTTGGAGAAACAACCATTGCTATTTTTTTCCCCTCAAGTGTGTATTGGTGATGGTATTTTACTACTACTTGCAAGGCATTTGACTCTTGAAATTCAAGTAAATGAAGTCATTAAGTGTGATTCTAAGAAGCCCTTCCCAGAACTTTTTGGAAATACTTCCAGCAAAATCAGATTTGTTTCTGAGAAGAGCTGCTTCTCTCCAGCTATGCCGAATGCAGAAGAAAACCTCGATCTCTGAAGTCATGTCCTGGGCCAGGTTCCAGTAGGAGCTTGCTTTGGAAATCATATTTTATCTTTGAGCCTGATAAATTGCTGAGATGGGTTGCTCAGTTGACTGCAAAGGAAGAGATGGGCTTGATGACCCCCAGGCACCCTGCTGGTGATACACTCTCAGGTATTAACAATTACAGGGGTAGTCCTTGCTTGATGGAATTATTTAGTAGGAGAGAGAACCTCATCAAAGGCAGGGAAATCACCGAAACTTCTCTTTCGGCTGACTCATGAAACTTTAATAACGGAATTGGTGAAACTTTAATAAGGAAGCTCTGCTAACTCTACTGCTTCAAGAGTTTTACTCGTCTGTGCTCATAGAAGACTTTGGCTGTCCAAGCAGCGAAGACTTCGGTTATTTTGCTGCTTTCCTGGGCTCTTTGGGGGATTTGCATCTTCTCCAAAATAAGAATCAATTGAGAAGTAAACAACTTTTCTGCTTGTGTACCCTGTAGGAAGCCAGTAGGAAAGTAATTTTTCCATGCAACATTAATTTTCATAAGAGTTACAGAAGACGTTTTGTTGATTTCTTTCTTCCCACCTGAGGCTGGCTGGAATTAGCAGGGAGTGTGATTTCTTGGGGGCGAGGTGTTTAACCTAACCGCAGAGCTGTGTTAGTTCTCAGGTGAAAAAACGTGAAAACTGGTAAAATGGCTGCAGTAGCTGGACACTGATATTTTTGATATTTCCATTGTGACTTTGGCAGAATAATCTATTTTTCATCTATCGATGGTTGAATGATTAAACCTTTAATATTATTTGTTAGTGTGTTTATTTTTGCCTGCATGCCTGTCGTATTAGTGCGTGTGCAGGTATTTTAAATGGGTTCTGCTTGGAATTGACAAATGCAGTAGAGATAATGGAATTTTTCTGTGGTGCTTGCTGAAAACATTGACTTCTGTTTTGCTAAGAGAGAGCTTATTTTGTTGGCAATAATTATTACAAAGAGTTAGAAGCAAAGCTGCCAAAAGTTAGCACAATAAATAACCTCAAGAGCCCCAATTAGCTGTAACCAAAACATATTCCTTCCAAAACACTGACCCACTTTTCTCCCCCAGTGCTAACTGAGAGCAAAACAGCACTTGGCAGCTAAAATGCACAAAGTTCCAGGTGCGCGAATGCAGAGATGGATCTAAAACCCTGGGTGAGGTGTCTGGGCTTCAGAGCTGGGCTGTGGCCGTGGGGGGGCTTGCTGGGGGTATGTCCACCGCTGCTGACCGGGGCAGCGCCCCCGGCCCGAGGCACGATGCTGAGCTGCCTTCGCACCTTCTGCCGGGCCCTGGGCCCGTGCCTGGCGGGCAGCGGGTGCTCTGGGGCCAGGCGGAGGTACAAAAAATCTGAGAAATGTAGGAAATGCCTGCTGTGATGTGTCTGAGCAAACAGTGATTTTTTTTTTTTTTTGCAGAGCTACAGTTGGCTCTTACTGCCTGAAGGATTTCCACATGAACTGCAAACATTTGCTAAATAACATAATAAGCTAATGATTGCTTAATTTTTGAATGCATAGCTCAGTATAGAGGGAGTAACAGCTGGTGTTTGTCAAATTAGTTTTTTTCCTTAAGACTTTTTACTACTCATTTTCTTGTTTATTTAGCATACTTAGACAAGATTGAGCTCTAAAGGTCTACCCCTTAAGCTTGTAAGACTTTAAGGTAAATCTTGCATAGTCAAAAGTGAATTTGAGTCTACATTTGATGGACAACTTCAGAGTTCCTCTGTAAGATGATTAGAATTTTCTGCATGGCATGCTTTCAAGACGAATGTTACTATTAAATAAAACTTGCAGAACTCAGGTATTTGCTGGCATCTAACAGGACAACAGTCCAGTAGGTGACGCTGACCTTGGATGTTGAATATAACAGGCAACACAAAGATTCAGATTTGGAATCAGACGGCTTATATTTAGGAGAAGTCAGAATACGGCTGTTTGTGAATAGTTGTGAAGCCATGGCAGATGAAGTAAATACTGGTCGATATGTTCAACCTGTTGACTTCATTTATTATTGATTTTTTCATTTAAATTTAATAACTGCACAGCTTATGTATCACCCAATATTACTTTGCTTTGTCCCTCCAGGTTATAGTGGTGCGTTCACGTGCATGGGGTTTAAATATCTAAAAATGCACTAACCGCAGGCTCGGACTTTTAGAATAATGGCAGTGAGGTGGGCAAGGGCTCTGGTGCCTGTGATGCTGCACGAGTCCCGTAGCCTTGGACAAGGCATTGTATAAAATAAAACTTATATTTAAATGGTGCCATTACGTGTGCTTTTTGCAGAAAATTCAAAGGTTTAAAAAGCAGTGGTAAAGTATTCTCAGAATCTATCATCTCATGAAGGTGGACTCGCATAGTGGAAGCCAGGTGGAGAATGTTCCACGTAGTTTTGCCAACTTGTGTTAAAATTCAAAATGCTGAAAACATTCTGACGTAAATCCACTGGTTTCCAATTAAAAATAAAATGTTGTATCTCATTCTTCCACAGGTGGTTGCCAGAATAGCCTTAAACCGGTCAGCAGCAATCAAACCCTTGCGTTGGCCGCAGCAGCCACTGCGGCGATGATGTCGGTGGAGTCTGAAGCCCCTCAAGGACCTTCGCCTCCGAGCATCCAACCCTGCCATGTGCTGACCTTCTCACCTATCAAAATTCCAGTGTTGACTTCACCTTTTCCAGGTAAGGCTTTTTTTGGTGGTATTAAGAAGCACCTTATTATACTTTGCAACAGAGAGAGGCTTCTGTGTATGGGTCTTGCTGTCAGCGTGCTCTGGTAAATATTTAGTGGGTACAGGTGGTGTACAGGTGTTTTTCTGGAATTAAAGTTATTTTTTCTGGTACCGTTTAGAGGTGCTTTCTGAAAGTGTGTTAAAAGTAAGTTCAAAACTCTGTATGCATTAGTAGTTTTTAGATACGCTGTGACATTTACGGGTACTATGTGAACTGAGTTGCATCCTCTGTCACCTTAGTAAGAAAACACGCTCTTAGTGTCACTCAGCCTTTGCAGCAGATCCTCAGGTTGTGGTGTTGGCAGTTGAAAGGTATCTGCTGGAAATAGAATCGCGGAATATCCCAAGCTGAAGTGACCCACTGGGACCGTCGGATCTAATTCCTGGTTTCATGCAGGTCTCCCCAGAAACCAAACCCTATGTCTGAGAGCGTTGTCCCAAATGCTCCTTGAACTCCAGCAGGCTCAGGGCTCTGACTGCTGCCCTGGGAGCCTGTCCCAGCGCCCGACCACCTCTGGGTGCAGAACCTTTCCCTAACACCAGCCTGAGCCTCCCCTGTCCCAGCTCCACGCCGTCCCCTCGGGTCCTGTCGCTGTCCCCAGAGAGCAGAGCTCAGGGCCTGCCCCTCCGCTCCCCTCGGGAGGGAGCTGCAGGCCGCCATGAATTGTAGATGTACAATAATACTGCAGACAAGTAGGTGGTTTGGCTGTTTATAAAGTATACTGGAGGAATGGAGCCTTGGTCTTCTACTTTTCATGATAGGTTTGGATGTGGTACTTACTGGAAAAGCTCCTGTTCTCTTACCGTGACAACATGTAACGACTTTCTGAACGTGATACCCAGGGAGATACTGCGGCATCCCTCACTCGCTATGGAAAGCTGTCTGATTTAAGTCTTTGGGATAATTTTTGAAACTATTTGTGCTTTGAATGCTTAAGTATATATGTTTGAAATGCAGTATATCAGTTAAGTTTAAAATCTTATTTTTGATGCATTTCGCATCTGTTTGATACTTGAAGTGTAACACAGCAAAATACAGCGAGATTAAAATTTTGCGGAAAATTTGCAGTTATGATATTAGCTGTTCAGATGAAATCTTCGTATGAAAAATGTATCTCAGTAATTATTGTTCCTGTTGAGCAGTCATTAGAACCGCTCAGATAAATGACTGCCGAAGAAGTACAGCAGCGTATTTATCTTCAGGGAGTCTGAGGAGCAAACGTTCCCGTAGGAATAAAGCCGTTCAGACTTGGAGAAAGGGCTGTACTCTCATCAGAATATTGTCCTGGTTTGACTGGCCCAAAGGGGGGTTCCCTGCCACGTGGTGTCGCGTGGGACAAGGCGCATGGGGTGGCTGTCTGGGAGCTGCCGCTGCTGGGTCTGCCTGGGCACCGACTGGTGGGTGGTGAGCGATTGCTTTGTGCATCACTTGGTTTGGGTAGATGTTACGTATCTATTTCTCTTCCTTTTCTGTCCTGTTGAAGTGTTTTTATCCCGACCCCTGAGGTGTACCTGTTTCCTGGTTCCCTCCCCATCACTGCGGGGGTGCGAGCGAGTGGCTGTGCGGTGCTGAGCTGCCTTCGGGTTAAACCGCAACAGCCCTTTTGGTGCCCGGTGTGGGGCACGAAGGGTTGGGATAACAAGGGATCTGACCAGACTTTAATATTTGTGGGTTGCTCAGACTAGCACGGTCCTGTTGCTATGCCTCCTGCATGCGTTTCCAGCTTTGTGTAAGGTTAACCAACTATTTAAGAATACCGCCCGGAGATCTGCCCTGAGGCAGGACGGCTGCGGGTGGCAAGGTGTGTGGGAGGACGTGGGCAGGTGTTTATCAGTATTGTCACCTCCGGTGGTTCTGGAATTCAGCCCTGAACAAGTGCGGAATCCTAAAAAGATGATAGAATGTTTCAGAAAGGTATGGCCCGATCTCGGCAGTGCCGGAGATGTACCGCTCGCTGTGCTGTGCTGGGGTCTGGCTGTGCCCATCAGATGCTCTCAGTACTGCTTGGCTCCTTCCAGAGGAAGCAAATGCCTCTGGGCCTGGACCTCTGGTTCAGGCCCCGCAGCTGAACCAGGGCCAACCCGTGCTGGTGTCAGTCGTCCCTGTCTTCAAGGAGAAGCAACGGATGTGAAAGGCAGGTCTCTTAAAGGAAGAAACTTGACTAAGAAGGGGAAGGAGGAAGAAGAGGACGAGGCAGGCTACTCCAAAGCAGGCCCGTCGTGGGAGCAGGAGGACGAAGAGGCAGATCTCATTCATGAGCAAGGCAGTAACTGCACGAATCCCTGTCCCTGGGTGAGCTGCAGGATATGCAGAAAGATTTCAGTCGTTGTCCAGGTGAGCACACTGTCACCTGGCTGCTCCAACGCTGGGTAGCGGGGCCAGTGGCTTGGAACTGGGGACAGGGAAGCCAGGCAGCTGGGGTCCCTCGCTAGGGCGGGTGGTTGGCAGAGTTGGTGGCACTTCCCACTGAGATTATTTTGCATCTTTGTAAGCGAGCATCTCGGAGGAGAATCCAGAGGGGAAGAAAATCATTCTTTTTCCGTACCGAAAAGCAAATTCAGATGCTAGATGTATTCTTCCTCAAAGTGAGATGCTCAGGCACTCTTGGAAGAAGCAGTCACAGGACTTCTGATTTACAGCTGCAGTAGCGAGCCCTGCATGAATTGTATTAGGCATGATAGAATATTATAATATCATGGAGCTATGCTGTTCAGATAACTGGCTCAGCTCTGCAATGATAAACATGTCAGGCCATGATAATTGTTGCTTTCCTTTCGAATGAGTGTGTGATAGGCTATCAACTATCACGCTTTGAGTGCCTGAGCAATCATCCTATTATCAATCTTTCACAGTAAACCACACACTTCTGGGTGTTTTCTCCTACAGAATATATAGTAGCTTTTTAGAAAGGAAAGCTTGGAAATGCCCAGTACATACAAAATAAACTGGAGATTCAGCTAACCATTTTTCTCTATTAATCATCATCTCTGGAGGGATGGCTATTTCCTTTGCAAAGGCTTACATAAAACATTTTTATGAAATTCCTTTTTATTTTGCTCGCAGTAAAGAGGACTCTAAGGTGTTCATTTTAAATTATCTTTGTCAACATGAGCTTGATGAAAAGCTTCCTGAACTTCTGCCGAGTTCGGCGCGTTGTGGGCTAGGTGGTAGCACGAGGGATTGACGTCTGGCCTTGGGGCCGGGATGGCTCTGAGGATGGGGCAGCGTCGGCTGACCAGGTCCACAAATACAGACGTAGCGACCTGATTAAATAAATAAATACGAGTGTGTGTGTGTTCATAAATGCTAATGAATGAATCAGAGTTTGGATAGGCATGAGTGAAAAGGCAAAAAGACGCGCTGGCTAAAAGCTTTGCAGAAATGTTAGAAAAAAGCTCTGCTGTGCGTACTGCAGCTGCCAGAGGACTGCCTGTGATCTCCTCTGAAATACCCAGCAGGCGAGATGGTGCAGTTGGATTTAACTTTCAGGACAAAAACGGTCAGCTGGTCAAAGGCAGCTCTCTGCTGTCCAAAGTAAATGTCTCCGTTGCCATGTAAGTTAATGACCGGGAAGGCCTCAAGAAAGAGTAATTTAATTTACAGATAATCCCAAGTGCATGGCGTACTTTGTAACCCTGTCTGCCTTTCAGTTAAAAACATCAGTGTGCTGACGTTTATTAAGGATGACTTACAGTTCTCCCAGAAAAATAAATCTTTGAGAGCATATAATCGGCGGGCCCTGGGGCAGCTGCATTTTTCTTGTTTCATGTATGATTTATAAAGTAACGTGGTAATTAATGAACTTCCCATGTTCTCCTCGTCTAAAGTTTGTGAGGCAATGTTCTTGCGGTATGAATGAACTTAAGGAACAAAGCGGAAGATTAAATTATTTCCACGTTAAATCTACAGGCTTCTTGGTGTCTGAGGCTGAACGGTGCGCTTGGTTATCCGCCGTTGATTGATTATTCCGGAGATAGGCGTTACACCACCGCGTGTAGTATCGTATTTCCGGTCACAGCAGTTTGTTCAATCAATAAGCCTATAATTGACTGAATATCGGTTTCTAGGGAGGTTTTCTAACGTGCCTCCCAGCGGCGCAGTACCCCTGAGCGGTGCTGCTCTCCGCCGGCCCCGCAGGTGGGGGTCGGTCGGTAACGGGGTGCTGGGGGCGTCCCGGTGCTGCACTGCGCCGCGCCGGCCTCCCTGAGGAAGGCTTTTGGAGCTTCTGGGGAGCGCATCGCTGCGGGCTGGGGGAACACAAAGTACTCGGCCCCAAGGGCTGGTGGTGCTGCTTCTGGCGCTTCTCGTTTGGGCGTTCCTCTCTCCTTTTTTAAAAAAATTAATTATAAATATAACTTATATATATGTGGTGTGGAGGTACCTCGGGAAAGTCACAGAACTTTGTCCCAGACAGTGGCTCGGTAGGTTTCTGTGGCAATGTGATACCCGAAATTTTTGCAGGCGAAAACTGATGTCCATCAGACTCGATTTCCAGGATTTCTCCTCTTTTGCTATTCCTGTCTTAAAACTGCTGATCTCAAACCCATCCAGATAAGCCCTGTGGGCCCTTAGGGCCAGTCCCGTCTCCCATACACTCCGCTGCAGCCTGCCCTTGGCAGCCCCTCGGGTGACTTGGCCAGGGCAGAGTTCCTGGTTTCGGGCTGGGAAGAAGAAACGGCCTATGGAAGGTACCGCACGGTTCTGTAGAGAACACTGGCAAAATATGACCTGGCTGCGCTCTAACGAGGAATATCCGGAAGGTTGTGCCTAGACTGGCTCCTGAAAGCAGCTGAAGCTGTAATCGTTAGGGACTCCTGCAGTGATGAAACTACTGCTTTGCTTCCTTTAAGCACTGCTAAGCCTGAAGCCTTTTTGGTAAAAGGGAGCTGCAGCAGAGCCCGCCGGTGGCCGATGTCCCGCGTTAGGCTAAGAGTGAGGTCGCCAACTAAATGCTGGTGCTGCCGGGGTGGCCCCGGCTCAGCCAAGCCCCTTGCTCTTTGCTTCTCCTCCAGATGCCCGTGGGTCCAGTGCAGCAGGGACGTCTCGGTTGGCTTTGTGTTCAACAGGATAAAAGTTGGGTAGCTGAGGATGGAGCCGCTTGGTAGCGCGGTGTAGCGAGAAGTGTCTGAGCACAGCTTTGTGAGCTGCTCGGTTCTGCTGAGCGTAGGGGAAGTGGTTTAAGATCAATCAGATAAAACTGAGAAAGGTCCAGAAATGCTGTTGGAGCTCCGTTTTAGGTTATTTCTTCCTTTTTTCCTTTTTCATCTGTTGGTGGTTCTGCTCCTACATGTGCCAGGCAAAATGTTCCATTTAATGTCATCCTTGCTGTTAGCTTGGGTTTTGTGCCAGATCTAACATAAAAACTAAACAGGAGCTTGTGGAGATGCAGCTACACAGCGATCTGTGCTGTGTCTTCGTGCTTATTTGCTCTGCTGGTAAAGAGAGAACTTAATTTTCCAGCAGTATCAAGCCAAGCCTTTGAAGAGGACTCTCTTAAAACAAACAAACAAACAAAAACTACCGCCATCAAACCAAACCAAAACCCGATAAACTTCCAGATTTAAAGTTTTGTGGCACTTCAGGTATAGAATATCTGGCGATCTCTAATGCCTTTTTTATGGCTACTGTATTAGGAGCTGGGGTATTTGTTTTTTCACGTACAATTTCTTAATTATTCAAATGGGAAAGGTAAGGTAGGAGTGTGTGGTTATGGACTCTCTAAATTAGCAGTGAGTACAAATATTAAAAAAGGCACCATCTGCCATAGAAGCCATTTGCCACCTGTTCTCTTCCTTTCAGAATTATTTAATGGTTTAAATTTAATGTTTTACCCTGCCACAGAACAGCTGGGAAGTGACTAAGTATTTTTCCTATCAGTAACTTAACGGCCAAGCGTCATTATATGTTCAAAACACCTCTTGGTGCCAGAGTTTTTCTACATGCTCTTTCATGTGTCTGTCAGCTTGCTTCGTTAGCAAATTCTGCTGATACAAAACGCATTTTCATAACAACAATTACTCAGTTATTTTTATGGCGTTTTGGGGGGGAAAAACAGCTTCTCTTCACAGCAGAGAGGTGCTGGCTATGCAGAGCGCTGAGGTCCCGGCGGGTGCTGGGGGAGAGGCGGCGTGGTTACGGCTGTGCCATCCTCACGTCCTGCTGCCTCCTCCTCAGTGAGATTGGATGCGGGGGGCTAGGTAATGCTTGTCCGTAACAGTCGGTTTGTCAGGGTGTTAATTAAGGAGTAAGCTTAGCCCTCTCTGGTGCCTTGAAGCTACCCAGAGCCTCTGCTGGGCGAGCAGAGCCACGTGGCAGTGAGCTGAGAGCTGAGCTGGTGTTGGACCGCAGCAGTCGGTGTTCCACTGCTTGGGGGCTTTATCCAGCCTCTGTTGCAAGTATAAAATCATGAATTTAAAAAAACAACAACAAAAAAAACCAAACAAACTTGTACACGTCTGGCATTCAGACGGATTCTCTAGGCTCTGCTGGTCTGGGTGAGCTCTGCTGGGCTTTGGTGGTGGCTCTCCTTGTTTTTCCCTAGTAAGCCTTTCAGATCGCTAAGATAATTCACTCAGTGGTAGTTTTCCTTCTGCATTTGTTAGTCGTGAGTGTCTAGCCCATGCATTCCTGGAATTCATAGATTGCAGGTGAGCAAGAAGTAACATTTATGGAAAATCATGAGCAATTCCAAATATTCCCAACAAATTTTTGGCATTAATATCCTTGGGAAGCTTTTTTCCCCGCCTCATTTCTGGGTGTCCTGTGTGTCTAGCAGTAAAAACAAGCTCGACTCTGAATACTGAGTAGTTCTAACAAGCTCATTGTAAACGATCTGCCCAGCTTTAATGCTGTGTAACGAAGCAAGCAAATGAATGTTTATAGTTATTAAAGTGATAACTTCCTACTCGACCTAATATTCAGCATAAAATTACTTCTCAGTTTTATATCTGTGTTGGCACACGCGAAGGAAGGCATTGCACGTACAGCGGTTTTCTGAGCTAGAATCATGCCAGAGATCACATTTAAATACCAATTTTCTCCTACTGCTGGACAGCAAATCTCTGCTGAAAACTGAAGCGCTCAGGTGATCGTCCTGACGGTGATTCTTTGTGTGGAAATTCAGCCTGTTGTTTTTGGTGGCCCAGCACAGCGTGGCTGGTACGGAGGGGCTACAGAGGCAAATGTCGCATGGAAAGGCGCTGCAGGGAGGTGTCAGCCAGAACTTCTTCATACTGCAGTTTCCCGCAGCATCCCCATTGAAAACTGAAGTCAGTCGGGGACACTTATTGATGCAAGTAAGTGGATGGACGGATCTGAACTGGCTTTCTGGATCACGGTTCCGTTAGCCTGTACAGATAGCTGGGGATTTCCGAGGCGTTACGGTGGAGTCTGAGCACGTCAGTTACCCATATGGAAGTGCACCTGTAACCCTCCTTCTGCTGGAATCGTGTTGACGTGACCAAGTGCAGGTAGAAGGCAGGGTGCCCTGCTGTGACAGAAGCACTCTGCGCAGGGGCCGTACTGCTGCGGGGCTCCATCCGTCTCGCAGGAACCCTGCGCCCGGGGGCATCGGGTACACATCTGTCCTGCTCGGGTTGCGCCCTGTTCCTGTAAGCGGCTCTCTGCTGTTGTGGGAACCGCATGGAATGGGTTCAGTGTCTCGAGTGTGCTCTCAGGATATTGACAATAGCAAAAACGTAATTAAATATTTCATGTCCTAGTTAGAAAAGGCAAACAACCCAAATCCTTCCATTCATGCCCAACTGTTTGCTTGGTAAATGTCATAAAAGTCGGACTTAATTTACTCTGTTTAACTACTTGTTAAAACAAGTAGTAGTTTTTTTTTTTTTCCCCTTTGAACAGTGCTAGTATGCTGCAGTAGAGGGAGTTTAAATCCGATTTCATGTGTTAGCAATAACATTTACTCTGCCGAAATACCCGCGGGGTGTTTCGTTCCCCATTCGAGAGACAAATAAGTTGCAGACCTAGGCGGTTATCGCTGCCGATACTGGAGATTAGCGCTAATACAGCGCTTGCTCCCGGAGGAAGGAGGAGGCACGTGAGGAAGCCGTGCCCGAAGTGGCTGTGTTTCTCGCTGCTCCCTGCACTGTGCTGCGCCCCGGGGCTGCCGCCCCCTCGCCACGGCAGGCGTGCAGCGGGCTGCAGGCTCAGAGCTTGGCGTTCTCCTTGTGCCCTGTGATCGTTTCGCCAGCCTCACGCTGTCCTCATGTCTGCCTCAGGAGTTTTGAAGTCCTGGCTTGGCCGGATGGGGATGCCAGCCTTCCCTGGGGCTGCTCCCCGTTGCGTGGCGGTCCCTGCAGGCTGGGGTCTCCTTTTCCACTGAGAAAGGGGCCTGGCTCTTCTGTCTCCCACCTGGCTCTTCCGCCTCCCATCTCCTCCCGAGGTGCTGAGCTGCCCCCGTCACCGCTGTGGGTCAGGTGTCGATGTCTGCGGTCTGTGCCCCTGCTCTAACACTTCAGCGCCTGCGTAAGTCTGTTCAGCTCCTCCTCGTTAGCAGCACGAGGCGTCTTTTTTCACCACGGGAGACCTTTCCGTAAAGGATCTTCCTGCTTCACGTTTTTTTCCCCACTGCAGACTAACATTTAGTTTCTGTTGCTTAGAGCAGTCTCGTATCTGAACTCCATATATTGTCAGAGTAGCAGAAGTCTTAGGAGGAAAAAAACAAATTGACTGAAATGAGGAAATAGGCCTTGCAAGGATAATGGAATGGTTTGGAGAAGAGAGAGTCGTTACATTGCCCCCCTCAGGAGGAGGTGCGCGCACAAGAATTACTGTTCCTGTTCGTGAGGCTTAAATCAGCTGAAGGAACAAATTGTTTTGGTGACTGCTGGTGTTGTTTCCTTAAATTTATTTATGCAATTAAACCATTTGGAACTTCGTATGCATTTTCAGGGCTTAATAAAGTTAGGATGCGATGTTGCTGCAATGCAGAATAACTCACGGTGTGGTGACGCGAAGCCATCTCACGTCCCCTCTGAGCCGCTTGCTGGTGCTCGCCCGACGCTGGGGGATCTCAGAACACAGCGAAGGAGCGCGTTTTGCTAAGGTCCATACAAAGGATGGAGAGATGCTCAGGAATGGTATTGCTTCCTATGTATTTCTCTTTCACTAGAGAGAATTTTAACTGATCAGTGAGAAGAGAGAAGCTGGCTTTTTCTCTTTATTATTGGTTTTCACAATTTTTGCAGCCAATTTTGTTGGTTTATTTTGACATCGTAGAAGGAAGCTGTAGTGGGGATTTGACCCTGCATGCTCTTAACATTTAATCTGAATCTGTGGTACTGAGCCCGGTCTGGCTGTTGGGTAAACCTGGTGCGGGAACAGCATGGGATGGGGGAAGGAGGGCATCCTGGGGTTTCTGGGGATGGATCGCTTCCTGGAGCTGTTCTTCAGAATCTGCAGAGTTTTGTTCCTTCTTGTAGAAAATGCTCATTATAGCGTGTGAGACAAAGGAATAATTCCACAGCACTCACTGCAATGCCACGTGCTCTAGAAAGGCCGCTATCCTGTGTATTTTCTCCTAAACAGTTCGGCTGGTGTAATTGTGAACTTGCTGAGTAAATTCCATGCCACAGAAGCGTGCCTCGGATCATTTCAGAATGCTATTACACTTAATCTTGGAAATTAAACGTAATAGAGACATACCTCCTTGCAGGTTTGTTCTGAAGAAAACCAGGTGTACATATAAGGGTCGGGGGGCCATGGCACTGACGTGCTCTCGTCCCTCAGCAGCTGGGAGCAGAGCTGAAGGCCCGGGCAGCTCTGATCTGAGCAGCAGGGAAGGGGCTCCTGCCCCTCTCCTGACCGCCGCATGCTGCATGGGAAGTGGGATTTTTATAATAGTCATTATATAGAAAACCTTTTCTTCTATCCAGTCAAACAGCTCTGCCCGTTCTGCCTCTTAGATGGTGGGAAAGAAGTGCCCAGCGATTTCCATGGCTGCTTTAGCTGAAGTGGAGCCCAGTGGATGTTCTCTGGTTGACTTGTGTTTCTCAGTCTGGCCCCAATATATGTGCAAATAAATTTAACGAGGTAAAATGAATCTTGGCTTGTTGGCCAGAATATAAATAAGGAAAATTAATTAAATTCCATGCTCTTAAGCGTGCCATAGGTGCTTCCCTAGAGTAGCTAAATAGAATTTCATTGATTTTATTGCGAATTTAGTTCTGTTGATCGCATTCGGAGTGAGTTGATAATGTTTCTGCAAACAAGGCAGGAGTTCTGGCGGCCCCGCTGGGGAAGGGCTGCTGCTGGCACCGCGCTGAACGCTCACCCCGCACAGAAGCCAAACAGGGATTATTTGGATAAAGGGCTTGGTTTGAATTGCAAAATCCATCGCCAGCGCTGGGGAGGCTGCGTCTGCAGCGGCAGCTCTGCTGGACCCCAACCCTGCGGAGCGATGTGAAGTGAGGGCAGAAGCCGTCGTGTCAGTCAGCCCCGAAAAGCTGGGATAAGGTGCTGGGATGAGAGCTGCTCAGGCGAGGGCTCCCCAGGAGCTGCGCTGATGTTTGCCAATGAGCTGGCAGCAAACAGCACAAGGGAGAGAGGCCGCCTGTCTTGTTAGTGGTCTGTAGAACAGCTAGAGGAGCAGGCAGTGGTTTAACCAGACCTCTGTGCTTTCCAGAAATGAAAAAATTCCTGCCACACGCTGCATCGTGTCAACTTCCACACTAATTTCAAAAGCCAGTCATTCTAAACATTCTAAACCTTGGCTCAAACACCCTCATTGCACAGGTGTGTAAGAAATGGGAAAATGATGGAATCACATTCCTGGTTCCTGTGTTACTGATTTTTAAATTCCCAAACTAATTTATAACTCAAATCCTCCTAGAAATAAGTATTTGAAGATTTTTCTCCAAAATACTTTTCTCCAAAATACAAAAGGTTAGTTCATGCAGAAATAATTGCTTCGCTCCGACAGACAGAAAGCTGAAGTTCCAGAGGTTTGATACCGCGTAACTCGCTGTATTCTTTCAGAATTACATCCTATTAAACTACAAGATTGAAATTTTATGCTGGAGTTGGTTTTCATAAGACTGGAAATAGATCATGAAAGTTGTGCAGATGTGAATGTATTAATGAGCAGCGAGCGGCATCACCCGAGAGGGATCCGCTGAAGAGTAGCCACTGCCTGGCGCCTAAGGGCCTCCCCAGTGCCGAGGTTAGGGGTTGGCAGCACAGGGGGAGCAAGGGGGCAGCAGGGGGGCACGGCGCTGATGTCTCCCTCTGCAGCACGTGGGATCGTGCCGCCCAGCAGCAGTTGTGAGCAAGGAAGCGATCGGGATGCGATGCCCAGGACGGAGCGGGAGCGCTGCCCTGTGAGCCGTTCCCCGTCCCGGGGCAGGAGGCAGCCCTGCAGCGCGCAGCCCCTGCCTTGCCACCTTCCCCCCGCGTACGTTTGGGGCAGACGCAGGCTTACAGCTTCCTTTCCTGGCAGGAAACGGGAAGGGGCGTGCGGTCTGGCTGCTCCTTGAAAGAGGGCCAGGCTGGTTTCAGAGGGAAAATAAAGATAAATGGAGGCCTTCCATCAGCGTGGCCTCGTTGGCTGGGCAAGCAGAAGGAGATCGGCAGAGGCCCTGGAGACTCCTCATGAAGGAGGGTAAAGCCCGGGGGCTGTTCCTGTGCCCCAGCCCCGAGGTGCCCAGGGGCCGGCTTCCCACTGGTGCCTGTGTTCCAGTGGGGGGGCACGGGAGCCTCTGTCCCCGGCTGCCCATGGATAACCCCAAAA
Organism: Cygnus atratus; assembly: GCF_013377495.2. Classification (NCBI taxonomy): domain Eukaryota; kingdom Metazoa; phylum Chordata; class Aves; order Anseriformes; family Anatidae; genus Cygnus; species Cygnus atratus. Next base: position 1,123,747 of record NC_066368.1, read on the forward strand.
GCCATCCGCCCAGTGCCCAACGTCATGGTCCTTGGGTGGGGAAGTCCCTCTGTGTGGCAGTTCAGCAGGCAAGACGTTGTTGGGTTGAGGGACGTGCTGCAAATCTCTCGCTAACTGTTCTCCCAGCCCAGGGTGCCGCGTTACGCTCTGTGCGGCAGCAGAGCCAGCGGTGCCTGGAATGAGCTCGGCGGAGTTTGAGATGCGAGTCCTAGGCGCGCACACACGAGCCACTGCTGGAAAAACAGGGGCTCAAATGCCGCTCCTCTGAGCCATCAGTTACATCTCATTTGTGTCTTACTGAAGAGTAAAATAGTAATGTCCTGAGTGTGCCCTCTATAACTGGGAATTAAGGGGAAATAATCTTTAAAAAGCCTACAGCAGGGAATTCAGATATATTTAAATTACAGATAGCGGCGTATCAGTCTTAATAGATGCATTATTTTAAACATCAGTAAGTGATCAAAATGCTGGAAACAGGCTGTCTCAGTCCTGGTGCTGTAAGGCACGCGGGCGGAACGAGGCAGCGGTTAGGGCTTCTGGTTCCAGGGGTGGCCCCGCGGTGTCGCTCAGCGATGCTCGCGGTTTGGGCAGGGCATCAGCTGCGGGATGCATGGGCCCTGCAGCGGCTGCCGCCTCCCCCTCTGCCTGGTGCCTGCGGTCACCTGCATGTTGGGAGGTGAGATGCTCCAGAGGTGACCATCGGCGTGCCGTCGTCTTGTGCCGGCTGGCATCGGTTCATCTGGCTGTTAGCACGAAGCACTTCCTTCCCCCGAGGAAACGTCTGTGCAAATCGGGGGGTAACCATATTTATATATTCTTAAGTGAGCGGGAAAGCTTGGTTTCACTTGGTACGTGGCTTGTTTTCCTGGTAAATCCAGAGGATGATAGAATTCTGTGGGCTTTGTAAATCGCACAAAATAAGCATCCTGATTTCATTCACTTTTCACAAATGAATGGTTTGACTTTCTGTGCGGTATCGCATAAACACAATGTCCTCTCTTTTGTTATGTCTAGCAGGTGCACGCTGTTTACCGTAGGCAAAGATGATTTTGCTGGGAGAATGGTAATGTTTGACTTTTTTTCTGTATTAGCATATTGTTTGCTTTCCAGAGGATCGTATTCAGCGGGTTGCTTGGTTTTAGAAGGCTGTAATCACTTTGAAAAGGATAAAGATAACTGTCCTGCTGCTGCTCGCTGTGGAACGATTCAATAACGTTGTGTACATTTCCTCTGCAAACACGCGGTGCTGGCCACACGTACCCGAGGGGTAGTACATGAATTAATTTAATTATTATGTGGCAGCGAGTTTGTACTGCTTATGGAAACGCAAACGAAGATGAGTCCTAACGCACTTCATGGAAATGAACTTCAGTAGTTGTAACGGTGGCACTTAGCAGGCAAAGGAACACCAGCGCCGTGCTGGGGTGACTGGGACAGAACTTGCCTGGAAAAATGTTGTGGCTGTTCGTCTATTTTTGGCCAAAGAGTTGGAGATCGGGTACCATACTGCCTCAGATGTTGTCGTTATTAGAGTGGGCACCCAACTCTTAGGTGTCCAAGTTTTTGGGCTAATTCTAGCACTACCACCTTTTTTTATAGTGAAGTTGCCTCCCCTCTTAAAGCAGGCAGAGCTGGGTGGAAAAGTATGCTCCCATCTGGTGACAGTGGTTTGGACAGAAGGAACACGCCCATGTTTCTAATATGGAAGAACAGGTAAGTCGGTGCTAGGGTAGCTTCGGTTATGGTTTGGTGCTTGGGAGAAATCTTTGTCAGTAAGGACAGCTTTCCTCTTTGGAGGAAGAGAAGCTAACTCGGAAAACGCAGAGCTGGAGCTCTGCCCCGGCTATTGCACAGTCTGTGATTACTAGAAGAGGTTCAGGGAGTTAATTAATGAAAGCAAGAGCACGGAATCTAATTTCACACTTGATGTATGTAGCTGTTAGGAAGCATACTTTAAATGGTGTTTTAAAACCCTGTAACTAAATATATCAAGATCGGTCCTGGAGTTGAAATTTTATTGGCACCTCTCGTGGTTCCTGTCTGTGACCATCCGAGCCCTGGAGAAGCAGGAGGACGTGAAATGGTGGCCGCGAGGAATCCTGTCTCCATGGCTTCGAACAAGGAACCAGTCTTTAACGGCTCAGAAGCTGGATGTCTTCTGGGTTATGCTGTTTGCCTTGAAAAATAGAAAGGGTGCAGAAGATTTCCGGGCAAGGTTTGTATTTCCAAATTATCTGAAGATGGACTCTAATCCCAAGCCAAGCACCGTGGGCGTTGCATACAGCCGAGGTTCAGACACGGGGGCACCAGCTGAGGTGTTGGGGATTTCAGTAATTTACTTTTCTGAACACGGGGCTTAAAAACTGTGGTGGTGTTCAATGGTCTTGTTGTTTCTATTATTTAAGTAAGTCACTTAACACCATTATTACGACAGGTATTGCGGTGAGAAATTCATTAGAAGTCAGGAACTGGTTTGTGTTAGCTCTCGCTGCCCCCAGAAGCTGCGGCGTAAGTTGGGATTTCGTTCCGTTGTACCTGGTGGTGGAGGAGATGGCTGGTGTCATGCGCGGAGGGGATCGGTTCCTGCGGCGGATGGCGCTGTGCGGTGGTGCCGGGGGACGGGGCGGGCTGCTCGGCACGGCGCGTCCCCAGGAGAGCGCAGGGGTGTGCGGAACCGCTGCCCCCTGAAAGGCGAGAAACGAGGAGGCCAAAAACCCATCTCAGAACGATTCCTCCGGGAAATCTTTTAAATGAAGAAGCCTCTGCTTTCCCATGTGCAGCGGCGAGACTTTCTCGAAAAGCAATTGGAGGTTTAACCGTCTGCAGCTAACGGCTTCTGACTGACAAGTGTCAGCGCTGCGGGCACGGGAGGGTGCTGGGGAGGCCGGGGCGTGCGGTGCAGGGGCTGGGGGCTCCCCCCGGCACCCGGGGGTGCTGTGCGGGTGCGGGCGCTGCGGTGCCGGCTGGCCGAGCTCGCCCTGAGTCAGGAGTGCTGCTGTGCCCGGGTCACCACCACCAGAACTGTTGTTTCTTGGATTCTGGGGGGTCACTTGGTTTTTAACCTGTGGTATTTACAAGCATGAATAATACGGTGTGCCGTATATATATGGCTAAACCTGGCAATTTAGCTGTAAGCTTTTAAGCTTTTTGACTAGTTTTGACTTCGCTTTGGTTTTGAAGTCACTCTGGCTTTACTTTTGTCTCTGCTCATCTGTTGGAAATTATTCAAAAATGGAGGAAAAAAAAAAAGCCAGGTTACTGAAAGGAGACAAAATGACAAAAATAGGTAGAGGAAATAATTCCTCATTGCTGTTCCTTGGCAGAAGTTGTGCCCTGACATTTGGTTCTGGCTGTGCAGACGTACAGAAGTGTTTGCTGAGCCTGCCCCTGTACGCGTTCAGCTCCCACTCCAGCAGTGCGCCTGCCCCTGGGATGGCAGTGCTGACACGGACCAAGGTGCCCGGCCGGGGCAGATGCAGCTCCCACCGCGCAGCAGAAGGTGGGCGAGGGGCCGGGGCAGGAGGCTGCGGGGTTTTGCGTCCACCTGCAGGTCGAGGCGTGCGATGGCTGCGGTTCCCGGCCATCAGCGGAGGGCCAGGGCAGAGCCCTAGTGCTTGCGTAGGAGTTACAAATAGGGAGTGGGGATTTTGGAGCTTGGGAGAAGGGGAAATTTCTGAGAAAGACCCCAGGCCTTGCTGTACAGTGGGCTGGCTGTAACTGGGCGGCCTCCTGCTGCTGGCTCACCTGCAGGAAGATGCTCAAGGGCAGCAGCGGGGCAGAGCCAAGCTGCGGGAGGAGGGCAGAGGGAAGTGGCCTTGTGAGAGGAGGGCCTGGAGGAGCAGCATCCTGCAGAGCTCCGGCAGAAGGGCCAAAACTCATCCCTCTGCCCGCCCACCAACAAGGGTGGGGTGTGGGAAGGCCCTCCTCTGACCCAAAGATGCACGGATGTATCTTTGGGATTTTAAAGAAATGTTTTGGTCTCTGTTTAATTGAAGTATGGGGCAAGGTCAGCTGCTGCCGTAGCACTCCTGCAGCCATTCGTGGTGCCTTCTGCCCGGGTTTTGCCATCTCGGCTTCTAAGCAGGTTTCTCCAGCTTGTGCATGTGCTGGCATTTTCCTCGGAGCATGGCATGGTCAGGTTGTGTCTTCCTACAATCTACGCCTTACAATGTTATATCCTCACGTTGTGTTCTCGAGAGCAGCTTTTCTGCCAGGCTGCCCTGCAGCCATCTGCCTGCCTGATGGCTTCTGCCGCGTGGACCCGGCCTGCTGAGAACAGGATGGCTGTCCTGGGGTCATGGCTCCTACCTGTCAAACTAATTGAGAGAAGGAGGAACAAAATGTGTGTGAGTTTTCTCTTTGATATTGGTCTTCACCCAGCTTCTGTTGTCTGCTCAGAGCTGATGGACTGTAGAAACCTGGCTGGAAGGGAGTTGCTCCAGCTCAGTGTGTGTGCCTGTGCAAATGAGTGTAAAGTTGCTTTAAGTGCTGTCGTTGTAAGTGCAAGTGGTGTGGGCTCCCTGTAGGGCTTGGGGTGATAGGGAATCCAAAGTGGAGAGCAGCAGTCGCTTGCTAAACGTCTCATCAGCAACGTAAAATGGCTGATTTTCCTCTCCTTTCCCTCAAATTAATATCTTTGCATGTGCGTAATGTGTGTTTGGTATCAGTACAGATCATTTCGAAGGAAAAAATTTCTCAGATAAACTTCAGTGGAAGAAAAGTAATTTAAAACAATGCCAGCCTAATGCACACTGAAATCTAATATTTGTAGCCATGCTGTCTTTGTGATTTGTATCTTGTAAATATCTGCTTGCACGAAATGAGATGAAATCCTATTTTCTCTTCTTCCCTAGAAATCAATTGTCCTGTTAAAATCACAGTGAATGAAAATTACACATTATAGAGTAGCTTCGTGATTTGCAATCATGCGGTGCAGTCTGAACAGTTTTCACAGATGTAAAGACAGCCAGTGTGTCCCCTTCCTCTGAAGGGACGGGAGCAGTCGCTGAGCCACGGGGCTGCCTCTCGGCCGCACCGGCAGGAGCCACGCGTTCCCCAGGCCTGGGCCAGGTGAGCAGGGGACCAGCGCTCCCTTGTAGCACACGCCAGGGCCAAAATATGTCTTCAGAGACAAACGCTGGGCTTCTTGCTGCTCAAGGGGCCGGCTCAGGGTCTGTTGCAGAATAACAGCTGGTACAAAACTGGCAGTGGGGAAGCGGCTGTTGGGAGTACGGGAAGAAATGCGGTGCCAGGGCTTTGGAAGTGGAAGCCTGAAGTGAGCGCCTTGAACTTCTCCCAGTGCCCTGGAGCCTGGTTGGCTTCTGCAGCACTAGCACACATCTTAAAAGGAGGAGGTGTGGGGTGAGCAGGTGGGACCAGCCTGTGTGTGCATCACCAGAGCCCTACGAGCAGCCTCAGAAGAGGGGACGGGAGGAGAGGGGAGGCTTCGTGCCGGTGCCGCCTGTGTGGGCAGGGCTGGGGGGACCGCTGGGGGCCCGGGGTCTCTCCGCTCAGGCTCCTGGTGCTCCGGCGAGTCATCCAGAAGTGCTTGCAGATTCTCTGCAGGGCTACGGGAGGGTGACGGCAACTTGTTGTTACTGAGAAGCTTTGTGAAAGTGATGGTTTTGCTTTTCTGGAAGCTCTTGAGATAATTTAAAAGAGGAGTTTAAAGCAAGACAGTAACGAAGATGCGGGGGGAAAGTGTTATATGATCTTGACTGGGCTCTAAGTAAGTAATTGCCATATTATCAGGATTTGGCTCTGCTCCAAAATACATCTCATTTAATTATCTGAAACTGATAGTGACACACAGCTTGCCAATTTTTTGACACGATAATTTATTTTTGACTTTATCTTTAAGGGAACAAGTGATAATTGCACACAAATGAAAACCATAAACTCAATTTTTTAGTTTTTATAAGTTTCTCTTCGCACCTCATCATATTCTTTTTTCATTTTGTGCACATTTCTTTAAAGAAACCAAAACCAGTTCAGCCTAGATTTAAGCCAGTGTTTCTTTGACAATGAAAACATAGCTAGAAAATATATATTAAAAAAAAAAACAAAAAACCTCCAAGGACTTTCCTTCAGACGACCGCAGCAGCAGAACCCCCGAGCTGCTGCATCGGCTGTTGGGAAGAATTTAGCCCAGGGCCGTACCGCGCGGCCTGCCGCAGGTGAGCTGCCCCGCTCGGTGGCAGAGGTGCGATTCTGGTGGCCTTGCTCAGGGGCAGTTCTGTCCCAGAGAAATGTGGTTCTGGGGCCGGGCTCTGGGTACAAACAGAGGTTTCCTCCTGTGTGCTCGGGGCACCTGGCAGAGCCTGGCACCGGAGCGCCCGCTGCGGGGCAGGGCCGCGTGGCATCAGCTGGCTCGGAGGCCAGGGGCAGGACGGCTCCTCCAGGCATCTTCACGAGGTTGTTGGTCCCACTTCACGCAAGGGTTGAAAGGAAGGTTGGAAACCCCCTCCTTTAATGCCCAGGGTGGGGCTTCGAAAGCCTTGTGTAGGGCAGCGTGGAGGAGCTGAGGGTTCAGGCCGCTGTGCCGAAGTGCCTGTGCTGCTGAACCAGCGGCCACATGTCGGCTGGTCTCAGACCTGGGGAGGCTCTCCTGAGTTCGTAATTAGTCCGTAATTGAAGCTGAGTGCCAGGTGGTGAGCTGCTCTGGCTGAGTCTGACGCGACCGGAGACGGCATTCCCCAGCCCAGCCTGTCGTGTGCTCGGCGGGCTCTTCCTGTGGCCTGTCACCGCCAGTCGTTAGCGAAATGGGCGGTGTGCTCTGCCCAGGTACTATGAAATGCAGCACTAAGAGGGTGGCGAGAGCCGTCTTCTGTTGCCAGTCACTTGTTTTAACTTGGTTACAGCTTAATTTCAAAAAAAAATAAGGAAAAAAAGGCAGCGCAACCTGTGATTCATGTCTCCGGATTCCCTAAGTGCTTCAGAGCATCTGCGAATAATTCAGATTATCAAACAAAAAAGTTGTTTGTTCTTCTCTCAGCCCCAGAACAGCTCTTCTGATGATACGCTTTACAATCAGGCACTCGGATCTTCAATTGTTCCCAGTCAAACGAGGCAGTGATAAATAAGGCTGTGAAGCACTGCCTGACCAGGAGTGCCTCCATCCACCCCCACGGACCTGCTGTGCCCCGGCAGCACCGGGTGAGGCGCTCTGCAGCGGTGACGTGGGGAGGCGAAGGCAGAAGAGACCCAGGTACTGGGCCCAAGGCGAACGTGACCTTCGTACCTGCGGGGATTTACCCTCCCGTCTCCCACCTCACGATGAAACAAAACACATCCGAGTTCATTCTCCTCTCCATTTACTACTCCCTTAACTTGCTGCCTTTTGGCTCAATTTGAGTGATTAAAAAAACCAAAACTTTTAAGATTTTGAAAAGCAATTATTTCATTACTGGTTGAGAAGCCTTAGTTGTAAGAGAAACAGAGGTGGTGGCGCGCTGCCCGCCGAGTGTGAATTCCAGCTGCAGGAATGGCTTTATCGTGGGGAAAGGTGTGCGTAATGCCACACGGGTATGGGATGGGCTGCCAAGGTCACCGCTCCAAAGCAGTGTCACCAAGGTCACCGCTCCAAAGCAGTGTCACGCGCGAGCAGAGGGGGATGCCCGGGCCTGGCACGCTGCCTTGCACTCAAGGTGGCTCTGAGGTGGGCAGAGCTGCCTGGCAAACGGGCGTGGGGTTAGCGATAGCAGTGCTGTTGAAGAATGCTGCAGCCGATGCCTGGGCCAAAATGCAGCGTGGGCTGGCAGTGAGCAGTGGCCACCAGGGCAGAGGGGGCTGCTCTGCCTCCCGTGCTCAGCTCGTCCCTCCGCTCCGTGGGTCGCTGTCTTCCACTGATTCCCAGCCCGCTTCTGGGGTTGCCTCTGGCTCCTGCATCTGAGGCGGGCACGCTGGGCTTCTGCTCGAGTGACACGGCGTGCGTGGCTTTAGAAGCCAGAGTGTGGGTTCCTAGGGTAGAAGCTGTCCCACAGACACAGCTTGGATACTTATTTAATAAATCCATTTTGTCGTATTTCTCTTCTGGCATGTACAGTGAAGTGTAAAGGAGATCAAATTAGAAATTAATGGGTGGGAAACAAACCACTTGAATTATTCCCTCATTTATATTTTCTCTTAGTCCTACAAGGGCACGTATGATTTCTTTTCCCACCTTGCTATACATTTAAATCTGGGTTCAGAAGAGAAACAAATTATCTGTAAATATTTTCCCAGGTTTGTAATTTGTCAAAGTACTTTCTCCGCGGTTTCACTTGGCGGTAGGTCCCAGCGTTTTTGTCTCTGTAAGTAGCTGACTCACCGCGTGTGGCAGTAGTTACGTTTCAGAGCTGTTCAGATTAGTGTTTTCTGAGCTGTTGATTCCGACGGGCAGAACGTAAACGTTTCACGTGTTCTTCTAGGAGGTGAGGAATTTAACTGTGGAATTGTCCCTAAGTCCCTAATTGTCCTAACTGTGGAAGAGTGGAATTGTCCCTGAGAGGCGGGTGCCCGGGCTTGGTGTCCGGTGAGGCGCTGAGCTGAGCGCAGGCCATCCCGCGCCGCGCAGGAGGTGGGTTGAGGCCAGCAGCCCTTCCGCCCTTCACACCCGCTGCTTCACAGGCGGCTGCCGGGAGGGGACGGGGCTCCAGCAGGCGCTGCTCTTGGGGAAGGGAACGCCGACTCCCTCCAGCCTCGGTCTGTTTGGTTCTCCCAAGCAGAAACGCGGTCTCCCCTAACGCTGGGTTTGCCACCACGGCAGCTTTCCGTGCGGCGCAGGGCTACAGCCTACGCCGAGGGGCTGCCACCCGGCTGGGCAGCAGCTGCAGAGCTCTGCTCGGAGCGCAGAGGAGCCGCGTTTGGGTTTAAATAGTTTTGAAACAGTTCTGAGATGTTCTCAGATCTAGGAGGGAAGCTCAAGAATCCCGTAAATCCTCGCCAAATCTTCACAAATTTCACCTGGAAACAATGCCCAGGCTCAAATTATTCAAAAACTAATAAAAAGACCTGCTCTGCTCACAGCAGAGACAGCTGAAACAGCCTCTGAAATTGTCACCTAGCATCGTTTTTTCTTTTTCAGTATGATCAGGGCAGATTTATACAGTTCTGTTTTTAAACAAATAATGGCTCATTAGCAGATGTTTGAGCATAATGGCCTTCAGAGGAAGGGAGTACTTAAATCGAAGTCTGTCACGGTTCTTTTCAAGGAACACAGTAGCATTGGTTTCAATACACATATTTAATAAGTGGCTAATTTTACTCTGAACACATCAGATCCAATCCAGCACTATATATATTGCTCTTATTTACACCGTCTGTTTGATCACTTCTTAGTTCACTTGGTTGGTTGTTTAATAAAAGTGTTCTCCTGTGCTCCAGTTGCAGAGCAGAAAATCAGTTTCTCCTGTGATCCTGGTTGTTATGGCTCTAATTCCCATTTGTATGCTTTGGCTGGAGGACCTGAAAACTTTGCTTATCCTCTGTTCAGGATTGCCTTTGGAATAACAACAGAAACTAGCTGCCAGCCTCCGGAAGGTAAATTTGTGCTCTGCTGTGTGGCTTGCAGGTGTGCTGTGCGGCCGAACACGGTGTAAACTCAATGAAAGGCCGATGGAGGTCAATCTGTTTGCACTTGATTTTTGTTTCTAATTACCACTTGCATCTCAACAGGCTTCTCTCCTTCCGATCTTCACCTCAGCACCCAACACAGCGCTTATTGCACTGAGCAGCTGCATTCCCAGGGCTGTGGGAAGTTACTGTTGTGTCCCAAAGCTGCAGCTATTTCACCGTGGACAAAACAATACTGGTTTTGGGCACGTGGGACGTGTAGGAAAGAGCTGGTTGTCTTTATACTGGTCTACTTGAGATCAGATTTGAGTAGCAGTAGCCCCCCCTCTGTGGCGAGCTTTCTCCTGGGGCTGGTCGCGGGACTTGGGAGTGAGGAAGCAGGTGGGAACCGCGCTCCCCAGCCCCCCGGTTTAGAAGTGCTCGGTGCCGCTCTGCGCTCGGGTTGAGGTCTGGGGCTGGTGCGATGCCACCCGAGAGCTGCTGGCGGGCAGAGGAGGCTGGACGTGTGCCTTGGCTGTGGAGCTGCAGTGATGTGGGTTTGCTGCGTTGGGGCTGTCACTACATTAACATTTGGACTTTGTATTCAGGTCTCAAAAAGCATCTCTCCTTACTTCCAGGGCTTGTTTGAGGTGAAAAATTGAAGCTGGTTGAGAATCTTCTGGCTTTGGGTAGCAGTAATTTACATGATTTATAGAAGCTTCTTTAAGCTTCTAAAAATATTCGTGCTTTTTCAAAATGTGTATGTTATCAGGATAAGCCGCTCTCGCACATCTGTAACCGAATAATTGCAGTTTCCAACAGATGTATTGCTGGAGGAGCGGTGGCATCGTTTCAGGACAGCAAAGACGTGGCACCAAGCCGACGTGAAGCTGGGTCTGCTGCCGGCCCCCCCCAGGGGGCTTCTGGAGGGGCACATCTCACAGCCTGCCCGAGGAGAGCCTGCAGTAAGGCCAGCAGCCCGGAGCGCCGTCTGCCTTCACGCGTGGCTTCTAAGGCACGTCCCACTGGGGAGCTCATGGCAATTAAATATTCAAGTTCCCAAGTCTGGCCGTAGATCACAGCTGGATGGGTTGTGCCGTGATGGCGCTGTTACCAGAGCAGAGCTGTTGAACCTTCGTGCTCCTGGAGACCCGTCTAGCATTCGCTGGAGAATATGTGTAGGTGAAGGATACCTTCATGCCATAAACCTGGGAAAATGCCAGGAGTGAAAACCCTGAGTTGTGCCCTTGAAATAGGGAAAAGGGAGTTTTTCAGCACTTCTAAGACTCCCTGGCTTTGGGAGAGGACATCAGTCAGCAACAGAACGATCTCAAATTATTTCGGTTTTGGTGTCTGGTGAAACATGTTCTCGTACCTTTCAGCAGTTGGCACTGGCCCATGTTCTGCGTTCTGCGAGTAGCCAGACCTAAGCAGCACTGAAAACAAAGGGAGCCAGTGAGAGAGAAGGTGCCAAGTTTGTTTTCTTGGGATCCCTGATTTTTTTTTAATGAACTATAATATCATACATAATTCTGAGCATCTGTTTTGCTTATTTTTAAAATGTATTTTTAAGAAAAAAAGCTGTAGCCATTGCCCGTACCTCCCAGATGATGTAGATCTGGTGCAATGTTCCTTTAAAAATTCCTTTAAAATTTCATGATGAAAAATGTTTCTTGCCCACACAGCTCTCGTTTGTGTGGTTGGCAGAAAGTCAGAGGCACAACAATCCGGTACGCCTGTATTATCGCAGGTTGGTTTGGACCAAGAAGGATCTCATTTCTCTTTTTAAATCATTTTTGTGCACTTTTTTTCTTGGCACCTTCGAAGGTGCCCACTGCTTTGTTTGTTTTCTGTTGTCAATTCGTTTCCTCAGACAAATGTTTGAGAAGCAATGACTTCAGTCTGAGCAGAGCAGCTGCTGCACATTTGGACAAGCAAAGGAAGCCAAGACGTTTCCGTAGGCGTTGCAAGTTAATTGATAGATCTAAGAAAACAGTTTTCCAGTTCTTCCAGATACTGGAAACAGACCTGTTGAGAACGTCCAGAAGCTGAGGTCACCCCGGGGCCGGGTTTGGGGCTGCCCGGCAGCTCGGGGCGGGCTGTGGAATGCCAACTGATCGCTGGGGAGGAAACGCTTGTAAGGGCTCACTGCCGGCAGTCCCCTGCGAGAAGCCGACGAGGGCTGCCTGCTGGCGGCTCCGACCTGGACGACCCAGAAAGCGAAACCCGCGGACACCCGGGGGGCGTTCGTGCCCGCAGTCCGTGGGGCGCAGCATCACCGGCCCGGGCAGACGGTGCCGTGAGGGGCTTCTCCGCCGGGGAGTTGGGATGGGGACCGAAGTCCTGTCTTGGGGTCCCGAGAGGGGCGAAGGCTTGTGGGGAGATGGGAGTCAGCGCGCAGGAGGCTGTGAGAGCTGCAGAGGCTCTCCAGGCACGAACTGGGCATCTCCAGGGTGGGGGTGGTCCCAGTCAGAACAAATGGATCGGTCTTTTCTCTACCTCAGCCGTACTTGGAGAGGTGAATATCTTTTCCAAGCGCTTTTTTGGTCGTTGTAGCCATTTCCTCCCCAGGAAAACGGCCCGTGTCAGTATCGCGCAGTTGTTCCACGCCTGTCCCTCTGCTGCACCCTCTGCTCGCACGGCTCCTGCGGCTGAGCTGCGGCGTTTGCCCAGGACAGCAGAAAGGGGCACAGCCATCGGGTCCGGCATCCCTGGAATCGTCTCATTACACGGAAGGCTATGAATAATGTAGAAGAAAATGCTTTCCAACGATCTTCTTTTTTTTTTTAAGTAGAATTCACTTGTGTGCCTGGCATTCAGAGGTGTGACAGAGGATCGTCGTCCCGGCAAGTAAACGCTCCCCAAACGCCGCTCCTTCCTGTCGGGAGCCGGCTGCCACCCACGGGGATCTCGCTGGGTGCTGCCGGAGCTCGCAGGGGTCTGGGACTGAATCTGGGCAGCGTGCTCGTGGCCAGAGCGAAGCAGCCGGCAATTCCTCAGCAGCGAGGGATGTTAAAGGAGGGCTTTCTGAAGGAGATAACCCAGTGACAGCCGGAGGAGATCACTTGCGATTGATTGCCGAGACAGCCGGGTCTGCTGGCCAGTAAGTGTGGGAGGAGATGGACAATTACCTCCTTAAGTAGTTCTCTGACCGAATGAGGGCTGGTTTCCTACAGCTTTATGCCTCCTGGTATTTAAATAAGTGCAAATTTCAACCTAAGCTTTTTTGACCTTCAGAGCACTTCCCAGCGGATGCTGTGGCAGTGGAGAAGAGACATGCTTCTGCCGTGGCCTTCTTTCAGTCCAAGCACTGACAGCATCTCTCGCATCCTCCCTGCCAGTTTTTCCTGAATAAGAAGGAATTAAATCAGCCTTTGGAATATCGACCTTCCTTTTCAGAACTGTACAAAGCCTGCTAGCAGTTTCAAATGTATCTGGGGAGGACCACAGTTTGGTCACATATCCCCCCCAATAGGAGGCATGAGGAAAAAGCTAAGGCGTTCTCTGTATTCCCTCTTCATGGCCACGGGTATATGTTTTCTGCCGAAAAGCAGGTCATGGGGCACAGTTTTACGCTCCGTGCTCAGAAAGGTCCTTGCCGTGCTGACGGCCTTTCTACCACTGCTCCTGTTTCTCTGTTAGCTGTGAACCAGCAAAGCTTTGGCTTCGCTTTGGCCTCCAGCTCCGCCACAGTCACTGGAACAAGCAGAACGTGCTCGCAGGCTGGCAGAGAGGGGCCGCGCTGCACGGGCTGTGTCACGCGGGGAGGCAGGGAAAAGGCGGGTGAGACAAGCACCATTTCGCCCAGCAGGGCAGGGACAGAGTCTGGCTGTGGCTTTTGTGGGGTCCGAGGAAAATCTCTGCAAACTCCTGATGTAACTGGTATCGATATACGGCCTGGCCTTCTCAAACAAATCCTGCTGGCATCTCGTTGTTAAACTGGCTTCAGATTCCCAAGGAGAAGTCCAAGGGCCACTGGTACGGATGCGGGAGTGCTCTGATGTATTGTGCAGGTACGTGCCACAGTTTGTCGTTACCTGGAGTAACTGCTTTCACGGTAGATACCAGGCAAAATTACTAAGAGTGGTTGCCATTCTTTTGCCAGCTTTTGGGTTATTTGGGGGGCAGCTGTGGCCCACGTGCCTTCCTGTGAAGCATCGCAGCGCATTGCAGTTTGCTGGGGATCTTCTCCAGTCACCTAGTGCCGGAGGTGGGGGCACGAAGGGGACGGGACAGGTGTGACAGATGTGTGCCGCCAAACTCAGGTGGGACTCGCTGCCTTCCTGCTTTTTAGGTCTGGGGGGAGCGGAGAAGGCGGCTGGCGGCCGTGTCGTGCCCAGCCGGAGCAGGGTGCTCAGCACCACGACCAGCCGTGTAGATCCTGCTCGCGGCTGGGCGGCCCCCGTGCCAGTGAGCTGGGGAAATGCCCTGCCGGCGTTCACCCAGCTCCTTTACACGCCGTTGAGAGCGGCCTCTGCTCAAAAACCACATCGTGCAGTCTGAAGCAGTGGGGGAAAGGGTACTCAAATTCATAAAGTGCTGAGTATTTTTAATGAACGTTTCTGTGCCTTTTAAAGAGCAAGTAAGAAAAGAGAACTCGGTAAAGGTGGCTTCGAGACAGCCTCGGGTTTAGCTAACAGAAAATGGCCCTGAGGAAAGTCGTGGCGTGACCTTGAGGAGAAAGGCAGAGAAGCAGAGCTTTGGGGCTGAACATAGCTGAAGGAGTCTGAATGGTTCGTAAAAATTGATTTTTGTTATGGTTCAACCCCTCCTTTGTTCAAGGAAACAGGCTTCTCCCGCCCCTTGCAGATAAGCGGCGTTACCCCGAATTACCGAGCCGTGACGGATGTTGGTGCTAAAGGAGGCAGGTCCCTGGGCCCTGATCTTCACTAACTTCTGGGCTCGTAACGAGATAACAGCAATCATAAAAACAGGTCGGTGTTGCCTAGTCCGACTGCGTTACCGGCTGTTAGATATAGCGATGGAAATCACCCATTTCCTCGTTCTCCTCTTTTCAGCGTTCGGCTGCGTGTTGGCGTTTCGGGAGCGTTAACAAAACAATGCCCTGTCGGCACCGAGGTCCTGGCCGTCCCGAGGGCGGGCTGGGCCGGCCAGAGCCCCGCGGGCAGTGCCCGTGCTGGCCGTGCCGCCGCTCCTGGGGGCATTTCAAGAGGGAAGGCAGGGCTTTGCTCTGCTCCTCCTGACCAGCCGACCCGTGGGCCCTCTTCTCCCTGCGCCCTCCCTCGCCGGTAGCAGGGCTGCGTGTGGCAGTGCGGGGTGTCGCTCCTGGTGTGTCCTGCTGACCTGCTGAGTCCCAGCTGCGGGGCTCTTTGGGATGTTATATGCTTTTGCGAGATCTTTGAACTTCACCCCTGTTTTGCTTTCTAAATTCCAGTAGCAATCCCAGCGGAGACGTTAGAGAGAGAACAGAATTGACTTCAACGTGAAATGGTGCCGATGATTTTTGTTAGCACGCGGAGGTTCCCCTGCAGCATCGCGCGCTGGGTTTCCATTCCGCTCGTTAGCTGCACGCTGCCGAGCCACCCGCGGCGGCAGCGGGGTATTGCAGACATCCCTCAAACCCGACAAGGGCTGCGGATGGTGCCCTGCATCCAACACCTCGCGGACTCAGTACCAGCTGTTACTGAATGAGCATGTATGTTATGTTCATACTAAAAAAACAAACTAAAAAGCCCCAGGACCTGCTTCCTGGTTTGGTTGCACTCCTGCTTGCTCAAGGCCAGAATTCTGTAAATGTAAAAACCTCTGTGTAGCTTTAAGGTTTTTTTTATTTTAACGGGTGCAAGACATTCATGGACAAAAAGATCCCATTAAGGAGTATTCAGTTCTTTGAGCCGTAGTTATTTGAAGGTCTGGAAGTGTCCTACTGAAACATTATGCTATTTCTCTGCTCTATCCGTACGCTTTTTCCCTGTGTGTTACTGCATCCTAGCTGTGTTGTTGTGCTCCTCCCTCAACATCTGCAATTAGCTGTGGCCGGGAGCAGGGCGCCGCCCAGAAGGACGATAGCCTGGATGCCGTGTGTCCATCTCACGCTTAGGGTTCGTATGGATACAACACGTCTGTCGCATCTGGGAAATAAGACCCCATTTCAAACTAGGGATCTTTGTGCAGTCAGTGGGAGCTCTCAGTTTGCAGCACTTGTTATTCTTATGGTATGTGCACAAGTCCCTGGCTTGTTCTGTGATGTTTTCTCTTAATTTGATGTTGTATCCCATCAGATTGTTAAGAGGTGCTTCATCGCTTGCCGTGCACAGATTTTCATGTGAAAAATCCACAGAACCCAGGAGACTCTGGAGTAACTTTCTGACCCGTGGGAAACGAGGGAGTTTGGATTTGCTCAGGGCCAGGATTTCTCCTTCGGCGTCTTTCTGGATTTTACAGCACTGTGCTCGCCTGCTCTGTGAGGCTGTGCACGTTCGGGTTTATTGTCAATAACAAATAAGGTATCGATGGCAAGTTTAAAAGTGATGCTCTCTGCTCCCAAAGGACTTGCTTTCTGTACGTACTTACTGCAGAGAGAAACAGCAGCCAAGTCTGCCGCTGCGAGGAAAGCTCTTCCAGCATTTTAGGTTCAATATTAGCGTTTTATTTTGTATTTACAGGTTGTGTCCTGGTTTGGGCTGTTCTTGTTTTGGTTGGTTGGGTTTTGTTTGTTTTTTTCCAAAAGAGGAAAATTTCCAAATGGTATCAAAAGGGCAAAGCCTGTGAGACGTCAGCATTGCTCTGCGGGTCCCTCTGCAAGTTTTAAGGTAAAGCCTTTCCTGAGCAGAGCCAGACCGCTGAATATTTAATACTCTTTGTTAATAGATTCCCTCATTACATTTCAATTTGGATGTAAAAAAAGAACCATCGCGGCTCATATTTGACTTAGAAATAAGCATATCTGGGAGTACCTGCTGGGCTTATTATTGACTGTGGGATTTTCAGCGTTGCATCAGTGACTTGAAAGTCAACAAAATTATACCGTTAATGGGTTTTCTGCTCTTCAGCCGTGGGTACAGTTTTGAAAATCATATTCTGGGGCTTTATACCACTGACATATTTTGCCATCTTAAAAAAAAAAAAAAACCAAGGGTGATCCTATCTGTACGCAGCAGAGTACAATGAATATGCATACAGACAGCAAGAATACATTCCTGACAAAGCAGAGGAATCAAAACAGCCGAGTTCCAAGAACAAAACAAGGTGCTAGAATAAATTAGAGTACTATAGGAAAGGAGGCAAAATTCCAGTCTTCCCACGCCTGAGAGCAGTTACACGGGCAGGAAAGCTCCATCGCCGAGCAAACCTTGTTCTTGCCAGCCGCGCTCAGCCGGCGGCGCTGCCTTCGTGGCGCCCAGCGAGGCAAATCCCTCGTGCTGTGCCGTGCCGTGCTGTGCCTCGCGGCGCGGAGAGGAGGTGAGCGGCTCCCCGGGGGCTCAGCTGGCCCTGGGGCCGTGCCCAGTGGGCTATGGCTGTCTGGCTTTGTCCTCCTCTGGCCTCGCAACGTCATTGTCACGGTTACACGGAGACGTAGGCTTCTTATATTTCTAAATGACAGTAGAATGCATCTGCGCTGAATAATCTTAAAAATGGACAGATGTTCTCAAAATCATTGAGTCGTTGTAGGATCAATAAGGTTGGAAAAGACCTCCAAGATCATCTGGTCCAAAATGCACCACTCGCTAGACGGTGCTCCTGCTGGGCTTGGCAGCATTCAGAGACGTGGTAGAAAAGATCACTTTTTTACTCCTCCCTCTCAGAAAGGTTTTGTAGTAACATTTCCCTTAAACTTAATCACAGAGTACGGGGGTGTGTGTGTGTGGGTGCTAGGTTCCTTATGGTTCATGTTTCGGTGTTATTGCAGCCCAGGTTATATTGAGTTCATACTGAAAGCTTGTATTGCATTATGACATTCAACTAAATCCACAGAGTTTATTTGTATTCTAAATTCATCTATTGCAAAGACTGTTTTTTTTTATGAGCACGAAGAACTAGAAAGCATAAATATTTATTCCTTAAATGTTATGATTGCCTTAAATCATTCCAGCTTATTTGGTGAGCGTAAGATAAAATTAAACTAAGCCGTTGAACCTGATCTGCAGTATGAAAAAATATACATGTATATATATGCTTGAGTCAAATATGGATGGGAGCTTTGAGCTAATTGCTTCTATCATGTTGAAAGATGCACTGATAATTTTATTTTTGCTCGATGTGATAATAAATCACCATAAAGAGGCAGTTCAAATTGTGTAACGCAAAATCACGTTTCAACATGCAACATATGTTTTGATGGGGGAAAAAGAAAAAAGAGCCGAGCTCATCTACAGCGATACGCGGGAGATAATTAAGCACGTTACGAAGTTACTCCAATTTTACGTGTAGATAATCGTGTTTGTGGCCTGACACTGATTTGCGTGCCTGAAGCTACGCTTACCTCTGCCGGGTGTCCCTGTAAGCCTCAGAACTGGTGGGAACCTTCCTGCGCCTGAGCCTGCTCCCTCTGTACCTCCTCCAGGCCAGGCCAGCGACGTGCCGGGCCCCCGTGCGTGTGCCCTGCAGCGTGTGTGGGGCCGGTGTGCGCTGCTCTCCCCTGCCGCCTGCAGCACCCGCCGCGACGTGGGCCTCCAAACCATAAATACGAATCTTACAAACAGCAGGTTGTAAAGAGCAAGATGCTCGTATGCGCAGAGCTCGCCAAAACCAGGAGAGACTGGACCATGAAATGCCGTTTAGATCTGTCTCCAGTGATCCTGGAAGTGGTAGGATCAAAGTGTCCTCTTGTGGTCCTTACGTTAATTTGAACAGCAAAAGCACACCAAATAACCCTTGCTCTGTAAAGCACCACTGGTGGAATCAGTCGTGGAGTGCTGTACATCTAAGCCGCGCTTGGGGGTTCGAGCTCAAGGAATGGTCTCCAAGTACGTGGAAGGCAGAATTTCAGTCTGTTGGTGTGCGCGTCCCACCGGGCACCCTCATCACACAGGAGGGGTCTCCCAGTGCGTGGATTGCTCCGTACAATTAGAGGCACCTTAGAGCTGGATGTTGGAATGAGAATTGATGGTTTCTGTGCGTTTCCGGAGAGCCCATCGAAGTTAATGGGTTTGCCAGGGGCTCTGACAGAAGAGCATGAAGAAAGAAACCATCACTGCCTGAGGTCCGAATGTCAGCTCCAGGTGGAGAATGGTTTGCTGTCTCGTTAGAGATGGCCGAGTTAAAGTAGTGTAGATAGCACAACAAACATCCCACCGTCCTGTTCCTCTCCTGTGAGTACTTTATTTGTCATTCTTCCTTCAAAGTAAGTGGGGATTAAATTTATTGTAGCACAGGCTAGTTTGTTTCTCACGCTAGTGATCGTGTCTTGCGGGAATTTCTCCTATACGGATTTAATGGCTAAAGATAAAGAGAAATAATAGAACGCTCCCTTTTCTGGAGCCTTTCCTCCAGCTGCGTGCAGTTGACCTTGCCAGGCTCCCGGGTAGCCCGTGTCGCCCTGCACTCCGTCCTGCAGGACAATGCAGTGGTGGATTGCTTCCATAGCAATGCTGGACTGCTTGCTTCCAGCACGCAAGACGTACAGCTGGGTAAAAGCAGCTGTTTGAACGTGGTTTGCACCAACGGGAAACCCTTTAAAATAGCGGTTCTAGCAGAACTTCCCCAGCGTTCAGCAAAGACCCCTTTGCGCTACCGCAAAGGCTGGGTGAAGGCAGCGTGGGTGGCAGGTCCGTGGGCAGCAGCGTGCTGTGTCTGCGATCTGCGTGTCAAAACCAGGAGGAACTATCCTTCTGCATCGGCACTAGACGAGGTGACACCCACGACGGTAGTTCTGAGAAAGAAAAAGGACATCAAAGTAACCATTGTGATAATATAACGTGCTCAGGCGTTTTAGTCGTGCTCGAGGAAGCGATCAGTGTTCCCCGCGTTACTGAGAGCTGTGCTTAATAAGCTGCCTTGACACCTGGGAACCGAGAAACAAATCAGTGGAAACATTTACAGTGGACACTGAGTTGAACACTACGCGTTCTGCAGCTTGAGACGTGCTTGGGAAATAAGATTTTATTCTCAGTCCATCTCAAACTAGGGATGTGTCCCGACTGCCAGCTCGGTCTTGAAATGGCAGCTTGTAAACAGGGTGTGGGGACTACGGATGGGAAGTGAGATGATGTGATCTCCTTCAGTTTCTGAAAAAATGTGTAGTGTCCAAACATACGGTTAATAGGAAAACAGTGCTTAAGGTTTGACCTCGAATTTGGCAATAGCCACAAGTTCTCAAGGGCTAAGTATCCTAGTTTAATTACCATGATTTTAGCAGCAGATCTGGATCGCTACGTTATCATGAATAACGCATGTGGGCAATGCAGTGGTTTTCTGTTTTGTGGATTGTCTGTGAGCAGGCTGTGATTCACGTGGATAAAGCTGCTGTTGTGTATTATTGGCAAAATATTTCCCATGAGTAGAATGGGACACAAATGGTTTGCGATGAGTAATGAGTAGAAATCGGAGGTGTGTTATTTAGTCTTAAATAAGAAAACTGATCGTGCTGTACGTCTGTTCTGAACACACTAACGTGTTCTTGGAAATTCTTGTTTTGAGGAACGCATTCATATTAATTTAAAATATCCACCTGTACTTATTTGCCAAAAATCAATGGGCCTCATGTTCAGACTACACCAGTAATTCGAATAAACTCAGCCCCTATTGCTTTAACCATCGAAGTGAGTGTAGAGAGAAATGTTTCACAGGAGGTTGAACAAGCATTATGTGAAATACGGCTGAAAGAAGAGATTTTTCTGAAGGCATTTTTGTCTACTGGAAAGAAAAAATGATTTCATTATGGTTTGAATGCAGGTTCTGCCTCCAGAGTGGATGCTCGTGTGAGTCCTTTGATGCCAACGCAAGTCGCCAGGGTAACTGCTGTGTCTGCACCAGCTGTGACGTTCATGACAACCAACTTGATGGATCAGGCATTAACAGGTGTGTTTATATTTCTGTGGACTGATTATATTACTGGAGCATATGTTGCGGATCTGTGTACTTCCAACCAAACTGTGTTTTCCGTACTGCACAGTAATGGGGGACCCTTAAAAAATCAGCTCAAATTTTATGGCATTTGCTTTAGCTAATTACAAGTATTTTCAGAGTGTTTCAGATCCCGTTTGCTCGGTCTGGCAACTGGCAGTAGCTTTGCATTTGATGACACAAAAGGCAAGTTTGTGAAATGTCCTTGGGCTTTTCATTTCCCATGCCAATGGTATTCACAAGCATTGCAGCGATAACGTGGTTATCTTTTGGGTAGTTGCTCCATGAAGCCTCGTTGGCTGCAGTCTCAGAGGATGCTTTGTGCTGTGCTGTGTGATAAAACAGTTTTATTCATATTCATGTAAATGTGTGTGTTGTTGTGAAAGGGAGACAGAGCTTTCTCCCAAAAGCTGGAAGAAGTCTCGTGGCGTTGTTCAGATTCACGTGTACACCTTGCAGATCATGACCAAAACGAGATCAGATTTTGATAAAAAATTGAGAACATCTTTCCTACTAACAAGAAGTCCTTACAATCCTGTCGTTGTGAAGACAGGAGCTCTGGTGGTGGAGGTGAAATACTACGTTTGGAGTGAAGATGTGCTGTCCTCTGCCCACTGGGGGTGGCCGCAGCCCTCCGTGCCTGGGCGTATCTCGGGGTGGTGAGCACGCTGCAAGCTGTGTTTCGTGGCAAATGCTGGGCTTTGTCAAGAATTGCTAGATACCAGTTCTGGTGTAATTCTTCTCGTCCGTCACACCTAGGCAACGTTAACAAGTTGTGGAGGGGTTGAAAAGCCGCGTGTTAGAAGTGGCTGTACTTGTAACTGCGTGCAGGGTTTTGTATAAAAGCCATCGCTCGTCCCGCTAAGCCCTTTGCCTTGTGGGTGCATCACGCTCACGGGCTCTATCCACAGCTAAGATAAAAGTTACAGGGTCACCTGTGCTAGGCAAATCCCTAACTGGAGCTGTAGGCTCTCTTTGAAGCAGGTCTGTCCGCCGTTATACCTGTCTCGCATTAGACCTTCTAATTGAGTTTATTTTACTGAGCATTCCACTTTTGGTTGGGAATTTTTGAAAATTGCATGACAGATATAAGACTGAAAGCAAGTTCATACACCTTTCCTGTGATATACTTTGATTTAAAGTTTCTTGTCTGGCTTAGTTGGCTTTCGCTAAGCGCCTACTTCTTTTACCCTCAGTGCAGTTACTCCGTTTAAGACCCGTGTGTTCCTCTGCAGGTCACTGTGGATGCTATTGACTTGCTTTCTTGGCAGGAGCAAGAGAGACGGAGGAAATGCTAAAACTGGTTAAAGAATGCGTGGGCAGAAAGACAAAGTTCTGTGTAAGACTCCTGCTGCTCTGCAGTTTGTTGCTTGTGGAAAACTGCAGTCATCATTTGCAATGTATTTCATGTCAAAGGAATTTCATAATCGTCTTGTTGTCAGACTGGCGAACACAAACCCTCCCGATTCCACCCATTGTGCTGAACGAGGATTAAACTGTATAAAGCCTTCGATGTCTAGATGGCTTTTGATGGCTAGGCCTGTGTGACGTTTGGTCAATAGGCTGTGTAAATCAAAGGGCCGTAGCGTTGAAAGGTCGTCGTTTTGGAAGAGCAATCGTTACGTTTCTACATGTATACAAGTAATGTAAATAAGATGAACACTCTATTTTTGTTTCTGGCTTTACCTTGAAAATAGAAAACACATTCGTCTTCCTCCGTTTGTCATCTTTGATTTGCTGCTGACTGCATTTAAAAGAAAAATGGCAATTTCACTCAAGTTTAGTATGGATTTTTCTTTAATGTTTTTCGGGAGATCACACTTTTCTATAGGTTTCTACAAGCTATCATTATTTCCATTGGAAGGGCAATCAAAGAAAGAATCATAATTAGGGGCAAATAACAGTAATAAAGGTGTTTTCACACATCAGTCTCAAAGTGCTACAGAAAAGGAAGCGTGCACTTCAGAAAGCTGTTACGAAACAGCGAGAATTGGACAAACCCCCGGGAGCTGCCCCGCTCACGGAGCTGGCCGGGGAGACGGGGTCTGGCCGCTGGTGGGGAGAGGGCACGTGTGGGTAGGGGCAGCAGCCTGCCGGGCTGGAAGGTCACTCTGCCTGTGCATCTTCACGTCTGCCTGTGCATCTTCACGTCTCTCCAGAGATAGCCAGGAGTGTACAGCACCGGCAGCACACCGTGGTTTGAACCTGGAAAGTGAGGAGAGCATGCTGATACTCAGCGCTCCTCTGGGGGGCGAGCAGCAGAGCAGGACCTGACTGCTGAGACCCTCGGGGACATTCGTGGCAAACTCAGGTGTGCCAGGGTGATGTGACCCGGCAGCACGGGCGAGAGGTGGTTTAGGAAGGCCCCAGCCCCCAGCTGGTAATGCTGAGCCGAGATGCGGCGCCTGGCCCGGCGCTTCCGCCCGCTCCGAGGGGGGAGTGAGACCACCTCCACTTGCTCATGTCGGTCTGCTTTGCTCCTGGTGGGTGTGTAAATGCCCTAAGGTGGGTGTGTAAACCCCAGTGCTGCCAAGGGGCAGCAGTGCCCGGCCATGGTGTGGGGAGGATGGGGACAGGGACAGGCCAGTGGGTTCACAGCAGTTCTGCAGGCGAGGGGAGCGTGAATGGGGTTGGTGGGTTCAGGAGATACCAAGCCCTGCCTGAAGTAGTACTGCATTTCGGGTCGTTGCTGCACAGATTTGAAGCTATGAAGCTTTAAGAAAGTGTGAATTCAATTTCTGTCTCAGGAGCACTGAAAACTAGGGCTAGTAGCTTCCAGGAGAGGACGGGGGCAGACAAGTGGAGTGCCGACTCTCCGAGCCGTGCATCTTCCAGCTGGGACGGGGAGCACTTTATCTCCGGGCGGCAGCCCCTACCCCATGTCTTGCTGCCAGTGCCGTGGTGCAGCAGTCAGCCAACACGTGTCTTTTACAGGACATTGCAGCCAGGCTTTCGTTTTGCAGTACGGGTAAGCCTTTCTTTGACTTTGTTTCTTAAGGGAAAGCTGTGCGTTCAGTGAGACCTGGCAGAGTTGTGTTTTGCTTATGATAGCATGCAAAAAACCTTCCTTCCTGAAGACAAAATTAATCTATTTTTTTTGTATTTCTGGAGCACAAGTAGTAAACTTTGCAGCGGTCTTGGCTTCTAGTAAGCATTTATTTTTGTGTTGGAAGTTGGAAATATCCAACGACGGGTACAAATGATTTTTTTTCCCCTTACAGTTAAGGGAAAAACACCTCGTACATGATGCTCCTTACAAGAGGAGTGGAGCTGTTCACTGCCACCCGCACAAAGCTCCGCGTAACCTCACGGATCTTCAGTGCTCAGACCATCGAGTGCTTCAGATCAGGGCCAAGATCTTGAACTCGATTTAAGTTTAATAGGAATTGCACGTAAAGAGCAGAGGAAGGAGCGGCGCCAGGAACTGGCAGAGATGTTTGACTGACTGCAGCTTGCCTGGACAGCCTCGCAGGGGTGCAAAGAGCTGGGAGAGGGGCTGAGAAACAGCACAGAGGCTGCAGCCGAGAGAAGAAGGTAAACCCAGGCAGACTAAGACTGCAGACAAGCATATATTCAGTGGTTCTGGGTTAGGTAAGGGCTGCCTGGTGCTGAGGGAAGGCCGAGGCACGAGCCCCGAGTGCTGTGCCCGGTCCTGGTGGAGCTGGCTTTGCTCCGCAGGGAGTGAATCTCAGCTGCTGCGGGACGGGGGGTGCTCTGCACCCTGCGCCCTGTCTGGGGAAAGATCTGTCAGAGAGTGTTGGCTGCTTGTCTTCAACCTCCGCACCAGGCACAGAGCCCGTGCTGTGGTACAGCAGGCAAAGAATTTATCCTCGTTTTGCTACCGTTTTTGTTACAAGCCTTCAGGAAAATAAGGGAGTGAGTGGGAAGAGGTTGCTGTGGAGGGAAAAAGCTGCTCAAGCAGAGGTGTTCTAAGGTGGGAAACACAGCGCTTGGCAAATATCAGAGAAAAGGGTCAAAGCAGAATATAGACACCAATTAAGGGGTGAAATAAGCTGTGCAGGAAGGAGCAGGAGCAGATGATGCCAGGAGGTGCCCGCTGCTCTGAGCGGTGCTGGTGGGTGGAAGCCGGACCCAGACGTACGGGAGCAGGGCACGGACTGGGTGACGGAGCCAGCAATGAAACCAGCCCGTGTCTGGGCAGCGAGCAACAGGGGAGGAACTGGGCGTCCGCCCGATGTGGGTTTTAGGCTAATCTCAAAAAACGAAAGAAAAAAAAAGCTGTGGGGAGAGACAGGACTGACATACAGCAATATTGGTGGGATAGCAAAAAGCAGAGTGCTTAGATGTATGCACTTGAAATAAATCCATTTCTCTGCAACATTTAGTGTCAAATTTTTAAACCTACATTTGAAAGTAACAGAAGTCTGGCCTCTAAAAACCTTTGCAAAACAGTTTTAAACTCTGTTGTCCAAAGCCTCTCGTGGAGTAAATCAGTCCTCTTCCTCATCCTCTCTAATTCTGCGTTTAACAACATGTTTATAATCATACGCCTACATCCTCTGTAATATATGTAAGATAATTTTGCTACTTCACCTCTGCTTTTCATACTGTGAATTATTCATGTCTCTCTACCTGCTGTGGAGGCTCAGAGAAATCTCTTTAATCAGGTATCCTTAGCCTCCAGCCTCCAGCGCATCCTTCAGCAGTGCTGCAGCGGCTGCGGGAACGCGCTGCTGGTAATTATGCTGCTAAGTTTAGGGGCAAAAAATGCTGTGTGATTATGCTGGAGATACGTCATGGTGCCTTAATTGTCTGCCTGCAGTATATTTTATGCACTTAAGTTAAAGAGGGGAAGAAAAAAGGTTTGATTAACGAGAAAAGAGTAAACCTGAGGAAAGACGTGCACCAGTGGCCAATAGAGGTCAATGACGTACCTTGCCCACTGTTCTTTCTGGCATGTGCCGGCAAGAAGAGATCCGTAATGATCTAACAAGTCCTAGAAGAAGTCTTCAGTGATCTGGGAAGCCCTGCCCGTGGTCTGTTTCATGTTCTCCTGCACAAGCAGAGCGGTCGGTCAGTCCGACCTGGCCTCCCTGTGCCTCGCCTCTGGCCTCACCCATTCCGGCTCTGCTGCGTCTCTTGTCTCACGCTCGGGTTCCCTCGTTCACACAGCCCCACCTGAACCCAGGGAGTTCAGCCAGTTCAGGATTTTTAAGCTAGATGGAGGAAACACAGGCTTTGGTGTCTTGGGAAAATCCATCTCAGTGATCACTGTGGATATAAAAATAATTGACCCCTGACCTGCCCAGCGACTTTCAGCAGTTTAGCCCAATTCTTTTGTTTTTTTATTTCCATTTTATTGCATATGTACTGACTGTCCAACATTTTGTGGAAGCCTGTGTCACGTGTGAATGCTTAGTGAGCTGTCTGCTGCAGAAGCTCACGTAGGTGTGCAGCGCTGGCGATACGCTATTTCTAGCAGAAGATGCAGCACCCAAGTCCCTCTGTGAGGCTTCAAATCCCTGCTCAGATGATGTGAGAGAGCTTTTCAAGGGAGAAAAACTGAGAAGTTGCTTCGGGCGTTGCCAGCACATAGAGTCTCCAAGTGGAACTGCGTAAGGTTCAAACAGGAGTGAGCGCAGCTGTGTGCGAGTCTCCAGGCTTGGTCAGCGCGGCTGCCTTTGTGCTTCGTACCTCAAGACAACCTTCAGCTGCTGAAGAGCAGGGTAAGAGCAGCAGTGGCAACAGCAGTTGTGCTGTACATCGTGCCTTCCTTTGCATCAAACCGGAACTACCTGAGCTGTGGGAGTGTTTGAGGTTCTCTCTCCTGTTTCACTCTTCGGTGTCAGGAGTGCAAAACTTCCCCTGAATTTCACATGTGCAACAGTTTGTTTAAATCTACCAGTTGACATTTATCTATTTTTATTAATGCATGTAATGATCAGTTAAAAAATGAAGCCAGCGAGGTAAACGTGTTCCTCATGCATGCATACGTATGCATGTGGATGGATGAGAGTTCTTGGCTACTTCTTAAATCAGCATGGTGATGAAGACTACCAAAGAATCAAACTAGCTTTTTTTTTTTTCTTCTTCTTCTTCTAGGATTAGAGAAATAGGTAAGAAGAGAAAGAAGTAGAGCTGGAAGTGGAGTTGGTATGATTGCCCTACTAAAACAAAAATAAACCCAAGATCTGTTAAGCATTGTCCAAGTGTGTTGCTCCATGTTCAGCTGCTCCTTCTTTGCGTGACAGAATCAGGGGTTTGCCTTGTCTGAGCAGCAATTTGTGTATGAGTGTTTCACCAGGAGGTAATTAGCCTTCCAGAGCTCTTTCTTCTGGGATTACGTCTTGGCAAGAACGGAAGAATCATGAGCTGGATGCGCTGAGGCACAGCACCGTTCAGCAGTGCTACCTTCCAGCGTGCTGGGAGCCCAGAGCCTGCAAACAGCCTCCGAACCGGGGCTGTTCCACCTCCTTCCACGCCGCTGCACAGTCACTGACTTGTAAAGGAGCTACAAAGGGAGATGTCTCAAGGTTCCTTTCGTCCTCCACAAGCACGTTTCCAGAAGGCATGCTAACGCTATTTTGATTTAAAACCTTTGTTGGAGATGTGGATGTCTGTAAGTGACACGTGCTCTGCTTTCACACCGGGGCGTGCCGAGAGCTGTGCTCCCAGCGCCAAGCGGCAGCAGAAACCAAGAACATCCCTGGGGTAGCAGCAGTGCCAGAATCAGAGATGGAAAACTATGGGGTAAGGTAGTGAAGTACCTTTGTGAAGGTGAAGAAACTGCACGTCTTTCCTCTGCCATGTTGTAGAGTGTGAGAATGTATTAGCAGAGTGAAATTTCAGCCAGGCTCTGTAATTGCGCCTCCAAACTTCACAATGTGGTGAATGAGAGAAACATCCTTGGTTCTCAAGTGTCCTTTTTGCTATATTTTTTTCCTCGCACAGCTCTTCTGCGGAGAGTTTCATCATGGCTTATGCCACCACTTACCGATGTGAACAAGAGTGCATTACCTTTGTAGGTTTTTTTTTTTTTTTTTTTTTTTTTTTAACTTAGTAGTTTACATCAGATTGAGGAATGAAATGTGCCTTCATATTTGTCAGCAGGACCCTGGTTTTAATCTTGGCTGAAGATGAGCGCCCTGGGGTCAGTTTCTTCCTACTTGTGCTGGTGTCCCTGGTATGAAAATACCAAGCCATATGTGTGGCATCGCTGTGCTTGTCATCACTGAGAAATTCCCTGCAGGATCCAGAGAGGTCCTCTGCTGTCTCCAGCCTTTGCGGCTCTCTGGCTGTCTGCTCTGACCCTTTTGGAGGTTCAGGAGGAGAAAGCATGGGTGTGACCACCTGCAGGCAAAATGAAGTTGGAAGTAATTTGACTGCGTTCAAAGCTGAACTTCTCCAGTAATGCTGTGATTCCCTGCTAGCAGATGTCCAATGAAGAGAGAGAGATTTAGAGATCCTTTTGATATATATTAGCTGCTCCCTTCTCCTTGCTCCTTTAATGTGGAAATTAATTGATATGATTTGTAAATCTTCTTCTTCATTACCCATAAAAATTGAGTAAGTTGTCCTCTGAGAAAAATGACTTATACTTAAATTTTTATTATTTTGATATATTCAGTGGAGAAAGAGAATCAAACACTTTGTGGGCTCCAGCTTTTTCCTTGATGTAGTTCCTGTTGCAGGTATGTCTATTCTGCTAAGTAATTTTCAAATTATTCAAATGCTATTTCACACGTGAATCGACTCCGTAATACGCACTCCTGGAGCAGCAGCACTTGCCAATAGTTCCTTCAAGCTCCTCTACCCAAGTTTTAGTCCATCTTGCAGACAAAAAGTGCTCTGCAGCTGCTGGGGACGAGAAGAGTCCATCGCGGTGCTCAGCGTGGGCCGTGCTGCCCTGTCTCTGCAGCGCGGCGTGCTCTGAGCCCTCGAGCAGTGTGTTCAGGGTGCAGGCAGGTGTGCAGTGCTGCACCGGGGTGCTGGTGGCATACCCGACACAGGCACAGTTGGCAGGAGACGTAGTAGCAGTTTCGGAGGGGTTCGAGCCCCCTCAGGTAATTCTGCTGCGGTGCTGGAACTCGTCAGGGATGTATGCACAGTGGTGCTGGGTGTTGGGGTATTGCTGTTGGGGTTTTTATCTTGAGTGAATCAAAACATTGTCACCATTTGTTGTTTAATGTTACCTAAAATGTTGTAGGATTTAAGGCAGAAATCTAAATATTATGGTGTGGGGCCCCAGTCATGGTTCTGGGGGTTTTTATCCTCGGAGCGATGCACAGGGCCGCACGACATGGCCACCTGCATCCCCGGCCGTGCGTGCTGCCCGCTGGAGCCGCTACTGTCACCGCTCGGTTTCGCCTTTGTGGAAAAAAACACTTTTTTCTGATTGTTTGGTCTGTCTGATACCTGCTGCCTTTTTGCCTTTCCTTGCTGTTCATTACGGCCTGTTATCGAGACACAGACTTTCTGTAGCCCGTGGAAACACTCCGAGTGTTTAGCACTTCACTTGGAGCCAACTGCTGTGTAAAAGGGGGCGGGGGTGGGAGCTTGTTCTTACAACTGCTTCCAATTAGCAATTAAAAGCTCAGCCATGGCTGCTGCAGAAGGCAAGGCAGAGCACAGCCACGGCCTGCAGGCCCTGCCTGGGCCCAGCACCCTGCTGCTGCCGGAGGGCCGGGGCTTGCAGGCAGAGGGGCATGGGCGATGCCCTGGGGACGTGGTGTCCCCATTTCCCTGCCGAGGGACGTGGTGTCCCCATTTCCCTGCCCGCTGCCTCCTCTCCTCCTCCCACACCGCTTCATTTCCCTTCTCTTGAGCACGGCCGAGCTTTTTTTGTGCAGCTTGACCACACAAATGCTCCCCTCACGCAGCATCAGCAGCGCAAGTGCGGTTAGTGTATAGGAAGTGCAACTGGTCTGGTAAAGAGTCTAATTAGGAGCCTTGTTTAAGGAATCCTTCGAGCCTCTTGGATTTATTACTTCGCCTCTGTTCGCTCACCTCACGCGCTGCCTTTGCTGCCATCAGTCTCCTCGCTCCGTCTGGCAATGAGGTGATAATTCAGCAAACTAAGGGGAAAATCCATTTCCAAAGCTTCTGAAGAATGCTGCTAGGGCCTTGAAGGCAGCTGCTCGGTGCCATCCGACACATTCATGTTCCTAGGAAAAAAAAAAATAAAAAGCTCAGTGCAGTCAGAGCCTCTCTCAAAGGTATACGGATGAGTCCTGTTAGAATGAGCCGTGATATTTAGGAAGGTGACGAAGGCCAGCGCCTGCTGGCAGAGAGCAGCCCTGGCACCGTGCGGGGGGCGCAGCCCCGTGTGTGGCCGGCAGTGTATGGGCTGCACCTAACTGAAATAACGCTTTCTCCTCGCAGATAACGGGAAGGAATCCAGCCGGCCCTCCTGCCCACCCACCTTGATTTTGCACGCCGACAGGAAAAGCGCGCCCGTGGAGAGGGATGGCGATAAGGTGTGCTATGGATTTCCTTCTTCCTTTAAAAACCTTTTTAAGATATCGAACTGCACAAATCAGAGTCACTATAAAGGACTGCTCTGTGACCTGGAGCTTTGCTGTCGATAGAGGATTGTTTCCTACAGTCGATTTTAAAGAGCTATCTGTTTAATTTGTCTTAGTGCTCTGTGGAGCTCTGTCAGTGCAGCTTCAGGGTGTCGGCCCCAAAGCTCTCGGCTGCAATGTTGGGGCTCAGGAAGCAGCAATGGGGAAGGTGCCCAGAGCTGCCCCGCAGCGGGCACTTCACCCACACTTCTCCTCTGTGCACACCTGCTTTTGGTATCAGGAGCTCTGTCCTGAGGAGGAGATGTGGAATGAGTTATTTTTTGAAATTTTTTATGTTCCTATCGCACTGTTCTCTGTAGGCTCTGTGCAAGCAAAACTTCTCTGCCTACCAGGCTCTGCAGGTGTTGCCCACATTTGCATCTGTATTGGTACTGGGACACGTCCTTGGTGCTTCAAGTAGCAAAATGCTTTCAAAATAAATACCTCTGTATATATGCTTTATTATATTTGCATTAAGTACATGCTTCTCACGTCTTGATACTGCACCGAGCTAGATCGCTGCCTTCCTCCCACACCTCCTCCTCACGGTTTGTTTCTGTAAGCCATTGAAATGCTCGCTGCCCGTACATGTCAGCTGTGCCACACCGCCTCCCTTGGTTGCTGCGCCATCTGCACAGGCCAGCCGTAGGCAGAGGGGCCTGTCCCTGTCGCAAGGAGGTTGATGGGGACAGGAGTGGGGTTGGGTCCCCACAACGGGACCCCCCCCCATGGGGTTTCAGCACTTGTCACAGTTACGTCTTTGCATAATACCAGAAAAAATGCACACGAGCAAGCAGTAAGTGATGGCCATGATGTGACATGGCCAGGACATGACCTCTGCGGGGTGCTGTGTGCTCCCTGGTTCTCGCTCCTGCTCAGATAGCTCCCTCGAGGTGCCTGCTTGCCCACCAGTGCCACTCGCAGCCCTGGCCCTTGCCATTACCCCACTGCTCCATGAGTTGCTGCTCTGCCCAGGTGCTGGGAGCGCTCCTCCTCCAGCCTGCCCCCCTCGTTAGCTGTCATTTCTGACGAGGCAGCTCTCCTCGTGGTTGCAATACACCGAATTATACCCGCTGTCCCAAGCGAGCTATTGGCATGGACAAAAGAGTGCCTGCTGGTTTTTCTTTTGTATTGCTGAAAGTGGGGCACCACTTTGATTATTTCCAGTTTATCTGGACTATTCTCAAGGCAGTTGGTTGTTCGTAAAGCTGTTAGTGGAATAAAGGCAATTTGTGTAACCCACTTCACGTTAAAGGGAGTGATTTGTATGACAGTAACAGTCTTATGTATCGGTTTTACTTGTTGACTAATCTCTATCTTTCTTTCAAGGATCATTCTTTTAAGCTAGTAAATGAGGATGACAGTTCTTCAAATGGCAACAAGCCCGTGGCATCCACTCCAGTGCCAGGATCACCATGGTAAGCAAATGCAATTAGAGCTAATAAAAGTCATTCATCAGTGCTGTTTCTCTTGCCAAACATGCATTAGTTGTCTTTGCGTGGGGAAAATACACTATCCTGGATGTTAAGTAGCAGCACTGCATTCCTTTTCAAGCTTCCAGTGTAGCTTTTCCTCATTAATCATGTACTTAACGAAAATGAGAGGACATAGCTGCAAACATGGTGTGGGCCACCTCCCTGGGATTTGTGAGGTAAGTGGAATGTGCTGCCGCTAGGAACCTCAGCTCAGCCAGAAATCACTTCTGGTGGAAAGCAGCTGGTGGTTTTTCTTTCTGATTTTGTGGGTGCTTCATTGCTGGTGTTCTGTGCAGCAGTGCTGTGTTCAGCATTGTTCTTTAGGGGCCTGGTCTTACCAGGTCTCTCACGTGTTGAGGACCCAGTTTGTACAGTTCTTGGATAGATCAAAGACGAAATACAAGACCCATGAGAAATGTTCTTGCTCTTTAGGGCCAGACCCCCTTCATCTCCCAGTTATTTCATTGGCAGTGGTAGTTTCTTAGTCTTGCAAGATTGGCATCGATTTCAGGTTACATCTGAAAATCTCTGAAAGGTTGTGTCTCATGCCCTAGGTTTCCTGACCACATTCTCCTTCAGTTAACTACATCCTGGGTAACTGAAGCTCTTGTGGGTTTTAAATAGATACAAATCACGTTTCGCTTTCTGTCCTGAATGGTTGATAAGAAAGATTTTTCACGTCCTTTACCTATATGCCATGAAATAATAAGTTTATACTGAGTGGCTGATGTCTGTGGGATCTTTGGCTAAAGCAAAGACCAGCCAATATTTGTTGTTATTATTCTGTGCCATTTTGCAGACCAGCCAATGTTGTAAACACAGTCTTATGTCGTATTTAATCTTGACATCGTAAATGTGATTTATATTAATCATTTCTGTTCTTGACAGCTGCTGCTGTAGGAAGTAGTACAATGGAGCTGGTTGAGTCCAGCAGTGTCATGAACAGGCTCACTGGTTCCATCAGTCAGTTCTCACGGAAAAGAGGCAGAGCCAGGTCACAGCACTGCATCTTCTGTAGCAGTGGCTGCTCAGTGGTGTGTGGGCACCACTTGCAGATCTAAACTTGTGATACTGGAGTCTCTAATGAGAAACCTTACATTTCTGAGTTTCCAGAGAGCTATTTAGTGACCCAGTGAGCGCTCAGGTGTGAGACCAGACATCAAAATCTCATCCTTGGGACCAGAGGGGCAGGGCAATGTCCTGATGCTGAGAGTTGTCCCGTGTTCTGAGGTGACAAAGTCTCGTCTGCTCAGTGACTCATGATGGAACATGGAGCACGCCTGTAGGGTGTTCAATCAGAATTAAAAAATTACTTTTTTGTAGGTTAAAACACAAATTCAGCAAATCCTGAATTTATTCTCCACCTGTAGGTTGGCTCCATGCTTCTGCAAACTCATGGTTGATGTGACATCACCAAGCATATGCTGGGGTGTCATTCTGGGGCAGGAGCAGGAAATCTGAGTGGGGCTGGAGGTGGTACCACAAAACAAATCAAAAGGTGAGTTTTCAGTTGCTAACATGCTGTCAGCCCCTCTGAGCCTTGCAGGGCATTCAGCACTTCGTGCAACAATTCACAGAAATGACTATTTGATCCTTCAGTCCTTACTCAGAAATGTAGGATGGGATTATTATAGATGAGTTAGCAATATTGCCACCGTAAAGACTGACCAGTTTTGCAACAGAAGAGTTTAATTTTAGAATTGAGATCAGCGTCTGTAAATGCTGGGTATTGAGTGCATTTGATAAAACAAGCAGTGAACACGTGGCAATTCTCTCATTCTCCTGCTCCCAGCTTCTAGGTCACTAGAGAGTGGTCAGATCACCAGAGGTGCACAAGAGGGGAGAACGGAGGGGAAACAATTGCAGATTTACAGACTGTGTGAAGTGGGAATCGATATGTGAAAAAGGCGAAGGAATCCTAGCTCATACTGCTGTTAGCAGGACTGCAAAGGTTGCTGTACATGCTTCCTTCCGTCTGAGCTGTGTACATCTGCTGTCTGCAGCAGGACTAAGGGCAAAGCTGGAGTTCAGAGCATTTGTAGAATCTGAGTGGAGGTAGGGACGGGGAGGAGGTGATTTCAAGAGCCTGTGGCCGTGAAAAGGGAGAAATGGCACGGGCGAATGGCTAATAGGAAAAGGACGATAGCGTCGGAAGTGGAGAAATCTCCAGTGACAGCATCATGGGTGTGAGTGTAATCAAAGAAAAGGAATCTTCTGCCCAGCTTATCACCAGTGCTTCGTCCACCCTCGTGCCTTACATGTGCACTGCCTGTGTGCGCGTCCTTTCTGTCTTCCTCTTTTCTCTCGCTTTGTTGTTTCCCTGATATCATCGGAAGTGTTGACGTGACTGTTGCCTGTTACTGAGACTCTGAGAAAATTAGTTATTGAGGAGACTAGGAGAGTTAGTTCAGCCCCAAAAGATCAGTGACCCAATCTAATGACTGCAGATCTCTAGACATCAAGGTAATGTAGAAATCAAGAAAAATGGGAGACAAAGGACCTATCAGGAGTAGCTAGATCATATTTTTAATGGCAGAAAAAAATCAAGAATGTTAACCAAACGTTTCTACATTATGAAACAAAATATGTATAATCATCTTGTTCCCTTACTCATGCTTAAACCAGTTTTCTATAGGGAAAAATGAGCACAGCAATATCTGCATCTCCAGTTTATGCTCAGTGGCTGAAACAAAATATCATGCGTTCCCTGTGGATAATTGAAACTGTTATTATACCAAGGAGGAACAGGTGGCATGTTACATGGGGAAAGGGACATTAATTTTAAATTAAACGTCAGATGATATTAGTCACAGAAAAGTAAAGAGGTGTCACAAGGGAGCCCAGAGTCTCTAACCTGAGGTGATGGCACACAAGACCTGGTGGCATTCAGTGATTAATGAACACCATCAGCATCCACGTGAGTGGGCAGAGGAGCCGTGCGCACAGCAGCATATCAGCAGAGACAAAACTTGTTTCCAAAAACACTGGTTATAATCTCTGTCAAATAATAGCTTTGTCAGTCCCATGTGCGTGGGGCAGCGTTGCTGTTCCCAAACAAGATGCTAGTTTCAAGTTTACCAAGTCTCTTTCTTACAGAGCTTATATATACGTTTATTTTGTGTATGGGCAAAGTCAGTGGTGATGTCTTACCAGTGGTACACAGAAAATTTTGGGTCATAATCTTATCATACCTTGCAGTGATGGAGTGTTTTTCATATTTGTAGTCTTCTACCCAGACCAGATTTTTTTTTTTTTAACCGCTTCTGATCCCTTCTTTTAATAACAGCTAAGCATTAGGGCCTCTACTAATAACATTTGTTTTTTCCAGAATTTTATGTATCAGAGACCAACGTTTTCCCATTATAAGCGTGTGTGTATGTGTTTGAGGAAGGCAGAGTGATTATGTGCTGTTTATTAGTTTTCTTTACAATTCAAAAAGTGCAGGCTTTAGATCCCTGTTCTGCTAGTTTATTTACATGTAGATTCGGTGGAGTAAATCTGAGCTTTACTGACTGCGTCATGGTGGTGTGTTATTTATGTTCATATTATTTTAGCTGTTTTAAAATGAACTTTGGTGCAAAAGCTGATGTCAAGCTGAGACAGTTACTTTAACTGAACAAGTCAAACAAGTGGCTCGCACCGCAGCAACTTGGTCACGTTTCCCAGACTGGATCCGGAGCCCATGGATATCACCCGGGCTCGGTGCTGTGGGCTCTGGCTGCGGCCACTTGCACGTCCCCTGTGCGAGTGCCCGTGGCCCTGCCTCCGGCTGCCGGGCGGCCTCGTGGTGCCCTGGGGCTGCTGCCACCACCGGCACAGCCTTGCCTTGCGGGCTGCTCAGAGCAGCGATCGGGGTTCCTGTGACTTGCTGCTCTCACGGTTACAGCCTTAAAATGCAAAATGTATTTTCCTGTGGCGGCTTTTGCTGTGAACAAAGCATTCACTGTGTTTTCCTCTCCTTTTCCTTTTTCCCTGCCGTGGTAGAGTATTTAACCTCCTGCTTTTTATGAGGTGTGTAGACCATTTCTGTGACCTGTAGTTGATGTGGAGGGAGTTACTCAACTCAAGGTAACTTGCATGGGATTGCAGGGCCTCGTGCAGGTTGTCAGTCTGAGATGAGTCTCACCCATGCACAGTTAACAATGACAGACAAGAATTCAACTCAGAGTTAATTTCTTGGTCATACGTATGTTTGACATTATCTAAGCATAGTTTATCACTTGAAATAGGTGTGTAGTCTGGACTGGAGATGACCGGGTCTTCTTCTTCAACCCTACAATGCAGCTATCGGTGTGGGAGAAGCCGGTGGACTTGAAGCACCGTGGCGACATAAACAGAATCATCGAGGATCCGCCGCACAAGCGCAAGCTGGAGGCCGCAGCAAGTAACTAATGCCCTGTGATTATTTGCCTCTATTTAAACTCAACTGTTGAAAGAGTCTTGATCTCTAAGTACGTTCAGTGAAAATTTGATAACCATGATTAGAATGGTTTTCCTTTAGAGATTTCATGCCAAGTATCATATTAAAATTGATGTTCGTTACAGAATATTTATCTCTCCTGAAGTGCTGAACTAGGGGACAGAGCGTTCTCATTACTGGCAATAAAGAACCAGGTGGCTTCTTATACTGGATGAATCTGTGATGTTTAAAATACATCTCAGAAGACACTAAGTTTTATTACACTTATTTCCAAGAGGTACATTGCAAATGCATTACCAATGCATTATTCAGTTATTCCACAAAAGCAGATATGCCGTAGTTAATGATTATTCAACCAGGTTGTAGAGGGGGAAAAAAATCCCAATAGTAAATCTCTAATGACTGCTAAAAGGTTTGATGGAAACATGGGTGCTTCAATCTCGATGTAAATCTACCAGTCACCTTTTAAACACTGTGGATTCCTGAAGGGGAAATTTGTGGCACTGGCTGAAGAAAAACATGCTGATATGCAGTAAGTGGTTCAAAATACAGTTTAAAAGAAGGGCCTTGACTTGTCAGGGATCCAAGGTTTGCTGTCTGCCCGTCTACAAGGTTTGTGGAGGCAGTTCTCCCATCCCATGCTTCATACCATGGTGTCTTTTTATTCTGCTATCCATAGCTGAGCTGACCAGTTCAGATTTTGTGTTCCCACTGGTGACCAATCCAGCAGTAGCCCTGCATGTCAGTCTGGGCTTACCAATGTACTAGTGGCTCCATAGTTTGTTCTGCCACATTTGTCTCAAAAATCTCGTTTCACCAGTGGACTCCCTGTGCAGTGTTACTGGGAGCGGTTCCACACAGTGTCAGTGCTTTCTCTATTTCCTAATGCTTTATGTTGGCTTTCATGTAGGAGCTGTGTCAATAGGATCTGCCTTTACTGGGAGGACATCTAGTATGTATGGCAGTCATTTGAAACCCTGCTTGTCTTGATTAGCTGTTTGTGCTGGTGGATCCTTGAATATTGTGCTTTACAACAGTTACACAGAAGAACCTCCTTCAGCTGATTAGCGGTGAGGTCTAGAAATACCAAGAGGGGGAAAAATTAGGCTTTTGTCATTCCTTTAAAATACAGTATTTTATAACTAGAAATAAGATGGCATTACAAGCCTCCTGAAGTGACCTGTCTTTTTTGTTCCTGCTATCGGGAGCCATAATGCATGCTTTGATCCAGAGGGAAAACTTCCAGTTAACTATTGAAAAACACGTTGTGAGTATGCATTTTTGGACTTGAAATTTGATGCTGACAGGTAGATAAAAGTGAGTAATAAATCAGTATTTGTGTTATCATTACTAGCAGGACGTTACTGAAGAAATGCTATAGAGAAATGCTGCAGAGAGTGGTTTTCTGTTAGTGTAGTTCTTATCAGTATATAATGTCATTATGTTATTTCAATATTAAATGTAAATTGTCAGATGCCTGAAATTCACATAAAGTCTTTTTGTATTTTGTGTAGAGCTTTGGTTCAGTATCTAAAATGCCAAAGCGTATCTGCTGAATTTCATTCTTCAGGAGAAAAAAAGAGCATATGTTTTTATTACAGGATATATTGAAAGATCGATTAGTTACTGACAAGGGGGTGTGGTAGCCAAAGGCAGAAGTGAGGGTCATGGTTCACGGTCTATAATTAATTAACAACAAGACTCTTAAAACTATTGCTGATGTCTTCCAATTCATTCCTATCCTTTATTATCTATCTATATGTACCACCAAGATTTGATTCATGGACCAATTTTGTTATGACCGTAGTTTTCATTGCTGCTAATAGTCTTCATCTTCCTTGATATAATTGGGACTTGTGGTTGCTTGGTATTTGAGACAGTTGGGTTATAATTAGTATATATTAGCTGCTGAGGTGAAAGAAATTATTTGTTGCCATTTCTCTTAGCTTGTCATCTCGAGTAAATAAATAACACAGATGAGCCGTGTGTTTGCAACAATGGTTGCCAAATGTATTTAGCTTAGTTGCTGCTGCTGAGTTTTAATTATAATTTTTAAATCAAAGGAACGAGAAAGTTAGCAAGCATAATTATTCATGGGGTGTTATAGGTTATCTGTGCATCACTCCATTGAAAGATCCAAGTGCATTTGTAATTTAGGCATAAATGAAAAATTACTCCTTTATCAATTACTCTGCCTCCACAGTGTTCGTTCTTGTAGAGATGTACAAGGGCGTCACGCTCCTCGACCAGTGGGTTCCCGGCAGGCCATCCCTCGCGGTCGGGCAGGACCACAGCCTCTCCTGTGCCTCCAGCCCTCGGAGCAGGGCTGGGCAAGGAGCCATGCCGCCACTCCGTGCCAGCCCCCGTCTGCTGCAGCCCCAGAGCCTCTGTGAACAGGGCCACCAAAGTGGGTAGGGCGAGCCTTCGCCAACAAAACAGAGGGCCGGGACTGGTGGCGCTTCCAGGTTCTCATACGCTGACCTTCCATTTTGCTGGGGCAATGCTCTCTGACAGCAGAGTGAAACGTCTGATTGCTGCTGCTTTCTTTCCCTTGATTACCTTTTTAATGTTAATTCTATGTCCCAGTGTGATCATATGATGACCCAATATCCCAATTCCCCTCAAGGATTCCTTGAAATGTTTCCGTCTTACTGTAACGGACAAAAACGTTTTCATCTACTCCTCTCAACCCATGTGGTATTCAAATGCCACTGGGATTTATGCACACAAAGCCGTCACGTTGTGCAGGCCATTGGAGTGTGTAAACGAAGCAGGGAAAATGAGAACCACAGCCTACCCCGCAGAGCCCCTCCAAAGGTCTCTGAACTACCAAGGAACACATTTCACACCAGCAGGGAGAAGTCACCCGAATGGAGAACCTGGTGGTTGTTCCAGAGTCCTGATGTGCCTCAAGTTGTGCCGCCTTCTGATTGACACCGTCCCTCCCTAAAAAGCCTCTCTGCACTCCGTTAAGCCCAACAAACAAGCACAGGCTTTACTTGCTTGGGAAGTAGAGCAAGTATAACACTGGGGATAAGAAACTTTTCCCAAGTTGTAACCTCTCTAGTCTTCCATTTCACTCCGTCATAGTTATCGAAATTTCTGTCCATTTATTGTAAACAATCAAATGGTGAGGAAAACCAAAAGCTAGTGCAACAGGAAACAGTCAGTACCAATTCTTTAAAGGAAAATCTAATTAAATCCAGAGGTGAAACTTGGCACATCAGCCCACGAGTGTGGTACTCCTCATCAACCCCAAAAGACATGTTTGGGCAGGGGATACTGGAAGGTAAGAGAATCAGATAGGAAAACAGAAAAAATACTTAGGTTGAAAAAGGATATTTTCTTTCTGTTTTTAGAAAATTTTTTGTCTGGATGTTAGGGTCAGGAATTTATATTTTTTCAGACAAAGAAGATGGACATTAACAGAAAATTGCATGTCGATTCATACTTGGTATGATCCTCATTCAGAATTAGGGATGATTTAGTCTACTCTGTTCCCAGAAATATTTTCAACCATTTAGTATTCAAACAAAAATAAGAAGTCTGGTCCTTACAAATAGCATAGATAGTTAAACGTTAAACTCGTAGTCTTACATGCGATACGTGTAGAGAGCTAGGGCTCTCTACAAAATTACAAATCAGATTTGTGTGTGTTGCCAATGGATTGGCAACGCTTTAACTCACCAGGTAAATAGTGGCAAATTTTTTTGTTCTGGAAAATGAACTGAAATTCATTACACGACAGATTAGTTGAATGATTTAATTAATCGGCACTAAGCTTGATAGGCCATCAGACTGGGGCAGTGCTCTGGTTCATGATTTCATGGAAGGATTACTGTCAAGTAATATTCTTCCTCAAAGCTTTGAATTAGTTATTAGATTTTGTGCTCCATTGCCTTTCTTACCTTTCAAAGTCAGTTTATAATCTTACCAGAGGTCCAGCGATATGATGTGATTCAGTAGGTTCCTGTGTGAGAGTATAAATACCGTTTGTCATCTTTTACTGAGTTTTCCATCACACCGAAATGTTAAGCGATGATGCTGACTCTAATCTTGTTCCATTTCTTCAAGGCAGCATACCCATAGTAGTCACTGATGCAAGCAAAGCAAGAAGGATTTAGTGTCCCTCCTTCATGTAGGCTGTCATTGTTCACTGGAAGAGCTTGAGATATATATAGCAGGAATCAGTGGATGGAAGTAAATAATGAAATCAGGGTATATTGTATCAGGTTTCTTTTATCTGAAAGTGATTAAATTAAATTAAAAGGGATTTTAAAAAGTGATTAAATTAATTAAAGGTTTGGTTTTATAAATATACAGTCCATGTATTTTTTTCACAAAAAGAATTCAAAATGATATAGCCTTCTTTTCAGAAATCTGTGGTAGATCTTTTCCTAAGATGACTTCAAATTGAGTTCAGGCTCAAGTAGCTTGAGAGCTTCACATAATCATTTTTCATCATTGGTGAGTTTTCTCGTCTTGTTGAAAATGTGAGCTTTCTGTTTTGGACCTGACTTTTTCACCACTTGCTTTCTTTTCGTTCTTTACTGAAAGAACATACTTTCACATCAGGATTTATAATGTCCAGGAGTATCACAGGGTACATCCTTTAGCTGGCTCTGGAAAGGCTGTGTGTAGCATTTGATAAACACAACTGCTCTGCTAGGCATGGCTTTTTCTTCTTTTTATTAGTGCTGAAATTTGGCAGGAACAGGATTATGCTTGGTCAGTCAGCGCTGAACCTAGAGTCGTCTTTACCTTAATCTGTCTGATGTACAACATCAGGTACTCTGTTTTTTCATGTTATGTTACCAATCGTTAAAGCTAAGAGCGCTGGTGCTTTGGCAGGTTGTCCAACCTCTCATTAATAGCTTTATAATGTCTCTATTGAACTGCGTTCCACCATCTAAGTGAATGGACTGTTTTTCTTATTTCTTTATATTTTCAATTGGGTGTCCTAATGAAGAAGTCAGCAAGAAAAGATAATAGTTTCTGTGAACTTGTATATGATTAAAACATTATTAAATTGATTAATGTATTTGTAATGCTGAGATCAAACTCTCCTTATTTTGAAATGACATTCACTTCTCCATACTGTCATTTATGTTATAGTTGGTAAAATATCAAAATAATTTCAACTTTCTATGTATTTTCTTCTTACGTGGTCTCTGTTCCTACCTCTGGTTTTCACATGTCAGAATGTTACGGCTAGCATTTGTCCTATTGTTCTTTTTGAAGTGATTTAGTGTGTGCTGTGCTCGTGCACTTAGTATAAACAAACCTTAACATTTGCTGAAAGCCCTCTAATGTATAAGTAACTTCCCTAAAATAGGGGAAAAAATGAGCCAAGAACAAGGTTCTTAAATTGAAGCTTGGTTAAATGGCCAAATTTCTATTAGCTTCAATGATTGGACCTGGAGAAGTAAGAGGAACTTGAAATCAGGTTATAAGTTTCAAAACAATTACTGGTCTCTATTTGTATTAAATTATTTTACTGCAGACCTCTTGGAGTTCTTGATGGATTTGATTTCAGTGAGATCAGATCTCACTGTACAAAGTTATTCGAAGCAGTGAAGCCATCAGTTTTTATCTCCATAACCTGTTCAGTTTAAAATTCACTTTATATTTATTTTTTAATAATTTCCTAAATAACAAGAACAATCTTCAGTACCAGCCTAATACAGAAAGGCTCAGCTTAGCCTTTCTGGTATTCCCAAGCTAACCACGTACGGTTTGGCGTTTGTATTTCTCAACTGATACACGGCGATCTACTGAAATATACCCAGCACAAACCAGCCACCAGTTGGACATTACTTCTGCTGGTCTGTCCGTGTGAATTTAGATGAAAACATAGTTTGTATAAACGGGAAAAAAACAAATTCCAGAAATAAGTATCAGTTCTGTATGGTATATATTCATTATGGCTGCCAATGAGTCCTTTGAGAACAAGGCCAGCCAGGAGCGCAGCCTTCCCTTGCAGTTGCCCTGGAACACCGTTAGCGTGGAGGTTGTTCGTACCTGCACAGCCCTGCTGCTCCGCTGGTCGAATGCATGGACCGGTGGCACTACATTCGCTTGTATAACAGAGAAACGGGATAACAAATAGGCTCTGGTGTGTGTGAGTTACCAGCGTTGAATCCTTCAGACTACAAGGACTGAAATAATTTTGCAAAAGCATCTTTGTGGTTGTGTTTTTAGGGGAAGAGAGGTGGGAGTAATGAGATTTTATAAAAACATGTCACAAATGAACAGCGAGCAATTTTTCAGAATGAAAATGGCCCTTTTTTGTTGCTATCACTTCCATTTGCATGAAGGGATTTCTAAGGATTTAATGAAATAAGTTATTTTTAAAATACTCTGTGCAGAGAGGAAAATAGTAAATATCTGAGCAGAAATCAAAGAACAAGAAATGAAAAGTTAATGTGGGGAATTTGTATTCCCATTTTTCTAGTTCAAATCTAACTATTTATTTCTTTTTAGCAGATAAAAGTGTTAGCTCTTGTCCAGGAGATGAAAATGATGATCTTAGCATCAAAATAAAGAGAAATAAGTAAGTTCTAAAGTTTACTTTTATATATATGTATATATATATATGTATATAAAATCTTGGGAAACTAAAGTCTGGTCAAATCAGTGCGAAGAGAAATAGCACTATTTTCTTCTGTATGGATAACTAAATCAGTAAATTATGAAACACATTCTCAAAGTATCCACTCTTCATCCAACACCATTTTTTAAAATATCTATTTCCCATAAACATCATCCATTTTTGTATGCGTAACTGTTACTTATTTTGAAATTGTTTAAAAAAATGACTGAGTATAAGTCCTTATTTTAAAGAGATTGGATAAAAGCCTTATCTTGATTAAAGTGAAGTAACATTTTTTCACTGCAATCAGTGATGCCAAAGTTTCAGTCATCTCTTTTGATGCTGTAGTCAGGCAAAACTGCAGCCAAGCTACCAGCTCAGAAATGTCCAGAGGCATTTGTATTACCATGCTTTTATTTGACCTTTATTACCATGTGTGTTTCATATCCGTGTGAAGTATGAGGCTGAAAAAACTGTGCCAAATAAGCAAGCCCCCACCCTTGCCAAAATATTAAGAAACAGTTTGGTTTAAGCAGTGCCTTAGGAACATTTCGTTCTATATAACCTTTGGCCAGTAACTGCATATAAGGTCAGCTGTTCGCGCAGGCTGGCGATGATTCATGTGCTGGTTTGGAACAGTAAAAAATAATTCTGTAAAATAACTATGTATAATGCTGTTTTCTGTATTTGTCGGCATTTTGATTAGGAAATACAACACATTTCTGTGTTTTGCAAGTGGCAACATTGAAAATAACATTATTCTCTTTTATATTGCCATTCTTACCTTACTGCATTGAGTGGGTTTTTTGACCTCAGTAGAGTTCCCATGGGTTTATATTATTATGAAGGAAAAATCAGATACCTTGAGTTCAATACTCAGAGCATGTAAGCATTTAATATGTAGTATAAAAGCATGTATTTATACTTAATATATAGTAAATACAGGTACTTTTAATATTTATTCTGTATTTGTAAGGTTAGGATAACAGTTGATATTTAATATAAAAGTATTTAAGAACACTTTTATTGAAATCAGTGGGTCTAACAATAATGGG
Organism: Cygnus atratus; assembly: GCF_013377495.2. NCBI lineage: Eukaryota > Metazoa > Chordata > Aves > Anseriformes > Anatidae > Cygnus > Cygnus atratus. Next base: position 1,167,369 of record NC_066368.1, read on the forward strand.
CCGCTCCTGGGACCTGTGTATAGAAGCAGATATTTTCTGTGTGCTATTAAGATGGTTCCTTTTAATGATTGCTTGAGGTGATGGAACTCCATGTAAACAGAATTCCAAAACTACAGAAGTTTGTTCATAAACTTGGGAAAAATGCACTTATTCAGAGATTTCTGCATCAAAATAGTCTTGGGCTTATGGTGCCTCTTCCAGTCTCTATTTGTGAATAAGGAATATTATCTCAACTGGATTGGATTTCCATCGCTTATTCACAAGAGGACATTGAGCAGATGTCGGCTGCAAGTGCGCGGATGCCAGGCTGGACGAGGCTGCGGGGCCTCCGCGCCGCTGTCCCCCAGAAGCCATCATCTCAGCACGGCATTTTCCCGCACCATGCTGGGTTTGGCTTTTTCAGACAGCCAGACAAGCGAAAGGCAGGTTTTAGGTGGACGTTTGCAGTGCTGTGCATGAAATCTGCAGGAGAACAGAAAACTGAATCTCATTTTTACACACAAGCACACGTTACTCACTTGTTTTTGCGATATCAATATTTTTTCTTGTTTAAACACAACAAAAAAGGAGGTGGAACATGCTTTCAGGGTGTGTTGTAAAGCATGCTGCAATCCTTATTCCATTTTGATTGTGCTCTCTCTGGAAGTTCAGTTACCTTAGTAAATCATGTGGTTGCTTTGGCATACAATAAATCATCCTCTAGATGATCTGCTAGAGAAAGCCCGGTGCTAATGATAAGATGCAATTGCCTCAGAGTTCCAGTACAATTCATCCTAATTCAGCTAGAGGGGTCATCACGCAGGTATTCAGTAGAGCTTTCTGATTGCAGCATTTTTGTCATTTCTGATATTCACACTTAGGTCTGTCTTCACATTTACGTATTAAATTTATATTGGTAAATCAGATCTGCTCTTCCACTTCTCCTACTGTTTGCTTGCTGTTGACAAAGCTGGTAGGGGACCTCACCCAAAGCCGACTACAGAACAAGGCAGAACTCCCCTTTTTTCTCGCGTGGACATTTGCACGAGGCTTGTTCCAGGGCTGCCAGCCAGAATCTGCATTTACAGGTTTGGGAGCTTTGGACTGCACAAGCTGCTGGTGCACTTGCCTTGCGTTTTGTTGGGGTGTAATGGAACTGCTTCAAAATACTGAAGGCAAATCTTACTCGGGTGATGCTCTAACTGTACCCTACACAAAAGAAAAAAAATCTTCATAGAAACTTGGTTCACCTGGGTCTTCTTCGCAGAATGACGGAGGGCATGGGGGTCTCTGTCCCACCCTGCTCTCAGCAGGTCCCCACGGCCGGTGGCTCGGGGACATGCCCAGGAAGGTGCGAGCATCTCCACGGCTGGAGCCCCAACAGCCTCCCTGGGCAGTTGACTGCCCTCACAGTCAAAAAGCTTTTTCCTGTGTTTAGATGGATTTCCCTGCATTCCAGTTTGTGTCCTGTCCTTTCTGAGATTTGCAGGCTTCCAAAATTGTGCTAGTAGCAAACCCATATGTGCCCTTCTGACTAGGAAGTCACATACTTTGTTGTGCAGATTATTGTATTATTTGCTAAGGAAAATTGTATTCTTTATTGTAATCTTTGGCATGAGAAAAAAGCAAGTCTGTATAATATTCAGCAACATTTTCAATCGCCTGAGAAAGATCAAAGAAAAGAAAGGCTCCTCTGGTGCTGAGCTGATTGAGCAATGTGCTGTATTTCTCACAGTTTCATCTTGCAAAAGCTCTTTGTGTGTACTGGAAATGGGATTGGACCTTTCATGGATCATGTTACAGAATAAAATTTGCTATTGCAATGTAAAAATCACTGCCGTTCTGTGAAGAATGACAATTTGATATCTTTCAAATCACTGGTACTAGAGCATTCTAGGATAAATGTAAGTGTAATGTAATTATTTATAGAGGGAAGATAGTGTAGTAGGACTCAGATTACATACTGATGGAATCCATTTGCTTGGAAATAAAAAAAAGTGTTTTCATGTTGAAATTCCAAACCTAAGTATTGAATAACACTATTAGTGAAAATTGCGTCATTAGCAAATGCAGCCATGCCTAGTAGGAAGCTAAGAATCAAGCAGCTTACTTTCATTATCCTCACTTGTACGTTGTGATCATTTTAAAATTCTTGGACTTCCCAGAAAGTACCTTAATTTTTTATTGAATCCTTTTTTGCTGAAAGCCATCAGAAGCAGTAGGATGAATGCAGAGCAGTCTGAATTCTGGTCTGAGTTGGCCTGCTGCGTTGAAGTTGGGAGCTTTCTCTCGCCATCCCAAACCCGAAGTCATTTTTTACTGGTGGGTGTGTAGTGTGTGACCTTGTGGCACGTCCCACAGGCACGTCCATGCCCTGGTGAGCCTGCTGAGTCTCCTTTCCATCCTCTGACGACGTTCCCATCTCCCTGCAGGTGCTATGGGCACCCCCACCCATGGGGAAAGACGTGGTAGGGTTGGGAGTGTACAGCGTTATGATCTCCAGCTCTGATGAAGTTATGTAGGTATTTACCTGGTGTAAAAATGTTTGGTTCCAGCAATTACACCAGTTCTGTAGGGTTACAGCTGTGGAGATCACCCTTACACTGCTCTACACTCCTTTTGGTTACAACGTGCAGAAGTCTGGGTAGGAGCCCTTCTGTCCTGGGATGAGCACAGCGCTGCTACCCGCGTGTGTTTTTCGGGGGTTCTGGTAAGCAGAGGTACGCAGGCAATAAGCACTAAGTAAGCTCTCAGAAAGACCTCTTTATTCAAATCAGGTGCAGTCTTGGAAAAGGCGGTCCGGTAATGCAGAGACTTTGTGGCATTGACAGGGGTTAGGGAGCTGTGGGGTCACTGATGTTTAGGGCAGGTTTGTGTATGCGATGATTGCCAGGTCACTTCCCCTAGGTGCAAGTTCTTGGGGTGCATGGGAACATAAAGGTTAGTGTTGCCTTTCAAGTGTGGGGGCACACAAACGGAGACAAGAAAATAAAAGAGAACAAAATGAGTCTCTTAAGTCACTCTTAACGTCTTCGCTCTTTGACAAATTTTATATGAAGCTGTCACTGTTCTGTAACTTGAAATACAGGACAGATTTCAGTGCTGAGTCGCTCTTCGATCACACCGATGGACTGTTCTTCCACATAACGAGTTGCCGGAGCTCCCCTGGCAGGGCCCTGCAGACCTGCAGTTAATAAATAGCTGGCTGCAGGGTTGGGGAACTTGGCAGCCAGCAGCGGCCGCTCGCTGAACCTGCTCCCTGCCTGCAAAGGGATCCCGCGGTCCTGAGGCGTTTGCTGGAGAGGGTTAAAAATGCCCTCCGAAGTTTACAATTTCTGAAGTGTTTTCTGTCTTACCTTGTTAAAGAACAGAAGATTCCCAAGCCGCTGACCAGGGAGAGGCAGAAATGGAGGAGAAAAAAGCGAAGACATCAGGACATCAGATCACGCCTCCCCTAGAAGAGCGCATTACGCATTTCCGAGATATGCTTCTGGAGAGAGGGGTAAGAAATACACTTAGGTGATCTGACATACCTCATTTATGAACTTAGGGCATCACATATGACCACTGCAGGAATCATTTCATAATTATGAGTTGGCATTCAAGTGAAGAATTATTGAGAGAGTATTTTTCTGTCTATTAACCGTGTAGTTTTTGTGTTTCTTTGACTGTTCTTCCAATGCCATCCAGTCAAACATGGCCATTCAGCACTTTGCAGGTGCAGTTCGGAATAAATCCCTGTGTATGCACCCAGAGATGACCGAAAGTGGCTGTTCTTCTAGCTGGGACCAGGGGCTCAGCAGCCCTTGGAGGAACACAGCCGCACAGTCCTCGTGGTCCCACGTGAACCCGAGAGATGTTTATTCTGTGACAGACATGGGATGGAAGCTGTGCTACGTATCACCTGAAAGGCAGCATGAAATGCAGAAACGGTCCTTGCAAGCTCTTTGCTTTTTTTAAACGCGAGAAAGGTTTCATACTGCAAACTCCAATGATCCCAGCAGTGGGAAGTAAAATTCATGTCCTGTCCATCCAAAGGTGGTGCCCGGCTTGTTAGGGAAGGGTGTTCTGGAGTCTCAGGAGGGTTAAGAAAACCTACTCATTTCTTTGGACTTCCTGGAGAAGACCTGGTGTTTCCAGCTGGTGCTGAAGTGCAGAAGCATGGGATCCTCGGGGCTTTTGTCCCAACGGGGACGGGACGGTGCTGCCAGCCAGGCGAGAGCGCTGCGGGACAGCTACGGGCAGTGCTCAGAGTTGTTCTGGCCATTTCCCCGTGACCTGATCAAGATTATGAGTAGATAGATGGAGCATAAACTCAGGTTACAGATAGAGCCCATAAGTGCTGTGAGCCTTGTGCCCAACAGTGAAATACGCATTGCAGATAACAGTAATGGCAGCCAGCGACCGATTTTGTAAAGAGCTGCAGCCTGACTTTTATTTTCAGCAGTAGCACCTATAAACGTGTGTTGAACTGGCCACATAAATATTACCACCAACATGAGGAATTCTGGATGCAGTTATTTATAAACATAAAGGTGCCAGCACAGAAATTCATCTCCCAGCATCCCTTCTCCTTCCAGAGAGCGGGAATGGAATTAATAAACATAACATGCTTCGTCCTTAGTCCTGCAAACGTAAACGGGTGTGCACTGGAGTAGTGTGTGCAGATTTTACACCTTCTTCCAACACTCTTCAAATATGTATTCTATAGAAGTTTATGTAATTTCTGTAAAGAAAAAAAAATCCTGTTGTTAAACAGTAAAGCTTGTAAAACTTATCAATAGTAATCAGCAGACTTTAAAGGTATATAATCAGAGTTCAGCAGCTCAACAGTAAGTTATTTCCAAACAGACCTGCTTTATTAATACATTTTGTTAATTATGCTTAAAAAATGCCATAAATGAATACTGCTTGAAAACTTCTGCTGACAAATTTAAAGGGGACAATAAGTCAAAATTCATAAGTATTAAGGGTATTCTATAAAAAGATTCTTCAAGTGTTTCCCATTTAAGACTCAGTCTTGCCCATCAAGTAAGAAATGTAGTCAATTTACTGTTTGTTTTTGCTTTTAATTAAAAACATTTAGAAAATAGGTTACTTTACTTTTACCCTAGGCCTTTTTAAATGTCCAGGCAAGCTGCTGGTTAGTCTCAGCTGGCTGGCGTTTCTTGAAATGCACTGAGGCCATTAGTGTTATTTTAAACTGGTTATTTAAAAGGACATCTCCTGCCATTTTCTTGTAATGTTGTTATTTTTCAAGCAGGTACTTGACAGCATTACAAAGAGCTTGAGCTAGATTTAGTTCTTCAGCGTAGTTATGAATCTTCATATAAAATATATTAACAAAAGAATAACATATTGTAGCATTAAAAATAAAATATGATTTTGGTGCAACTCCAAGATGACAGCACTATTCCTAAGTCTGCGGCAAGTTTTCCTGTGTAGAAATGTAACCTCTGTTACTATCCTCCTGAAAGTTTAACAGTTTTCACAGAATCCCGAGGGTGGTGCACAGAGCCTGGATGCACACACCCAGGTTCCCATTCCAGAAAACAGAAAAAGGTAGAAGCCTCGAAATGGAGGTGGTGACACCTACACCACTGGATGGAAGTGGTAAATTTAATATGAAGGCATGATGCTTTGAAGATTATCACTATCAGTTCTTCAGTGTATGCATGCATTGACAGCTTCATTTGGGTTAGCATTAAAGTTTTGGAAGAGGGGGAGTTAAAGCTGAGATAGTTACTTAAATGGAAATTGGTGCTTCTGTCATAGAAAGAGGATACTAAAAAGAGCATTTCCCTTTCCGCTGCAGATTCTTTCCATCAAAAAATTGGGAATTAACATCTCCCAGATACTCACTGAGATGTCCTAGAGCAAACCAACAACAATGGCATGGGTGCACCCAGAGCATTGCCAGGACCAGATTGAAATGCAACTTCCAGCTGCTCTGAGGCATCTTTAGAGCGTTCAGTAGCTTTCTGAACTACTCTTTTGCTTCACCTTGGAACATTTCCTTGTTTTCAGTCCTTATCACAATTCTTTAATGCGGCTGTATTTGTATACTTCACAGGTTTCAGCATTTTCTACATGGGAGAAAGAGTTGCACAAAATAGTATTTGATCCACGATACCTTCTGCTAAATTCAGAAGAACGTAAACAGGTGAGCGTTACTTCCCGTGTAGCTTCTAATTGGTGTCAAACATTTCCCAAATTAGCACCGGTAAGTGAGCGGTTTTCTTGGTAAGATAAAAAGCATTGCATAAAACTGAAGTTTCTTTTTTGAATTTGTCAGTGAGGCTTGTAGTTTAGCTTTTGTTTATAGGAGAGTGTTGTTGCCTTTGAAAGGCAAATGGTAGCAAGTAAGCTGGCATGTAGAGAGGAGCTACAGTCTCTTAGGCTGCAGGAACAAATCCAGCTGAGTCTGAGGAACTCATCTGAAGAAAGGCTAATGACCAAAAGGTAATGTATCCGCTCTGATTTATGTTACATATTGTGGTGAGACTACTTTATTACTTAGAAAATTTTCTAGGAGTTTGGCAGTATTTATTGCTATATTTTGCAATAACTAAACTTGCTAGACATAAATGGAAGGAGCGTGTTGGCTGTGATTGCATGTGTTTGAATGGCTATAGCTTCCGTAGCAAGCTGCAAAGGGAAGTATACTTTTTGCTGCCTTGTTTATTTGGGCATTAATTATCACGAGGATCTAAAAGGACTCCAGGGCTGCAGATTAGTCTAAAAAATGTAGGGGTGATGCAGGGATGTGGCAGGGAGGGTGAACTCTTTTACTCTGTGGTCATTTATCTTCCTTACCAGTTCTTTGTCATCCTGGAAAAGGAAGAATTTTGAATATGGAATTGTCCATTTTTAAAAGAAACATCATGAAAAATGTACTACTTATTTATATTCTGTTGCACTGGGGCCCATATTGTCTTGTGGGTTCTCCAGAGAGCTTGCTGTAGGTATTTACTGAGGGGCTGGGCACATGCATCTTCATTTACCACCTTTCCAATATTTTATTTCCTGAGAAAAAAAAATGAAATAAAACAATAATGAAATATGGGAATGAAAATGTGAGCGAAACAGCTAGAGTGGAAAATACTGCTAAATAAGAGGCTAAGCAAGGAGCTTTGTATTTTATTTCAGGGAATTGGCAAGGACAAAACCTAGACCTTGATCAATCAATCAAGATATATTACTTCTTTTATTTTATCAGCCATGGAGATGATATAATAAAAATACATAAGGAACACACACAATATAATGTGGAGCTTTGCTTGAAACGCTGCTGACAGGGACCTCATCTGTGGGGTGTATTTAATGTTCAAGGAGAGACTGTGAGAAGCGAGCAGTCGGCAGTCCTGTGGGTAGAAAGCCTCTGTCAGATAGATGTTGGCTCTGAGAGAGAGAGTAATTCAGGGCTGAGGGTGATTCAGAACTGTGGTGGAAGAGGATGATCATCAGGAGCTCTTTGACTAGCCAGGGTTAAAAAAAAAAAAAAAGGAGAAAAAAAAAAAGCTTGGGAGGACATGCCATGTATGTAATTTATTTTAGCTTCTAAACTTGAAGTTAAGAGGTCTAGACACTCACTGTAAGTACTTCCCTTTAATTAGACCTCATTTTCCTCCGGGAAGAAGTTTAAGAAGAAAGTTAGACCTGGACAAGGATAGACGATTTAATGAAAGCGCTTGCCGAAATACAGCTCACGTTAGTAGAAGACTTCATTTAGATCCATGGAAATGTTTACCATGACAGATGCTGACTGTGTGGCCCAAATAGCAAGCCTCTTGAGTACTTGTGAAGTTTTGCAAATGGATTAATATTTGAGGGGTCTGGGGGTGAAAACTGGCTCACTGTGAAAGTGAGGCATGAGGGAGTGAGAGGATGCGTGCATGCATGGCTGGCTGTACCAGACTTCTGCCTGTGGTCAAGCAGGTAGCCTGGAAGGGGCAGGGAAGGCGTTTTGAGTGTGATGTGCACGTGTCAGAGGGAACTTCCTCTTGACTTAACCGTCTGTTGGGGTTGGGTTTGACTTCCATGAGTGCAAGCTCTGGCGGTGCGTGTCCTTACACTGCCTGAGGAACATAATGACCCGTTATTGAATATTTACAGATTGATCTGCCTACTGAGCAATATTTTCCAAGGGGTTATTAACAGTTGAAAGATGCTACTATGTTTCAGTCAAGGATCAGTGAAGGGTAAAGAAGCAACTGTATTAGATAATGAGCTATCTGTTAATTTTGGTTTATTACTGTCGTTAATGGCTTTACTGATACCAGAAAAGCAAGCTGTAACAGTTTCATGGATTTTATTTGTTCCATTTTTCCATCTCCTCTTGTATTCAGATTATGCAATTGCATACAGTATAATATGTTTAGATTTCCTGTGTTGTCATAGTAGTTCTTGCATGGCCATCTTTGATGTTTACTTTTCCAGTGCTGTTTCTTCCCTTTTTCACATACCATGCCAAGTACTAGTTGTAGCTCTGCTTTCATGAAATGTAGGTTTGCACCTGTGCATCCCCGTGGCTGATGAGAAAGCCACCGTGGTAGTAACCATTGTAATCGTATTTAATGTACATAATGGGTGGGGAAAAGAGAAGGATGGTGAATATGGAAGGCTAACAGCATTCGGAGGAGCAGCTCCTCAGCAGCATAGTGTGCCTCACCTTTTATAGCACAGAATCAGCAGTATCAGATTTTTGGTATTTAACAACGTGAATAAAGCAGTTGGCAGAATTTTTAGATGTAGGGAAGTCCTTAGTTCCTTTCCAAGACACCAAAAATCCTGACACTGAGCACTCTACTGCATATTTAGCTGCCAAATGCTGTTAGGACGAAGGTTGTCAACGCTTCCAAAGGCATTAAAGCTTTCGGGTATATGTGTAGAGAGAATCAGGTGTAAGCTCATGTTTTTTGACAACTGAATTGAAGGGTCTTCAGGCTTTTTGGGGGTAACGTACAGGATGTTGATGTTTAGCAGTATAGACATTTTCAGGAATTAATGCAAGTTGGGAAAGATGTGAGATCCCAACTTAAATATATGCAATTAGTTGTACAGATACAGGGTCGAAAAAAAAAATGCTATAGGCATGAAGATGTGAGCAAGTCAGGAAATTGTGATTTATGTTGTACTTGATGTTTGAGTGATTATATTATCTGTCAAAATTATGCATTTTCCCATCTGCTTGTTTTCTGAAAACATGTGGTCAGCGCTCCGTGAAGCAGATTCAACTGCGTTTGAGTCAGCAAGTATTGAGGGCAGATAAGAGTTGTAGTTCTTGAGATTGACAACCCTTTAATGAAGCACAAATACCATAAGCCGTTGTTAATAAATACTGTATCTTGTTTCCCTTATTTCAAAAGATATTTGAACAGTTTGTCAAGACCAGGATAAGAGAAGAGTACAAAGAAAAGAAAAATAAATTGTTGTTAGCCAAAGAAGAATTTAAAAAACTCCTCGAAGAATCCAAGTTATCACCAAGGTATGGCATTGCCTTATGAAGATTTGTTCAGATAAGGTTTCTCATTTAGTGTGTGCTTATCAGTCCTGGAATGCTGTAAAACTGAATGTACTCTTTATAGCAAGGTTTCACATCTATTGTTACAATGCCGTGTTGACATTTCTTTAGTACTATTTTATAATCTTTTCTGTTATTACTGGGAAAGAGAATATACCATTTCTCCTTTTCTGTTCCTTTTTTTTCCCTCTCTCATTTAGAATGTGTAATATTTTGCAGAACACATTTATTTTATACACATATATATGGTATAATTATATAACGCACAAGTGTACATAAAATCGGTACCTTAATGCACTTATATTAGGCATACAGTTAAAACCAGTGAAAAACTGTTTGGGTTTTGATGGAAGAGAAGCATAATTGAACAAAGTTGTTACTAATATCACATCACTAAATTAAAATAAAGCATGCAGTACAATAATTTATTTTTCTACATTGATTTTTGAGTAATGGATCCAAAATTGCACGATAGCAAATGCAGTGCTAAGGATGGCATTTGCTCATTTGTAAATGATGTGGAAATAAAGAGGTTTATATATAACAAGTCTGGTTAAATTGTTGGAACTAAGAAATTACAGTTTTCTCTACTAAAATCTGCAGATAATTGTACAGCTCTGCCTTCCTAGACACATAGATGCAAACAACACATCAGACTCTATGGAAATAATAAATATAAAAAGTTTTTTTTACAATGAAACAGAAACTATTCCGGGATAACCTAACAGCTAAATGCTGGTTCCAGCAATTTTGTTTTCAGTTTGCAAGGGCAAAAACATGCTGGCCTGCAGGAACAGAGGACGTTTTACCATTTAATGTTTTTGTTGAGCTAACTGTGAGATCTCGGTGTCAGAGAAATTCATCTGCCTGCAATAATCTCTAGCTTGATTTTAGTGTGCAGTGAATAAATAAATAAATAAATAGAAAATATTTCAAATAGAACCAAACCAGGTCTTTACCCAAGTGACTGTTACAAATCCACACGGTGTTTAGAGCCAACAATAAATATTGCAAAATTCATGTGACAGAGTGTAGTGAGCTCAACAAAGTCCTTGACAAGACAAACAAGGAAGCGGCGCGGTGCAGCCGGACGGTGTAAGCCCAGAGATGTGCATTGCAAATCGTCCCCGGCACTGGCTCAGTGAGCAGCCGGAGCACAAAGTAGCCAGGCTTGGCAGCAGCAAAGCAAACACCGACAGGACCTGGAGCACCTCCGGTGTTCCCTGTATGCCTTTCTGGTCTGACAGAGAGAGCACATGATAGAAATCACGGGCACAACATCATAATCGCTTTGCTCCAATTCTTTGTTAACTCCAGTTTTCCATCATTTATCCCAGTACTGTGAATGCAACCTAAAAGAAAATTAAGCTAGAAACCATTGCTCGGGCAATGTGTACCTAAGAGATTTCAAAAGTCTGGGAGTTTAAAAACAAAGTCCTGGCCTTTGTTCTGTGGATGCCGGTACCTGGAAGTGCCCGGCTGCTCTGCTCGCGGGTCCTGGGAGCGAGGGGAGGGAGGAGACCCGCTGCTGGTGAGAGCCGACCCCTGCCCGCCCGGACGGGGACCCGCAGAGGTGCTACCAGGCGGTGCTTTTGTCCTCAAATACTCTGTCTGCATCTGAAAATGTTGGTCCTGACCGTGAAATCCCCAAGCAAAGCTCACGGTGGATTTCAATTGTGTCATGCCTATAACTCTCACGTTTACAATTAATTTAGTGCTGTTCTAGAAGAGATCAAGCTACCGCAGTAGTTCATCAGGCACCGTGTGCTACTGACAGTCAAAGTGCCTTCGTTAGCAATTAGGCGTAGGCTGGTGTTTCTGCTCTATTATGGGCTAATTATTGAATTGAACTGCTGGGGATAGATGAAAGCAGGAGTAACCTGTGCTGTGCAAGTGCGGTGCTAATGACTCAGACCTGGCCTCTCAGCTGTCACCCAGGTATTCCCAAACCCAAAGAAGGGAGTTAACCCGTGCAAGCCGATCGGGGAGGCGGAAGCCCAGGCAGTTCTGGCACTGGCCTTGCCTTCCTTGTCACGGGGGTTGCCGAGATGTTCTCGTGAAATTTTTCCCAGCACACACCTTACTTGTAGTGCCCGTGAAAAGTTAAGTGTGACATCCAGATCAAAGAGTTGGGGTGGATCGACAAAGTTGCAGCTTTAAAATGTCTGTCTTTTCTGCAGAACAACATTTAAGGAATTTGCAGAGAAGTACGGAAGAGATCAGCGGTTTCGACTTGTTCAAAAGAAGAAGGACCAAGAGCATTTTTTCAATCAATTCATACTTATTCTTAAAAAGAGGGACAAAGAAAACAGGATAAGGCTACGGAAAATGAGATAAAAGCTCTTGAAACTGGCAATAAACACAGAAGTTAATGCTGTGACTGCAGTAAGAAATTAAAATGAACGCTAAAGCAAAGGTTAAACTTGCAACAGCTTAACGAAGAAGTGGGTGTCCCTGGGAAAAACTTTCTCTAATGAAGTTTGTTGAACATATGTAGAAGTTGTGATGGCTGTTCTGCAGGAGTCTGAAGGATATTTTGTTCTCAAAGAATTAATGTTTCATATTGAAGCTCTCTTTTGTACAACATCCAGAGTTTGATGCATTTCTAATTGCCATGATATGTCAATCCCTTAATTGTTTTAATTATGCAAATTACTTGTAATATACACAAATTATGAATCCAGTGCAGATTTGTAATTAAGCAGAAGCAGATGCCATCCATAACAATCTCAAGATATTTTCATCATTTAGGGGAATTACCTATCGCAATCTTTTGGCAACTTTACGCATTACCATAAATTGGTTAGAAGTACAGTGGTATGCAGGGATTCATTACCCAGTGTTCACATGTCTATGTCCAGTTCTCTGAGTAGTAGTAATAAGATATTAATCGTTAATCTTAGTGAAGAGTGTGAAAATCTTGGCATATGTTCCATAGGAAAACTCTAAGTTTCAGAAATAGCTCTCTAATTACTGTGAATGGTGCTTTCAGGCACACAAGTGATAGCAACACTTCTCCGTCAGAGTTCCTATCAAGAAGTATTTTGTAAAACCATCACAGTATGATTTGAATTATGTTCCTGTATGTGGAAAGTCTGCATGAGATTTTTCTCACCATCTTTGTATGAATAAATATTTAACTTTTTTAATTAATAATAAATATTTTAAGCCAATTTTCAGGGTTTTTTAAGTTTCTAAACTTTTGGAAGTACTGGATAAAATAATGCAGGTCTCAATGGTTTCAACTTGAGAGGGAGAAAACCACGGAGAGTTCCTAGGCCTGCTGATTTGTATGCAAATTTCCACTGATACCAATTGGACTTATGGAGCATACTGAGAGCAAAGACGTCTCTCTGACTGTGAAGATAAGATCTAATGGCTGGAGTAAATCAGCACAGCTCCGCACCAACCTCCAGCGTGTCCCTTCTCTTTACAGTACGGGAAGGACGGACTCTCCTCTTCTATCTGTGATCATAATCATTTTCTCAGTTGACCTCATTTTTAAGTTATTATTCATTAGATTTACAGATTTATATTTTGTAGGAGCAGCTATGATATTTTCTCCTGCTAATGGTGATTTTTCTTTAGGCATGTTGTGAGTATTTTTTATAATCAAGGAAATAAATGGTATTTTCTGATGCTTTGGAAAAAATGAACTCAGAGCATTTCAAAGTAGAGTACGTAACATAAGACGTAATTTAGAAAGTTTGTAGAGTTCCAAAGCAGGCTGACAGCTTTACTTAAAATTGTTTCTGTTTTCCAGTTCTTTTTCACTTTTGTTTGGAATTTTTTTCTTCCATGCTTGTTTTTCTCACTTTCTTCCACGCCGATTTCAGAAGTGCCCCGTGCAGTAGAGCAGAGTGCAATGCACACAGGATCCATTCCTGCTGCTTCTATGTGAAAAAAGTCTCATTTATTTCTGTGAAAGCAAGATCTGACCCAAAGTGTATGTTGGCGAGAGGGAGGAAACGTGGCCGGGCTGGCATTACCAGATTAAACAGACTCTGCCACTTTCGGTCTCACCTCAGGAAGCGAGGTTTGTGCCTCCGGACCGAGCGAGTTGGACAGCAAGCCAGTAGATGCAAGCTGATTCTGAAGGCTTGTAAGACTCGTGATAGCCGCTCCCTTACGACTTGGTTTTCACAGTTCCTTTTATGTCGCTGGAAGAGCCTCGCTCCCACCCATGGGTAACTCAGGGGTCTCGCCTGAATTGTCACGCAGAGACAAACACTGTTCACTTGGAGGGGTGGTGGGAGTAGACAGCAGTGACCCCTGCAAAAGATACAGGGCTTTCGAAGCACAGACTTCATAGCAGTTTTCATAGGGTTTTGCAAAGTTTCCCATTTAAAGGGAAAAAAAAAAAAAACACGTAGAAAAGCAATGAGATCTTGCTTTTCTGAATGAAGGCTCTTCTGTTTCAGTGGCTCGTACCAGTTTTGTGGCTTTCTGTTCTAAATGTGTGAGCATATCCATACCCTGTACTGCCACCCCCTATTTCAGATATGAATAAAATGGGGTATTAATATCTTGGGGATTCTCCTTAATTGTAGCATTTCCTGACCACGTCAGAAATCGTACCACATGAATCGTACCGTCCTGTGAATGGATAAATCTGTTTGATTTTCTTGTGAAGCTCTGTGAAATGCCAGAAGTGAGTGATCGGTGCAAGCGTTGATACGTGTTTGTTATAATGCCTCCAAGTGCAGCTCTGTTTTGTTATATTTAAAATGGAAGGATACTAAAATAAATGTCATTAGCCCCGTGGTCCAACAGAAGAAGGTTTTGTATTGTCACATTGCAATGCAAGCTGCTGATAGTCACTGAGCTACAGCTTCAGAGAGCAATGAGCTGAACCGCTTCCAGAAGGAAGGTGCCAGCGTCGGCAAAGCCACCTGCATGTGGGGTTTCCTTGGGCCAGAAAAGACTTTTATCAGGGTGAAAAGATTTTGATGCTGTTGCATTTGTTCAACACGACGGTGTTTCAGCAAGCGAGGTCCTGGGCTGCTCTGGTGAAAGAGCCACGGAAAATAAACTTGGAATGTTTGAGGGAAAAAAAAAACAACACAAATTGTTCCTCTGACCCCTCCCTCCTCACCCCATTGGGCTGCAGCACCCTCAGCTGTGTATCTCCGGGGTGTGTATCGCTCCTGGCAGGCACCTGCCTGCTTTGGGTCCCCAAACCTGGAGGTTTCTGGGAGCCCCTGTTCCCAGCCCTGCTGTCGGAGCAGGAGAGGCTTCCCTTCCCCCTGCGACAGCAGCCGCCGCTGCTGCGGTCTGAGCCCATCACATCTTAGCCCACAGGGGCACGGAAAGCTGCGCATTTGCTTTTTCTTTTCTTTCCCCTGGAAGTGCTTCGCCCTCTGCTCTGAGCAGTGCCCGCCCTTGGTGCGGGCGCCTCTCGCCCTGGGGGCTGCCCCGCTGCTGCTCCCTGCCCGGCACCTGCCACGCGCTTGGGCTCCTTTTTCTCAGGTAAGTTCCTGCAGATATATAATTTCTTTAATTTTGGTTTTGCTGGATTCCTGGTCTTTCTCATTTTTCACGTTGAAAAACAAAGTTACAGAGCGTTTAATGGTGTTGGGCTCAGCCGGCAGGGTAGAGAACAGTCCTGAAACCCCCAAAATGCCCAGAAGGGGAGGTGCGTGCCAGGTGTATTTGTGAGTCCATCGGGTCACGTCAGGAAGAGGAGTGAATCTGAGCTGACCGCAGGGCACAGCAAGCTCTGTTTTGGCCTCTCCTGGGTGCAGAATACTCCAAAGCGAGGAAGTTGTGATTTAAAACTAAGCCACGGTGAAACGCACTGCCAGGGGCTTGAGCTCGCTGCGCGCTGGCTTCGCAGGCTGATGAGCCACTAGTAATCTCGTCACTTGAGCCATGCTCTTCCAAGTGTAATTTGTTTGTTTCCAGCCTTAGCGGGATCGCATTTGGTAAAAACAAGATAAATAGGGAGAAACCATAAGAACAATAATGTTTGCGTAGTTTTGTTTTTCCTTTAGGAAAAATGAAAAATATGTAGGGAACAAAATCTGGCCAGAATGGGCAACGGGAAAATAAGCCCAAGGCTGCTGCTGGCAGCTTTTTGTGGGTTTTGGCTTTGTTGGCTTCTTTGGTTTCTGCCTTTTGGCCTCCCAGTGAGGATAAACATTGTTGGGTGAACGTTTAGTGGTTCAGTGATAGTTAAAGTCATTTCGTTTTCCTTTCCTAAGTAGTTCGTGTTTTGTTGTTGTTGTTTTTTATATAAACTTAGTTCTTCCTATTTTATTTCTTCACTTGGGTTTACTTTGGTAAATATTACTTTCATCCCGTTCCTCTGGGAACGCGTTTTTATATTGCTGTGATCATTGTTCGGAGAGCTAATCTCTAACATAAATGAAGAGAAGTCAAAGAAATGAAAACAAATGATGGCAACGTTCCCCCGAGACTGCAAATTTACTTTTCTAGATTCGCAGCGAGATGCTTTGGGTTTGCTTCTGTGAGCAATTTAACTTGATTTATCCTTCCAACCGCCAATGAAATATCTATATATTGTATTTCTTCAGCAGTGGCTGTGACATCCAGAATTGTTGCCTCTCCACATGCTTTTCATAATGAATACACTTCTGGCAAGCGTGCTTGTGTCTGAGCTGTTCCGTATCCAGACAATTTTTCATGGTTGTCTTCCATTTACTTGTCTTCAGGTTGTTTTATTTAATAATGCCTTCACATCGGGAAGGCAAGCAGGGCAGCTACCAGAAACACGGCAAAAATGCTTTTTCTTACAAATGGGACTGAGCTTCTCACCTTACCCCCTTTTGGTATAGACAGGGCTGAAACAGACGCAGAGTAACTTTGAAGACTTCTGTGAAAAGTTACCTTGGGAAAATAACCGGGATGCTTGCTATAACCCTGACTTCGTGGGTTAGCAAAGTTTTTCAAGTTGCCGTAAGCTGCACTGCTCCTTTTTTATTGCTGTTTGTTTCATGCAAGCGATGTCGCGTACGTGCAATGTGCCTGGCACTATTGAAGGCCGTCACCTCCTTTCACACCTGATGGAGTTCAACATAGATGCGAATAAATGCTGGAGACTGTGTAAAAGGGGGTGTTTGCAGGGGGAGTGCCACTGCTAGTGGCAGGAATACGGCGAGATACTCGGGCAAAATCCCGCAGATGTCTGCCCGTAGCTTTGGTGGGCATTAACCTGTTGTGGTTTTTTTGTGGTTCTTCGTTTTGAAGATACAGCGTGAAATGTGTAGCTGTGCAGATGGAGTAGGGGGTGTACGAGACGTGTTGGGAACCCAACTCCTGAGTCTCGAGCATATGAGGTACTGTAGCTTCTGGCTTGGCAAAATGCACACGAAAATTAGGACAGCATATTTATTTTTAAAATCTAATAGATCTCCTAATAACCAGTATTTTAAAATTAATGCATAGATAAAATGCTTTGACAAAGTTCCTGCTGACATCAGCAGGGTCAGGCTTCTCTTGGGCTGTAACTGCTTAAATTTGGAGAACAGCAAAGGCGGCAGGGGCTTGGGTCTTTCCCTCTCAGCCCTGTCCTGCAGTCCAGTCCGTTCTCTTGTCTCCTGCAGGGCGCCTGCCCAGGCCCCAGTCCTTTCATGCTGCTTGTATTTATGCATTCTGTGTAATATTTGTGGTCCAAATTCAGCCAGTTTGTTCTGGTGTGTTGGTAGAAACCTCTCGTGACCCTCCTGCCGTCACTCACCCAGCTCTCGGGCGTGCCTCTGCCAGCCTCTCGGGTTAGGTGCTGCTTCTTGCAGTTGTCTCAGCTTTTCTTTGCACCTGCTGCAATTTGTACTTATGGAAGGTTTTTCTGCGCTCACAGCAAAGCATGGTAATTAGGTGCAGTTGTTGTATAGGTAGAAGGTAAATTCAAATTTTTCATGTTTCTGCTTGATGATCGCTTTTGTTGTAGCACAAATCAGCCTCCAGGTGCTTGCTCTTCCATTTCACAATGTTAAACATTTCCCGTCGCCGTTCATTCGCCCAGGTTACCAGTTTCTGCTTGCTAAGCCTCCCAAGTTTGTGCCAGGCTGGGTCTCACCAGCCTCATCCGCTAGCGGTGGTGGTCCTGCACAGCCTCGGGCCAGGCTCTGTAGCCCCATAGCTTCTCCTTCAGCACATCCCGTGGCTCCTCTCCCCTAATGGGGTGGACACCTTAAGCTCCAGCCTTGTCCCCGCTGATAGCAGGACCACCACTGACGCCTCCTCGGGCTCCTCCTGCGGGGTCTCCTCTGCGGAGCCCCCAAAAGGAGCCCAACGGGGGACAAGCTCGGGGGTACCAAAGCTCCAAGGGGCTCTTCTGGGGAGCCGTGTTCCTCATCGCCTTGCCCCAGCCTTGTGAGTGCCCAAAGCGGCCAAGGTTATCAAACGGAGCCCTAATTACCTGAACGGCAGCTGGAACCCTTGTGGTGGAGGGAGCAGTGGAGGTGCGGGGAAGTCGCGGGCTGCACAGCGCCGTGCCCAGGAGCAGCCGGGGGAAGGCAAGCTGTGAGAGTCACCTTGCCGTGGTCTTGGGTTGCATTTCACCAGCAAAATGTCGTCTTTTTTTTTATGTTTTCCTTTTTTTCCCCCTTTGAAGAGAAAAATGTTTTTCCTGGCATCACAAGAAAGCAGTGCTCCTGCTCGGCACAAGCACTGCATGAGAAACACGGATATGTTTAACTTTAAAGAGCATGCTTAATAAAGACATTCTGCACCTGAAAAGGCTGTGATCGTAGGCACAGTAGGCTGAGCTTTTCAAGGCCTGTATCTTGTTGGTATATAAAAAAATAATTTTCTATAATCAGTGGTATTTTTCCTCCAAAAAGAATAAAATATGGGCTTAATTCAAACATCACAGTCAACCGGAGGTCGATACATCTAACCCGCGGTGATGTTACAAGCTGCAACATCAGAAGCTTTTGTGTAAAAATAAAGCCATAATATTTCCTTGAGAATAATCAGTCAGGCTGTGGAGTTATGAAATGGGGAAATTTCCTTTCCCACAGCCCCTTTCCAGCACGAATTCTGTGCGGGGCAGGGGCGCTGCTGGCAGACACAGAAAGGCACCGGGGACCTGGCGTGTTCGCAGGGCTGCAGGCCGGTGCTTGGTGGTGAGTGAGGGATAAGCACGAGAGCCTCCTTCGCCTCCTTCATGGAGATTTCTTCATGGTTTCTTCTTTCCACTCTGTTGCCATTTCATACTTACAATCCTGAAGGATTATAAGGCGTTAAATTCTTTCATAAGTTTTGGTAAGTGGCCTTAGGTGAAACTGAGGCCTTAATTAAAACCTGCTATTCACAGGGCACTGGAGAGCTCTCTCCTCTCTTCCATTTCCTCGCTTAGTTCCTTCTGCAGGGAATGCCTGCTTGATTTCAGTCCTTGCCCATCCCGTCCCTCGAAGCATCCCGGCACCTGGCTGTGAGCACGCTGTGGGTGGCTGCTCCGTAACTGGGAGTTATGATGCAAATTATGCAGCATGAGAAAAGTAAGCTGAAACTCTGTCAGGAGAAGGAGTTGCGTCCCAGCGCAGATTTATTCATCCCAGCATCTGCTGCCTCCATCGAGCACAAACTCCGATTCCTCTGTTGAGGTGGGATCCTACCGCTCCTCCTGCTGCCAGCCACAGCTCTTCTCCTTAGGCCTTGGGGTGAGAATTTCCACTGCATGCAAGACGTGTGTCTAGATTTCTGCCTATGTTTCTGGATTACTCTGATCTCGGTCACTAGGCTTTAACTACGAGAAGGAGGAATTTTATTTCCCACAGTGGAGTTGTCAGCTGTGTCTTGTACGAGTAGCCCGTGATTATCTTTCCGTGATAAGACCTCCGTGGTGATGAAGCTGCTGTGTTTTCCAATGGGCATTTTGTAGTCCTGGACAGAAAAAAAGTGTTTTTTTTTTCCCTTGTTTTGTTTAATATCATTTCTGATGTTTCTAAATAAATAAAGTTTTACTCCAGCAGTCTGCCTGTAATACCGAGGAAGATGACATTGTTTGGAACCTCACGTATTTTCACACTGGCTTTTGCTGTGTGTTTAGCAGACTGTCTCCTAGCCATTGGACCTGTATCTTGAGGCAGAAATCGATGTATTTGCCTCCTGGGCCATGCTGTAGGATCAGCTGCAGGGCAGGCAGGCAGTGGGAGCCCGAGTCCCACACCCTGTGAGCATCCCCAAGGGCTGCCAGCAAGCCCAGCAAGAAGCCAGTTTCGGTCCAAGTAACTCAGAAACATTGTCTTTCAGTCCAGCCAGCTCCAATCTGATTTCCAATTAAATGAAAAAAGAAGCAAAACAAACTGGAAACCTATTGCAGCTGATGCCCGTGATAGTTTCAGTCGCACCGATGCAAACCCGTGGCAAAGCGGATGGCTCGGTGGTTGGGAGTAACTCAGTTCCCTCTGACAGTAATGACAGAAGCAGATGGTTTTGCACATGGTTTTTATTTCTAGTTCTATAAGCAAACGTTTACTCTGCCTGCCATGCTAAATATATATACTTTATTAAACAGTCTTAGTTGCTACCGCAAGTAGCAGTAATTACCAAACCCGTGCGTTGGGTTATAGCCGGAGTCTGACACCTACTTTCCAGCAATTGAGTAGATGATGTATACGTGTATGGATACAGTGACACCGCTCCAAAGTGATGTGAATGTAGTGAAATCACTCCAACGTTCAAGAGGAAAACATCGAGCCACCTTTGGTTGATGCTCCCCAGCCAGAATAATTTATAAAGTGGTGGTCTCAGCTGCTGCGGGTACTCCCACGTGAAATACTTAGCAGTTCCAGTTCTTGTGCCTCTGATATGACGCTTTTAATAAGAAAATATACAGCACACCTCTGCAGCCCCATGAGGCTGAAGTGCCCCGGTACCGGCACAACGCAGCGAGCGGCCGTGGCTGGCGGTGAGGTGGGGCCCGTCCTGCCGGGGCCGCCGCGTCCTTCACCCGACTTTCCCGACCCGTTGGTATGCTGCTCCACCGGCATCCTTTGAAACTCCATCTCCTGTTTTTCCACTTTAATTCCTAAACTCTATTATCCGCTCTCCCCTGTGTTTAAGCCAGTTTTGGTTCACTTACGGCGCACTTATCTTTTTCAGCAAGGGTCTGTGTTTACAGCTTAGCTCATTTAATTTTGCTTTTCTCTCCCTCGCCACAATTATGTGTTATAACTGATAATTTTTGCTTGGGGGCTATTAAAAAAAAAAAAAAAGGAGGGGGGCTACCTTTTGTTCCCAAACACACGTGTAGCTGCTCAGCACAGCCAGCTCCTACCGCAGCGCTCAGTGTTGCCTAACCCCATGTGTGCCTGGGCTGGGGGCCGTGGGCTGGGGGCAACCCTCAAATCCTCAGCCCAGCAGGACGTGGGGCATCCTTTCTTATAAAAGAGTAACACCACTTTCTAATTAGGATAATTGTGCCAGGCTGGGTGGGGCTGTGGGCAGCCTGGTCTGCTGGGAGGTGTCCCTGCCCGTGGCAGGGGGTCGGAAGGGGACAGTCCTTGAGGTCCCCGCCGAGCGAACCTCTCCGTGCCGGGGTGGCTGCGATGCAGAGGGGAGCCCAAGCCTGTGGCTCTGCCTCCCTCACTGCGCTCTGCTGGCAGCAGTGAATTACTGGTGCTCACCCAGAGCAGCCACTTCCCATCCTTCCCTTCCAAGGCATCATCCCACATCCCAGGTATCACTCCCTACTGCGGTAGGGGTGCTTTTATTTTCCTACTTAATATGATATATTTTCAAAATGGTGGGCAAGAATATAGGATTTTGTCCCCGGTGCATTGCACCTGCAATCAGAGTAATTTTTCTCAATAAAATAATTCAATTTCTTAAAAATAATAATAATAAAAAATTTAAATGCAGTGCAAGGCATGCAGCCAGGGTTACATCTCCCCCCGCTGCAGCACTGCCGCCCACAAGGAGCAGGGAGCCAGGCACCCAGCGCTGCTCTGGGGGAGCCCGCGGTGCTCTCTGCTCTGCAAGCAGCCGCACGTGCTGCACTTGTCCTGGTCAGGGCTGTGCTACAGGAGCATGTTGGCAGCGCGCTGGGGTGCTGCCGGTGCCCCCCGGGGTGGGCAGTGCCCTGCACCCCAGCTGCAGCCCCGAGCTGCGGGCGGCCAGGAACGGGGCGTTGTGCACGAGGCTTTGTGAAGGGAGCTGTGGAAGTGCCTGGGACGCAGGGATAGCGAAGCAGCTGATTGCTTTGGGGTAATTACAGGTTTCTCTTTGGGCAGATTCATTAGGCAGCCCAGCGTACTTGTACACGTGTGTGATCAACTGCTCCCAACTACTCCTCATTCTTTTTTATTCCTGATTAAAAGGGAAGCAATCAATTACCAAACAGAGGCTTTAAAAGAGCTCGGGAAATAATAATCCCATTTAATGGCCAAGGACTTTTTAGACTCGCCATTTCAGCTACTTTCTTTGAGGGAAAGAGCTCTCTAGCCCAGCAGGTGCCCAGCACCATCCAGCATGTGGCTGTTTCCTGGGCTCATGGTCTGTGATATGTGCAATGGGGCTCTGCCGGGGCACTTTGTGCCAAGCCGCCCCCCTGTTGTCTCCTGCCGGAGGGCAGCGTCCTCTTGGTGGGATTCTGAGGGTGCTTGGCTGCGGTTTGCTGCATAGGAGAGGGATCTGCTGCCACGGTGTTGAGCACGTCCCTTGTGTTGCTGTATTTAATGCATGCTGAAGCGCCTCGGAAATGGCGTGCTGAGCACGGTTAGTTACGTTTGCAAGCACAGCTGGTGTGGGTTTCAGACCTCTGTGAGCAGGGGAGAATCAGGTGCCCAGCAGGTGTGGATTAGTGCTGTGGCATTGCATGGCCCATGGGTTCTCCACACGGCTCCGTCCCCAAGTCCAGCACCTCCCGGTGCCCCCAGGCACCTGTGGCTGTGGCTCCGCTGGGCTCGGTCGCTGTGCCGCTCAGCACGAAGCTCCCGGGTTTAAGGTGCAAACTCACATCTCGGTCAGGCTGTGGTTTCCAGTTCAAAATCTCGGTCACCGTGCTCCTGACACAGCAAAACTGCTGTCTCTGCCTTGGCTCCGCGTGTGTTCCCTGTTCTCCCCAGGCGGCGGTCTCCTGGCGCGGGGGCTGGCACCGCGCGTCCCGCAGCGACAGGCAGGAGCCGAGCCCCAGGGTACAGGAAAGGGTTTTCCAACACTGCAGTTGTTAAAATTTGTATCAATCTCCTCTAATGCCCACTTTTATTGACACGGTGCCACTTAGCAAAGCAACAGCTCCATTAACATCTGCATTCCTCCCGTCAGACGTGCTCCCTCCCAGCTGAGCTGGCTCCCCAGGGTCTTTTACTTCGGCATTAATTCCCTCAAATTGATGCTTGCATCCCTCTGCAGCGCTTTTAAGCTTCACAGTAAGTCAAGCTGCTGTTTGCCCTGCATCACCCCTCCATAACCTTTTGTCAGACTCTCGATGTGTCTCTTAATGTGCTTTTAATTGGCCTCTGACACCGGCAGTGTCTCCTCCGGAGCAAGCCCTGCCCTGGATGGGGGCCGGCAGCCTCCGGCCATCGCCCGCGCTGCCCTGCCCTGCCCTGCTCGGCCTTTGCAGATCCGGGCTCTTCGTCAGTCAACTTCAGTGCAATAAATTAAAAGCATCAAAAAACGATAGTGAAGTTGTTAGAAATCTTGCAGTTTGGATTGAAATGAGGGTTGTAAAGGGAGCAAGAGCTGGGCAGGCTGGGCAGGGGGTTGTGACATCCAACCTCTCTTTTCTATAAGTTTCTGTAGGCACTGGCCTGCGAAAGCCAGGCCAAAGGAAATCGGACTTTGTTATCACTAAAAATTCTCGTTTTTGCAAAGAAGTGTCACCATAAATATTTCTTCTTAGTAGGAAAACAGTCTTTTTTTCTGATTAACTATGTGGCAAAAGCAAGTCCAGAAAGGGGAACAGATCGTGCTTCATGTAAGTAATTTCCTTAATCTTGTGGGCTGCCTGAAGGCTTTAATCCCGGCTGCAAGGATCACAAAGATATTTTATTACTGCTGGTATCGCTGATCTAGTTAGGCTTACATTCTTCTTAACAGAAATCCTGCATGTACTTTTCCTGCAGATCCAAACCTCCTTTATTAATCTTTTAATGTGGCTCTGTGAGAGAGCAGAACAAGACAGGGCTTTTAGCAACACCGTGCCAGAGCCTCCCTGGGATGCACCCGGCTGTCCTCTCCGTGCGCTGGTCAGCACAGTCCTTCACACCAGCCCCATTTTCCAAGATGCTCAATCACGAACAAAGTCCAGGCTAAGCTCTCCTCGGTGCCGGGGCTGCCCTGCAGGAACAGCAGGTGCTCAAGGGCAAAGAACACGTGAATGATCTAATTCCCGAGCGAAAGGAGCAAAGGCAGCACAGCCCTCCCAGCCCCGGGATAAAATGGCTTGTGTGGAGCAAGGGTTGGGGTGAGCGTGGTTGTGTTGGTCCCCCATGCCCCCCGTGCTGGAGAGCTGGGCGTGCTTTTGGCCACTCAGGAGCTGGGTTGCAAGAAAAGTTCCAGCAAGATTCACAGGAACAGGGAAAACCCTGTAACTTTAACAAACCTTTATATATCCCCTATAACCTGTCTATGCTAAATAAGTAAGTTAAGAAAAGTGTTGTGCTACCATAGCTGTGGCCATGCAGATAGCTGATGCACCGCCTGTCTACTACACGCGCCCTGATGTTGATCTGGTGCTGGAGCAGCTTGTGCTCAGATATTTATATTCCTAAACTGACGAAGTCTTAAAAAAACTGAATAAGCAAACGGTAAAAATGCATAAAAGCTAAAAATAAGTGTATGAATGTGGGTAAAGCAAGAGGCGTGGACGCCCGAGGAGAGCAATGCACAGCTCAGGTGTGAGCTGCTGCCAGGAGCCCCCTGCAGCTCGCAGGAGCTGGGCTCCCCCCTGGAGGCGGTGAGAAATTGGGTGGGGAGAGGCCCTGCGGCGTGTGCCCGGTCCCGTTACACACAGGGAGGCATCAGGGAGATCCGCAGCAGAATTAATTTATTTTAATGTGATTGGTGAGCTCTGAAATATGTCCCTTCTTTATCTGCTCCTCAGGGAGATCGCTAAATACTCCTTGAAAGGATTAGCCTCTCCGTACCAAATCTGCTTACATTTACCCTAAAATAGCTCCGCGAAAATATTCCATGTCCGGATTTTATTTCTCCTGCCATGGAAGCTGGCGTATAATAACATTGTCTGCAAATGCTGGGGGGAAGAAAGGCAAATGCAAATAGGCAGAACAGAAGAGGGGTTGGGGTGACTGAAGAATTTGGGAAAAGTTTAAAAAGAGGCTTTCAAAAGGCCCTTTGGCACGAGCACCTGTGGCTGTGCGTGCCACGGAGATGGCGGTACCACATTTTTAAGGCCCTGAGGGGTAGGGCGGTTTGGCCAGGGATCGGCCTGGCTGATGTGGTGCTGCTCAGGGATCCGGAGGGACCGCCCGGACACGAGCCCTGAGACAGCGGCTGGGCAGTGCGGAAATCCTTGGGGAAAGGAAATCCTTGGGGAGGGGAAACCCTCGGGGAAAGGAAATCCTTGCTGCTCGCGCTGCTGAGGAGGGAGCTGCAGAGGTGTCACAGCTAGCTGCAAGTGCTGCCAGAAGGAGTTACAGAAACGGGGAACTTAACCCCGGGTTCTCTCTGGAGCCGGACACGGCACGGTTCCAGCGCGGTCGCTCCGTGATAGCGGGGTTTTGCTGAGCCGGGGGGATCAGGGCTCGCTCCAAGCTGCAGCTGTGCCACCTCTGCCTGCGGTGCTGTACGGCACCCTCTGGCATTTAGCAGCTCGCTGCACCTCTGTGAGAAGCTGCCCGGCAGCGTGTGGGAGCAGTTTGGCCTGGGAAGCAATCCCCACTTGTTAATTGCAGCAAGATGATTAAGCGCACCTTTATAGGTGCACGCAGGGCGCCTTCAGTAACAATGCGTGCTAATCCCAAATTATTAAATGGACGTAAATCTAAATCCAGTTGATACAGGCCTTCTCAGTGGCAAACGGAGTGTCTGACACTCGCCCAGTGGCCAGCTCGGGAGCCGGGAATGCCCCGGGGAGGGCAGGGGCTCGGCCGGGAGGCCTTGCTGCAGGGCCGGCAGGCTGCAGGAGCTGCGGGGAGAGCAAAGCTTCCAGACCGGTCGATGTATCAGCGCATTCGCAGTTCCTAATTCAAAACAAGTGAAGTAATTATTGAAAGAAAGTCATTAATTGAGGCAAAGCTCTTTATTGGAAATGCTACCGAGTCATTCCTGCAGACGCTCGGGGGCTCCCTGCACCGGCTGTGAAATGAGGGGTGGACGACGGGGGGGTTGACACGGAGCCCACCCTCGTGTGGGGCTTCTCCAGCAGGGTGCTGCTGCCATGCACGGCTGAGGTTGGGATGCACTTCATATATTTGAGTAGACTTTTTTTTTTTAATGCTTTAGTAGTTTTCTGCCAGAGTTCTCTCCAAAGCTCGCTGGACAGACCCGGCGATGCCCTGCAGCCTCACGGGGTGACACAGGGAGGGCAGTCTCGTTTGGGCTGGAACTTCTTACTGCTCCCCACGTCGCTGTCATCAGGGGGCTGTTGTGCTGTACACAGAAGGGGGGCTGCGGGCACAAACGGCCGCTCACTGGCCCCGTCCCCAGCATCACGTCCTTGAGTCCAAGGCTCAAGCCCCATAGCACTGCGCAGCGCAGGCTCTGCACGCGGCTTTGATCATAGTCTCACCTGCACGTGAGCGCTGTGGGTCACATTATTTCTGTTTAATTCCGCAAAATGAAAAATTAACCAGCATCCCACTGCACCAACACAACCTATTCAGACGACCCAAATCTCTGCAGCATGCCTGCAGTGACCTGTCCGAGCAAACCCCGCAGGCTGCCTCGCCGAGGGGCTCCTGCTCCTGCACGCAGCCCCCCAGGCTCTGCCCTGCCTCCCCGGGCGCTTCTGGCCATGGGCTCGAGGCAGTGTCCTGAGAGACTGCCCTCAGATTTTCTTCCGTCTCAATAAACGAAGTGAGAAGATGAAACAAGCTATTCTCTTATCCCAGCTCCATCTATCAAGGACTTTGTGTTTTGTTATCGAGTCGGAGTTTATACTCTCATTATCAGCTCTGACGGGCTCCTATCCCATTTCGCTGCAGCTGATGGAAAGCACCGCGTCGTTCCCATCTCTGTTAAGCCTCGCGTGGCTCCAACCTCAGCGGCTGCCGGGCTGGGCTGTGCCTGAGCCAAGGCGAGCTCGGGGCGGGTTGGTGTCCCCCGGCTGCGGCACCGCGGGTCCCGGCGTCCCGGCTGGCAGAGAGCAGCGGCGTGCTTGTCCCTCGGCACAAAGGGGGAGAGGTGGCCTTGAAGGAACAGGGAAAACCAGGTGTAAAGGTGCCTGCCCAATAATGGTGCTTTAGTCTTAGTTTTTGTTATTGATTAGTGGTATTCTGATAAACTGTGACAATTGCAGGGGTCCCTCCCTATTCATTCATAAATGGCAGACTGGGGAAATGCTCAGAGGAGGGTTGTTAGTGTACTTGTCTCGTGAGGTACAAAGTTGTGTGGTATTTTGGTGGGGGGTTCGTGATCACAAGCCCCAAATTTCTGTTTCAATCAAGGCAGCTACATACGCTGGGCTGTGAATAGCACGTGACTAATTTTTGTAATGTGGTGGTATTCGATTAAATGTATAGTGTCTTTTTTAATGCTGCTGGAAGGAAATCCGGAAAGGAACAGGCATTTCAGCAGCAATATTGGTTTGTCTGTGTGTCTGTATGGACTTTCTGTATGGACACAGAATGAAGTGTAGCTCCTTAGAAGAGACTAACTCAGGAGGACAATTTGCTCAGGACGGTTCTAAAACACCAAGAAATCAATAGCTAACTAAATAGCCAAAACAAACAAGCAGTCCCAGAACACAAACGTGGGGAAAGGCTGGCATCAGGAGCACAGCACTTGAGACTTCTGATTTTGATGCTGAGCAGAATTTTATTTTCAAAGGGTGCTAAATTGGAAGGCACAGAAAAATCATTCAGTTCCTCAGTCTGCACTTTGAAATAGTACCGTATTTCATTTAGTCTTTCAATAGTGCTCCTTTATGTTGTTTTCAAAGCTATACTGCCTCTCCTTGGAATCATTAATACTAATTGATTTCCAAAACCAAAAAGTTGCAGAAAACATAAAGTAGATTGACAGTTTATTAGCAAAGCACATTTCACCTGTGATCAGAAGTCTGACCCAAGGACATGCACAGCAGGGGAACTGCCTGCCCGCCCCCTGTTATTGCAGTAATCGGTTCTAAAAGGGTGTAATCAGGAATGGCAACAGGCAACAAATGAATATGGCTGGTAATGGCATGGGCAGTAGCAGTGCTGATTAACATATATATATTCCATAGCTTCCAAGCGCAATGCTTTATCTGGAGTGCAGGCTGCAGAAATTAAATCATTTATTTCTGTGACCACAATAGATATAAAAATTATGTCATACAGAAAATGGAATAAAAACTTCAGCGTAATTTAATAATGTTTTAAGTAATTCTAATCCACATGGTTGCATTTTGTGGCATGGTCACTCATTTCCGTTTCATGTTCCTTTGTCTACAAGAGAATACTTTCAAATGAACGGGCAGAGAGGTGTGTTGGAGGATTTTGCCTGAAGCCCCAGAGGACAGGGCACCTCCTTCTGCAGCTATCCCACGTGTACACCTTCTCCAGTGGGACTTCGCCCCGCACTGTATTTCAAGCTGCTAAGTCAACACTAGCAGTTGCTGATAATTTAACCACTGGTTTTTGGCCACCTCCATGAAAAGTATTAGCCATTTTTTATTGAGTTGGTAAAGTTCCTCCTGTAAGAAAGAAAATGTGTCCAGGTGTTAATCAAAATTTCACTACGTGATAAAGCTGATAAAATACATATTGAGCTTGTTCGTGGGAAAGTGCAATGTCTCCCTCCCCATCCAGCAATGACAGCCCCTTCCCCTCGCTGCCGCGTGGTACAGGATGCATAAGGGAGTAAAAACCTGTTGGACTAAGTACAGACACGGTGGTACTCCTTCCTGCATTTCTCATTCTGTTTCAAAATTGAATAAAACGCTAGGAAGTCAAGTGGGAATTACCCTGCTCTGCACAGACACACTGTGTTCTTGTATGAAGCATTAGGCTTGCGAGATTAAGGTTATTCTGGATAAATGGATTCTTCCTAATTTTGCTGAGGACTTTCTTGATGTTCTGCCAATGATTTCCAATATGCGAGGCTCTCTAAGCTCTTCGCGTGTGTCACTCCTGAGTGTACCAGCCACATCTCACCTTCTCTTTTTTATTTTAATTTTGGTGGAAATTTTCAAAAGCACAGATAGGAGGTACAGAACCAGGTCTTTCAAGGGGCTAAAGCTTCCTCTCCCCTGATAAATAGGGAAGTTATAGCAGATGTGCCACACATCCCTCCTAGCTGAAAACAGATTAAAATGCATTTTATTTGTTCTTCCTATCCTCTGATGCTCTTGGAGATTTCTTAAACACTGAGTTTCTAAATCTCCTAGATTGCGTGGCAGCCCACACGAGCTCTCTTTGGAAAATTCAGGAGTTCTGCTCTCTGCTTTATTCCCCTTTTTGCATTCAAAGGCCATGCTAGTTTTCTTGGCTGCTGCCTAGAATTGCATTGGGTGTTTCAGCTCAGACTGGTCCCAATTTAAAGCCTTCTGCCGCTCACTTATTACATGCATGGACAGCGTGCTCGTACTCCAGTCGATTGCCCCCAGCCTGGTAAGACGTGTCTCCAGCTCGCCGAGCAGTGCCCGTACTGTTATCGCTTTGCCCCGCAGCCACCTGATCAACGTCAAGCTGTGGCCACAGCTGGGTCTGGCCACGTGGCCAAACCCACTGGTGGCGTCCACAGTGCTGCGGCCGTAGGACAGCATGCTTTGCTCCATGAGAGACATTCTTCAGGAAAAAAAAAAGTCAGATTCCAAACAAGTCAAAAGCAAAACTAATTTGGTGCTAGAAATTGTTGTTTTATAGATACCAAGGTGGAACAAGTGTCAGATGTAATGCTTCTTGCTCTTCCACTGGTAATTCCATGTATCTCTACAGGATGCCCTCTTATTTATTTTTTCTTGAATTCAACTATCCTATCTTTTTGTTTTGTCATGTGTTAACTGATTTTTGACACAGATAACTTTCTATTTCTGCCCAGCTCTTTCAAGGCAGCGAGAATTACTGGATGCACTTTCCAAGTAAGACCACTCTAATTTAGGGAAAGGTAAATCTAGTTTGAGAAACACTTCGCGTTGTTTGATTTCTGTTTCATTTTTATGCTGTCTAGCACTTCACTTGTAACGAGCAATACCATGCAGTGAACAAATGAGCTTGCTCCTAGCAATGATCTCATGCCTAATGCCTACGTGGCTGCAAGAAATCATCCAAAATTTATATGACTGTGTCTTTGGCAAGACGTGGATTCCTCCACCATCATCCTGCCATTTTACCTTGACTTGTTAGGATCTGCTAAAAGTCCTCCCAGTCTGGTTGTTTTCTTGACCTTTGACTGGCTTCAGGTAATTTGCAGCATCAGCAATTTCCCCACTATATTGCTCAGTCTCTTCTAGAGCCAGGCAAAGGATGTCAATTTAAACTGTAAAAAGTCTCAGCCATTGGTGCTTTGACCTTGATTTCTGTTGGTTTCTGAGTCATGACAAAAAAAAAAAGAAAAAAAAAAAAGACTGAACTTTCTGAGAAAATTCCCAGAAGTTTCTTAAAAGCTCTTTGGGGTCACAGGTCTGAAAGCTGTGGAGACAGCTCCCCGGGGGCAGCCGCGCCTCCTGCTGTGAAACCAAGCAGAAGGAGCCCAGAGTGCTGCTCCTCTCTTCTTTCAATACACAGAAATGGGGAATTATTTCCTTTAGCACAACAGCTCTGTCTGCAACACCCATCCGTAGCCTCTCCCTGGGGAACTCGGGCACTTTACACAGCCGGTGGCCAGAGATGCCCGAGGAAGCAGCAACCCGCACCAAGGACAACTTACTTCACTATCTCAGTTATTTTTAACCAAGTTTTATTTTGATAAAATTTTGTGATTCAGGCTTGAGGGGGCAGTTCCAGCCTTTTTTTTTTTTTTTTTTTTTTCTAGATAATGCTTATATAGGGTGCAGACTGCAGAATAACAGCCATGAATATTCATTCACAATCTGTCAGTAGCCTTCAATGCTCCTTAATGTGATCCGACAGCTTCTTGGCTCAGTGGGAGGGTTCGCAGCCTCTATTCAGCTGCTGACATACAGGTGACAACAACAAAAAATATCCCCGTCCTCACGGCAATTGCAACCCCTGCTCAGCAGAGCACCAGCTCCTGCACAGGGCTGGAGGCTCCCTTGCCCCACGGTCCCTTGGGCACAGGATGGGGACGTGGCTTCCTTCCCCATTGTTCCTGTAAACATGACTTTCTGCACCTGTTAGCGCCTTTTACAAGAACTTTAAAAATAAAATTGTCAGTGAATTTTATGTGTATGTAACCAAGGAGTTACATATCATCTGTACTATTGATCTGTTTTACTCGATGTGATGCTCCTTAGTTCCATCCATCGAAATAAGGTGAACCTCCTGGGACCAGAGCAGACAGTGGCTAATTTGTGGTCAATGCTGGTGAGAGATCCTATAAACTCTTTCGCTGGGTTAGTTAAATTCCATGCTCATATCAAACATAAAAGCACGTCTTCATTTTTTCCTTCATTTTTGAACTCAGATGAAATTAAAAGAATCTTCCACACCTATTGCAAATGAAATTAGGAAAATCCTACAAGAACTGTGCAGCTGATGGAAGAGGGGATTGCTCTGCATTTTGTGAGACACCTGCAGGTATTCTCCGGAGCCAGGCGGTTGCAGACTGAGCTTGCGCAGCCCTTGCAGAGCCCTCCCAGCAGGATGTACCAGCAGCAGAGCTTTGGCTTTCAAAGGGGAGCAGTGCCGACCGCATCTGGGCACAGCAGGCAAAAAGGGAGCAGCCACCAGCCCAGCACTTCCCAGAGCTTTCCAGACCCCGCAGCAGCTCCTCGGCAGGGCTCGGTTCCTGGGCTCAGGAGGAACTGCCAGTGTTAGCCCCGAAGCATCATGTTTCACGGGAGGGATGAGAAGGAAACTTGTTCAGATTAACCTTGGGGAGTTTCCTAGTTTGTCTGATGCTCCATTTCTCTTCAGTGGGATATTCCTCTTTTCTTCCCACCCACTGGCATTAAATTCAAGGATAACACAAAATTAATCATAAAGCCATTTGATAGCTCATCTGAAGATTTATATTCTTTTTCTCAAAGAAAAGAACGTAGCCTTGCGCAGCTGAATGGCCGTGAATCACTTCAGTGTCACTGGCAGGACAGCAGAGAATTAATGTTTATTTTGCTTTTAAAATCTGATATTTAGGAAAGGAAATTCTTCATGCATTTTATAGTGTTATTTTTATTTCTCTTGTCACTCCAGCATTTAGCCAAAATTAGGTTTCTGAGGAAGAGAAATTTGGAGATGGAGTCAGATTTTGTGATGCGGGACTGTTTGTAGGGGCTGGGCGAGGCACTGGTTCCTCTGCAAACAACGCGCTTTGCACATGCCCGAGGTCGGGGCGCTGACACGTGCCTATGGTCTGTGGGATGCTGCTGCTGCTTCTGCTAGCTTCTGCCATGTAGCAGCCGAATTGCTGTTGTGCTGGGGTTTTTACTGGTGTGCAAACAACAGAGGACGGTTATGCTGCCCAGCACCTGGAGAGCACTTGGCTTGCAGCGGCCGCCCTGACATCCCACGGTTTATATAATAGGTCCAATTTGCAGTACAAAAGCAGCAAAGAGGCAATGGGTTGTTGTGCTTTGTTGGGTTCCTATATTCATAAACAAAAGGACTCGAAAATAAATTAATTCCAGGAAAGTATTCCTATGTTATTAAATGGACTTTAGCAAATTGGTTTAAATTTATTTTTCAATAATTGAAATTAAAATTGTCATACATCTATATCGCAGTCAGGTTTTCCTTCACTGTCATAAGCAAATTTTACCTGTGCTGCTTAACAGTGGCATGCAATGGTCTTTAACACAGCTTACCACGTTAATCTTTATGGGCTCGCCAGAGACTTTCAATTTCGTGACCTGAACTGTCTTGGGAGTGATTTTAAGATATTGTATGGAGCAGATATATTTCAAAGCTATTGCCTTATTCAGTGATCAAATTTCTTGACCAAGTTTTATGATCTATGCTTTTTTATTGTGATCCATATTAGAATAAGTACTTTGTCTTCTGTAGTCATAACTGACGTGGTAAGTGTTATTGATGCTCGGAGTGCTCATCTGTATCTGGCTGGCAGAGATCATTGTGCCTCTGGGTAAACCTTGAATAGAAATTCATCTGCTTTGCAAAAAAATGTATGAGCCTCAAAAAAATGTATGAAAGAACATGAATAATGACTTGAACTTTAAAGTTCCTAAGACTAATCCGTGTTGCTCATAAGTTTTCAAATTCCCTCTGTACAACAGGCAAAAGTAATAAACGTTGCTTTTCTCCCTCCTGTCCTTTCCAGTGCAACAGGCCCTGTTGTTGTAAGAGCAGTCCAAGTTTCACGTGTGCCTTTGGGCACTGAATTACAGAGTTCATTCCAACTTGGCTCCAGCTGACGGGCCAGCCATTGCTGCACGTAGAGTGGGCAGGACAAGCATCTGCTCTTTGGATGAAGATGGAGAAGACGTATAATGAGTTGGCCCCTTCTATTGCTTTGGGGGAACAAAGATATGCATTGCTGTCCTTTTTATATACCACAGAAGTGGCAGAAATCTGTCACCAGAAAAAAGGTTGTTGGCTGATATTTCTTTTTTCCAGTGTGTCCAGAATTAATTGGCTTGTGTGTTTGCTGGCAAAGTTACTCCTGAGAGGAGGCTGGAAGACAGGGTTATTGAAAAATAGCTCCCTAAGGTGGTTTTTATTTTATTTATTTATTTATTTTAAATCAGAAGGCAAGTACTTCTGTTTTCTGTGGGTAATGCGTGAAATTCCCATCACCTGTCATCATCTCATCTCACATACTTTGAGGGACAACTTGTGATTGTTCTCTGCAAAAACCCTTGCATTGTCAGGCTGCCTGTGACAGTCATCAGCTGGTTTTCAAATGCTTAATTAAAGGCTCTCAGCACATACCTGGTACATAAGCTGTTTCTTTTCTGAAGCTGTCTATTTGATGAGAATTTTGGAGAAATCCTTCTACTCCTTGTTGAAAAATAATTCTTGTATTTCATATGTGTGGGTACAAACACGGTCTGTCTTTGCAGAAAGCCTCCCTTAGCCAAAAACAAGTGGCACAGAGCTTAATCTTACTGAAGTGAGCTGAGCAGGTTAATGCCATGAAATCATAAATGTAGAAGGGCTTGTTCATGAAAGTTGGATCCCTGCTAACCAGCCCCTTGTAGTCCTGGGCTGAAAAATAGGCTGTGAACAGCCAGAGGTGAATGAACTGCCATCACCACAGATAGATCAGATGTCTCTTGATTGCCTGTCCTTCGTAGAATGAGTCTGCTGCTGAAAGGTTGGGAAATGTGTGCTCAGTTCAGGTAACTGAATACTTTTTGCAATTGAAATGACTGAAGTCTTATGTTCTTAATGATGAGAACAGTTCTGGTAATTGAAGGCATGTAGAGACGTGTGTGTGTGGTGTATATGTGGGATGATCATTGGTCTCAGGCTATCTTCTACTAGAGCGATTTATATGCCTAAAAAATAAATGAAAAAAATCATCTAGTAATCTAGCTGACAGCCTCGTGAGGAAGTGAGCTATATGCTATAGAAAAATTCTGCAAAGAGGATAGCAGTCCGCTTCCAGCAAAACATGGAGAATTTGTCCTAGCAGCTGTCATGCTTTGACACGGTTTTTAGTCAACAGTGTTGTCAGCCATTTCTCAAGATGTGTGACTAAAGCCAAACGTGGTTTTGGAATATGCTTAGAAGTAGAAGTGGCCATCCACTTCAGTAGTATTTGCAAACCCTTTTATTGCCTTCTCGTGAATATTTAAACGAACATATTTTCCCCACCTCAGATGCATCCTGTCTCCAGGAGCAGAGGTGAGGTGGCCATGACTTGCTCTCCCGTCTGTATTTCCCTTGTGCTTTTTTGTGCTAAGAATTGTCTTTTTCCTCTGGTTGACAAAAGTCCAGATAAAATATTTTGATTCTTCACTTGTAAAGTACAGAGATGCTTTTCTGGCTTTGCGTAATTCATTTTCTGTAAATGGTTCCATCTTATAGCGTCCCATCTATCCCCTTCTGTTTTATGACTTTCTGCATACACACATGGCAGCATCTGTTCTGAGGTATTATGATCCCCTAACTTAAAAATATGTTATTTTGAGGAGACTCTTCTCTCAACACAATGTCAGAGAACTCTTTGCAGAGGATGCTTGCAAGCAGGAGGACATCAAACAGGTGGAAAGGAGACAAGCTCCGTTAAAAAATAAACAGGAAAAAAAGCAGTATTTTTATCCTTTTTGATACTGCAACATTATATTACAAAAGTCTTCTAGCCATGGAGTGGCAGAACATGCATTTTTTCTGTTTTCAAATTGCCTTTAAAACAATGGGTCTGTCCTTTGAATAACAGTTTTGAGCAGTCATAATAACGATCTTTTCAAGCAAATACTAAACATGATGAGAACCATTCTCTTTCATTCTTTAGATCTATTATTCACCTGTATCTTCTATTTTATGCTTTGTCCAAATCACCAAAGAATTAATTAAAATATTTGAAAAGAAGAACTGAATATAAAAGCAAACAGAGCAATAAAATGAACATGGAAGACAGTCTCACAGAAATTTGGTTGGGTAATTCTCACAGGGCCTATACTTTGGAAATCACTACAGGCAAAGTAACTATTGAAATTAATTTTTAAAATCAGACAAATGCACTGGCCGTCTATTGTAACTTGAGTATTTACATAGATTGAAAAATGTTCATACTTTATTTTAGTGTCTTGACCTTCCAAATAGCACTGAAAAGGTTTCAGGCTGAGGCCTCAGGCTTGCAAGCATTGTGCACATCAGCTGCTCCCCCAAAGGCCTTGAGTGACTAAAACCTACCAGTGGAAATGGGAGTTTAGACAAGGAGGGCCAAAAGCTGTGCTGGGATGCAAGGTGAAACAAACAGCTGGATGTAAATTTAAGCTGCTAGCTTTCCTTCAGCTTGCAGCATGTCAGCAAACTATCCAAGTTAGAGCAATGAACTCAGAACCTTTTTTGCCTGTAAAACAGCACAGGTTTTCCTGTCTTGTAGAAGCTCACGTTGTTCTTGTGTCTGGATACCTCTGTCCTGCCTCTGCTGCTGCCAGCCTTGGAAGCACGGAGGATCCACAGCTGCACGTGCAGATGAAGATGTGCAACCTGAGCCCACCCAGACATGGTAATTGCAGTGAGGAGGGAAGGATAATTGGCATCAACCCTTTGAAGAGTTTTCATTCAGGTTGAATGACCCTGCTAAGTTAAGAAGTCTTATTAAATCTGATAAATAGTGGAAGAGTGAATTCATTGAAGTCGAGGAAGTAAATTTGTACCCGTGTAACTGAGGGAGGTCAGACCCTGTCTGGATCAGCATTTCAAAGGGGACCTTCAAGAAAAACACATGAAAAGATCCCTTCCTTCGTAACTGATGAGCGAGGCCCTGACTCAGCACGTCCCAGAGACATCCCCCTCACCGGGGTCTGTCTGGGCATGGTCTGCACGCACTTGGCAACATTTCTGCCTGAGCCCCCACCACGGGGAGAGGAGGGCATGGTGACGTCCCCATAACTCACCTGCCTTCAGGCTCGACCCTTTAGAAATCTGCTCGGATGAGGTCTTTGCACCCTTTTTGAATGTCAATGAAGCAATGGTTGATGTGATTCCATTTACATGTATTTCTGTTAGGCTATCGCTATACTATATAAAAGACTCAAACAATAAAAAAATCAGTAAAGATTCTCAATGCCCTAAAAAACTAATAAATCCATCACATTTTGCAGGCAGAAATATGGAGAGTTAGAAAAGGTCCACGTAGCAAAAACAGGTATATTGGCTTGCTCCAGTTTTCTTTTTTCAGTGGCTATTTTGACTAGGAAATTCATGGCCATGATATTTAAACAATTCAGAAATGTTAAATTCCATTTATACAATGGAGTTGGATTCTCCAATTATCTTATCAGCACCTCCTGAGATAGTACAGTAATGGTAATGCCCATCTCACAGGTGGCAGTGGCAGATACACTCTTCCCCATGATAAAGCCAGAAGAAAAATGCAGGTAAGAACATCTTATGGAGATGATCCTTTCCATGACTCTCTTTTCATCTGGTTTCTTCTCTCAAGCAGTGCCCATCACTCAGCAACTCTTTTAGCACCACCTCCCATCCAACTGCTGTGTCTATTTTATAATATCCTCTATTGGAAAAATCTAGATGGGACATTTTTTCCCTTCTCCATCTGCTTCCAGCTCAGAGAGACTCAGGTTGAAGGAAGCTGGTAGCTTTGTTTTTTCCTTACATCATGAAGGATGGTGGGTTACACAAGCTCCAGTAGTGCAAGATGGTAGGTTAAGCCTCTTCCAATGATGAAAACAAGTAATGACAGAGATGTAGGGGAATGAAAACAAAGCAAGGTGTCTGTACCCGTGGAGCACTCTGAGGTCCTACTAGGACTCTTGGCCTTCATCGGTAATTGTGTTGTGGAAGAAATTATGAGGGAAAAAAAAAAAAAAAAAAGAAACCACACGTGTTTTGTCAAGAAGAGCATAGGTTTTAAATCTCTGGGTTGAAAGTATTTATTATCTAAATCTACCTTGTATGGTTGCTTTATGATGATTTCTCCAGGCAACACAAAATCAATCTCCAAATCCTCCTGCAATACCCCACACCTTCCTCTGGTAACTCACACTGTGTGAGAAAGGCTTGCTAGAGATGACCTCATTGCCCTGCCCCATTGCTAGCAGCACTGTTCTCCATTTCTTTCCATCTCCCTGAAATTATCCCACCTTTGCAGCTTTCCTGGAGCAGAATTAGTACCTAATTATTTCAGAGTTGAAGAAATAGGTATCTCCAAGACATTGATAGTAACCGGAAAGATAAACATTAAATCCTTCAGAATGAGCTGAAACAAAAGTGCCCGGCAACATCAAAGTATGGTTTTTAACAAGAATGTTACATTTTAGTCTGAGAACACAAGAGGGAATAGGGCTGAATTAGAAAATTATCAATCACCAGAATTTCCTTTTGAGGTCAGTAGCGAGATATTCCATCATCATCTTTCCATTAGAGACAGAAAGTCACATGTTTAACCTGGCGAGAACCACGACTTAGTTTGAACTGTACTTTGATTGAAGATTTCTTTTGAAGATCCACTACTTTATTTGAGAGTATCAGATAGAATAAATAAGAAGAGCATCAGTACAGACCATGAACTGAAAGATAAATGTCATAGGATGTGTTCAGAGTGTAGTATGAAATTCAGATCAGTGGTACAGATTTGAAACAGCAGTATAGAGAATGTAAGTATTTAGAAATGAATGTCGAAATGGACTCAGTACATGGCAGAGGAGGGATAACAGATTACAAATGATTTAGAAAAATTCTTGCCTCAGTCCAGTTTACTAACACACATTTAAAGTAAGAATAGGTCCTTATAATTGTCCAGGCTAATGTCATACAGAAAAACAGCAACAGGATTTCATGCCCTGTTCTTGCATTGTGTCCATGATTTCTGGTGAATGCATTTTATATTTATGTTTTTAGTTATCTGTAAGGAAGCTATTCACTCTTGATTTACGGTTTGTTCCTGAAAAATACTTTTCTGTATCCTTTGACAATGATCAGTGGTTTTTGGCCCGTGCTATTAATTTAGATTCTGCTAGAGGTCAAGTGGTCTCTGGGGAGGGAGTCTGGAGATGTGTGTGGCTACTTGTGGGGAAGGATCTTTTCCAGCTTCTTCCTCCTGCCCACATGAGTCATCTGTTCTTCCTGGGCATCTTCTGTGTTTTTAAACAGGCTTCCAAGACTGGGATTTCAGTTCAAAATCATGGCCAGCATTCATTAAGAACATGATTTGAAATAATTCCTGCATTACCAGTGTGGGTTTTAGCTGGCTGTACTATAACTTGTTATCATCTTGAAGCTGATTTTAAAGCACAGCCAAAATAAGAATTTTCAGAATTGTTAATCATAAATATTCATATTGCAGCCTCTGTTCAGCAATACTGATCGGATCTGTAACAATGGGATGAATAATAAGAGCTACTAATCATTGTAAGCCTGTGGCTTTGTCTTCTAACAAAGAGAGCGGTATGTATTAGTCTGTTCATGAACACAATTAATTACATCAGTCGTCATTTCCTTTCCGTGCACAGCTGCTGGCACTACCGGCGGAGGAAGGGGTGAGAGAGCTGTGTGAGTGCACCAACACGGATGATTAATGTCACTGTCAGGGCAGGCAGAGGAGAGCTTCTCTCTTATCTTCTGCTGCAGGACCAGCAGATAGAGCTCAAAATAAAGATGTGCTTCTGTTACTTTAAAACACGTATTAATAACAGTATGTTTAATTAAGCAAAATCTAGAGATGTATAAGGAGAAATCCTTTTCTGTGTTTAACGTGGTTCAGTGTTGTGCAGAAAATACCCGAGAGTTGAAGTTTGATGTCAAAGAGTTTGCTTTTCATCCGTTTTCCATCTGGAGGACAGTCAGTGACAATGCAACCAGCACCTGGATGGGAGCTCCTGCAGCCTCGTGCACCTCAAGCCTTCCCGGCATACACCACTTCCAAAAGCAAAGCACCCTGAGAACCAGCAGGTGAGTTACCAGCCACTGTTATCAAAGAAAATAAACAGAAATCAAAATCTATAGATGTCCTACATCTGCTCAACACTCAGATGCTCAACACTCAGATGTCCTACACTGCTCAAGCTCAGGTTAGCTGAATTTGATGGAGGCAGCAGGAAAAGCACACAGGGATAGGTACTGGCTTCTGACAGGCTGGTTAATATTAATTTTCACTTATAAGAAACATGACCAGCAGGTGAAGGAAGACAATTCTGTGCTCTGCCCCGTGAGCCCCACCTGCAGTGCTGCATCCAGCTCCGGGCCCCCAGCCCCAGAAGGACACGGAGCTGCTGGAGCAGGGCCAGAGGAGGCCACGAGGATGCTCGGAGGGCTGCAGCCCCTCGGCTGTGGGGACGGGCTGAGGGAGCTGGGGGTGATCGGCCTGGGAAGAGAAGGCCCCAGGAGACCTTGTAGTGGAGGCCTTATCGTGGCCTTCCTGTACCTAAAGGGTCCTCTGAAAAAGCTGGAGAGAGGCTTTTAACATGGGCAGGTAGTGACAGGACAAGGGGGAATGGTGCCTTTGTATGGAGAGTGACTGCCTGTGGCATTGCTCTGTTTTATGGAGCAGTGTTTCAGGAGAGCGGCCTCAGGCCTAGAAGGGAAGGTGGGTGGGAGCGCAGGCCGGAGCTGGGAGAGGCCGGCTCTTGCAGTGCCTGGGGACCCCTTCCTTCAAGCCAGCACCTGGAACCAGCTGTAGAGGCTCCCCAAAGGGTACCCTCAAGACAAGAAGGACATCCAGGAAGTTTAATTTTTATAAATCTCCCTGCCCCCCCCCATTAAGATAGGTTAAAAGGCCTAATTGGTTTCCCTTGAAGAGAAATGAGCTCTGGCTGGTTACTAAGCAACTGGCAACAATTTGCCTTTTCCTTTCTATTCAGGAAAACTAGATCCAAACTTTACAAGAGGACTTTCATGTTTATATTCATCATAAAAAGGCTCTCCGATTGTGTTTTGTTAGCCTTAAAAAGCAACACACACGCACACACACCACTGAGTTGTCTCTTGATGACCAGATATATCACAGACAATTCCCACAGTGTGGTGTGCATGGAGAGGCAGGTAGGATGGACATTTGCTTCTCATGGCATTTGTACCAGCAGAGGAAATAGCAGGTCTCCTGCTGAACAGAAATTGTAAATAGGCCCCGTCTTGCCCAGTCCTGGCTGTGGCCTTCAGCCCCCAGGCAGAGCAGGGCGCCCAGGAGGGTTGGGAGGAGCAGGAAGGGCTCGATCACGATCTCTGTTTTGCTGCACAACTAACATCACATCTTCTAATTAATTCTCCAAACGAAGGAGGGTAACTACTGATTGCTGCATCAGCAGATGTACCATCCGGGCAGCAAGGGGTGCTGGCTCTGGAAGAACCAGAGCTCAGAAAGTTTCACCATGCTACTGTTCGGGGACTGACAGTAGTAAGGAGATGTGGTTACAGGATTCACCAGCTCAGCACGTTTCCTGGAGGAACTTGGTAGTTCTGGAGGCTGTTTCTACAGAATATTGACAGTGCAGAAGAGACCAATGGTCACTCTTGAGTGCGGCTCTCCAGCAGCTGTCTTCTCTCTGAATCCACTGAAAAGACATGAAATAGTTATCTCTTGCCTTTGTGTACACAGTTTTTGCCCAGCCATTTGCACGGGACAGGCCTTTCTGGTAGCGCTGACATGATGGTGCTGTGCTTGTGCATCCCATGAATAAGCAGATGGTGCTGTGGCATCCCTTTCACCCTCTGATGGTGATTTCCAATTAACATTAGCTTATCCCTTGATGACTTGATGATCTTATGGGTCTTTTCCAACCTATAGAATTCTATGCTGCCTTTGTAATTAGGCTACCATGTAGTTTTTTCTGTTATTTCCTGAGCCACCTAATGCTGATCTTTGCACCAGCCTCACTCCGGGCTCAGTTCTCTGTCCCCAGCACTTTCTTCCCTCACACCCCCAGCCCTGGCAGGCAGAGCTAGAACCCAAAGCTTGCAGAAAACAAATTGCTAAAAGCTTGCAGTTGATCCAAGACAACCGAGATATTTTGGCACTCTGTTTTACAGAGTCTCTGTGGGAAAGTAAAAATGGAGGTGTGCTGCAGTCAGGTTCTGCAAGGGCTATTTCCCGTGCCGAACTGCAGCAGATTCAATATGGTGCACACTCTGCTATAACAAACCACAGAATAAGGAACAGCAGGAAAACAGCTGCAGTCATCTTTAATGGAGTTGTCCATAACACTAAACCTTTCCAACAAAACTTTATTACCATTTCTAAATTGTCTGCTCGTGTTTTGTTTAAAATGGGTAAACAATAAACTGTCTGTGTGCAGAGATAAAAGCTTCTAACGTTCTCAGGAGCTCATTCAAAACATTCAAACATCTCGAATATAGAATAGTTATTAAAATATGGAGAGGGGAGAAAAGCCCAGATATGTGTTTGGTGTAAAACATCGGCCAGGCTCACCAGCGGTGACACCTGGAGTTGGTGTCCCCAGGCAGGGCTGGAAGAGCAGGGCTTGCTAAGAGCTTGCTTATTTCTGTGTCTCGT
The DNA here is from genome assembly GCF_013377495.2 of Cygnus atratus. Classification (NCBI taxonomy): domain Eukaryota; kingdom Metazoa; phylum Chordata; class Aves; order Anseriformes; family Anatidae; genus Cygnus; species Cygnus atratus. The sequence continues at coordinate 1,209,166 of NC_066368.1, forward strand.
CTAGGAAACCCAAGAGCTGGCAGAACCTCGGCCTCTGCAGTTGGAGATGAGTGTTTTGCACCCCCGTGGCACCCACCTCTGCTTCGCAGCCTTTCTGTGCCCCTGTGGCATGTGTCCTGGTGCAGAGCTGTGGCCTGCCTGGGGCTGGGGGCTCCATGCCACCAGTACGGGATGCACGGGGACAGACTTATGGCCTGGTGCCACATCTCTGTGCTCTGCTTGGAGCTCTCCTGTGAGCCTCTCTGAGCAGGGGGTGCCAGGTGGAGGCACGCTTCCCGTGGCACTCAGCAGCCACTCAGGCACTCAGAAGGAAGGGGAGCAGCAGAAGAGCAATGTGCTACTCGTGGCTTGGCCTCAAACATGAGAGCAAATCACGACAGTGCTTTATTTAGCAGTCTGGAAGCTACCATTAGCTTTGCTTTAAAAGACGAACTGTGACGAGAAGAGTGCCAGATGCTTAGCTGGTAGCAGGACATCTGCGACGGCGTGAGCAGTGAGTCCTGCGCTGAGCTACAGAACTGGCCCTGTGCTGCTGGGGGAAGCAAAGCTGCTTCACTGGACAGCGAACTTCGGTATATCTCCACCACTAAATGGCTCTGTATGCAATTTGCATTATGCCAGACATTATTAGAATTGCATTATGTTCTTCAGCTGACACAAATTAACATTTCAATATCCTCATATGACATTTGTAAAGCACCATTGCTATATCTGCCCCATCACCACAACACTGATATTCCTTCCTAGGTGTTTTTGGAGGAGGAATAGAAACTCTGTGATACACAAAAGAAGTAGTGATAGCTGTGATAGAGCAACACCATAATGTGAGGCTTCTTTTATTAATAAAAATATCAAAACTCTATACAGTAATAGTGGTGACAGGCAGGTGAAGAACTGGTGAGGAGAATGAAGCGCTTAGTACAGGAATGAAAGCTTTATTTCTTACAGCACCGATCACTGTGACGCTGAAATACATAATACTGTGTGTTTGATGTGAAGAGCCACGATGCTAGGTCTGCAGATGGCTTCATCTGAAGTTAATGCGGGTTCACTGAAGCAGTCGATGGGTGAACTCAGCCTGTCAGGGCGCAAGGTGCCCAGCGTGCTCGTGGGGAAACAACAGCTAGGTGTGTGCTCAGCCTCGGGCTGACAATCCTTCTCATTCCCAGGACTGTGCTGACCTGAGGCTCTGACCAAAGCCATGTGCAGCAGCGTGCAGCGAGGGGCCCTGAGGAGCAGGATGCTGGCGGAGCTGCAGCTGGGCAGGCAGACCCCTGCCCGTGCTGTCCCCGGGGCATCGGTCACTGGAGAGCCTGGGACGCACGGTACCTCCGGTTCTGGCATGAAATGGTGGCGAACTGAGTTCTCCCCATGTGATTTTTTAAACTTAGAGTTTTCAGTCTCACTCAGCTGCCACCTTTCACAGTTTAGTCTGCTTTTTCCCCCTTTGGTTGGTACATCAAGGCGATCCTATACAGCCCTTAAGGAGATGAAGAACTCCCTGGGGTTTCCGGGAACCTTTTTTTCCAACCTTCTGCTCAGCGTTTGGCAGGATTAAAAACATCCAATACCTTTGAAACCAACAGGAGGTTTCTGCAGGTTTCAGTTGGGTTTGGAATAAGCCCTTTCTCTGTTATCTGGAGGCAAACCAGAAAGGCTGGGGCCCTCGCAGGTCCCTGCAGCTCAGCTGGCGTGCGGACAGGGGGCAGCTCGCAGGGCAGTAAGTGCCTCGGCTGCGGCACTGAGCCAAGCTCCTGCATCAGGTGAGGCTGTGAACGCTTGTTGCTTATCACTGCAACATGCAAATTAATTCACTAAAATGTATTTGAAAATATTTCTTTTTGGAATGTAACAATTTTGAATGTCTTTTTCCTTTCACTGTACTTTATTCTGAAATATGTGGTCAGATGCAGGCATGCGGCTGTGTACATTGATATTTTTCTAAGAATATCTTGCACCTGACAGTTGTACTGCCATATAGAGGATTTGCATAATAATGAATTTATTCCTCAGGAGTGTGCCACAGATCAGAGCAGATGAACGTTAACTGGCTCTGGAAATTCAGAAAGATGAACTTTCTCCATACGCAGTCTCATTTTAATCTTCAGAAGTAAAAATGCACTTCATGAAAGAATTACTTTGGTCTTGGAATGCAAGACCAAAAGGCTTTTTTTTCCAAAAACAGAGAAATAATGCAGTGATGTGGAAAGAAAGCCACCAAATGCTTGTATACTTCTGGAAATACATACATCTGGAGAGTGGAGACATATAATATTGCAGAATTAACCTTTGGGAGATTTCCAGCAGCTGTTCCTGATGCCCTCATGCTCAACCCAGTGCTGAGCACTGCAGAGTGAACTGAAGTTATTGAGATAGTCATCACTTTTTGAGAGCTTCTCTTGTTATTTTTCAGCTATTAACTTCTTTATTAGGACTAATGTCACCTAAGCTTAAGTCACTGTTTCAAAATCAGACAGTGAAAGACAGTTTTCACTCCAGTTTACAAACGAATTTTATTACCCTGCAAGAAATCAAGGTACCCAAAGAAGATCTTGGTAGAATATAGACAATCTGCATATTTATTTAAAATCCTTTATGCAAAGATTACGAAGCTGTAAAGCTATAAGGTGGTCTGAACATAGCTAAAGAATAAAAATGTATTTATATCGCTGCTTATCTGATGTACATTTTGTTAGCTGAAAAAATTGGTTGACATCACAAAAAAAGTATGAAATGTTACATGCCTCCAGTCCTGGAATAAAATGTTAATAAACTATTTTCTTTTTCCAGACCTTCCCCCTTTTTTTCTTCCTGTTACTTGATGACTTTGTTCCTACTCAGCTGTGTTTTTTTATGTCTCATCCACAGCTCTCCAGGTTTCCTTTTGATGTGGTGCTCTAGAAGCCTTCTACAGATGTCAGGTTCTTGAAAGAGAAAAAAATTTTACTTTCTGAAGGACATGCTCTGTTTGCAAAAGACACGGTTCCTAAAGTATTGAGAAACTCAAGTGACTGCTTCATCTCCTGTAAGACTCTTTAAAAAAACCTATTTATCTACAGATGAAAAAGAACTTCTTGGCCGTTGACTGACTTCACGCTTACTCTTTTCCCTACTCATTAAGCCGATCTGCTGTATAAAAACTTCTGAAACATATTTTATAATCAGGAAGAGATGATACAATATAGTTCAAAATAACTTTCAGGCTGGGAACCATCATAGAAATGCAAGCTCTGCCTTTGTACACTTTGGAAATCATCCACTGATGTCTGTGACAGTCTTCGAAGGACTTCAGCAGGCTTTGGACTGGGGGTAAGGGGACAGGGGGATAAGACTGGGCTGTGCACCAGAGAGAAGCTTCAGAGAATGAGGTGTAGAAGGAAAAAAGAAACATGGCAGTATAAAAGTCATTGTTTGTGAGAAAAACAGTTATCGTTCTTGCTTATTATTGGGAATAGTGCATGTCTGCTAAATGGCAGACCTTGTGTCTGTGGAGGCTGCGTGGCACCACCATGAACCCTTTGTGTGTCTGAGATGACAGCCGATATTTTCAGCAATTCTTTCCAAAGCTTTCCTTCCCACATCCCGTGCTCTTTTCACTAAATTCTTCTGAACACACTTTCGCCTGCTGCCGAGGGGAGAGGAGGCAGCGTGGCTGCGCACAAAGCACCCCGGCCGCGCTCTGCACGCGCTGGCACAGACCCTCGGAGGGGCTCTGCCCGTCGGTCTGTCACCTGCCTTTGTCTCAGAACAAAAGCCAGTGCCTCTCACAGGGGCTAAGACTCTATCTATTGGGTTTTAGAGGCCAGAAAAAGATCTGACAATTTCATAAAATGAATGTAGGGATAAAGCAATACATACTTTTGCCTCCCTTCCAGGTCTCTTAATCTGTCGTTAAAAGCGCTCACTGCCTTGTTTCTGGACTTACCATTGCAGTAAGAAAGCAATTAATCTGACACGTAAGAGACTGCAAGAAAACAAATACATCATTTTCCAAAATAGCATTCCACAGGCTTTGTGTGTGCACCACGTGTAATAACAGCTCCAATGCCATGCTGTTTGCTGTGAAGCTTACTGAATAAAACTGATTTTCTCACACGTTTATGATTACTTTGTTTGTAAATAAACATCTTGATATGCATCTTCTGATATTTGTAAGCGACTTTCTTAATTTTTGCCAATGTTTCCCAAAGCTTTAACATCAGTATTAATTAGGCCCATGTCTTCAATTGACCATAATAAATACAACATCATTTTATTGTATCTATTTCTCCTAAATTCTAGAAAATTATCACATCATTATTTTATTTCAGAGTTTCAGAAGTAGGTTGCAGTACTGAGGTATAAATGTACATACAGTTATAGCTATTTTGGGAAGGGGGAACTGTAATGTCATCAGAGCTGTCAAGAATGTGCTAGAGCTGTTTGCCAGACATTTATTATTTTGTATGGAAACTTATATTTTCTTTGATATCACACTCTGCTGCCATTTTCTGATGATAAAAAAAAAAACTCCCATTTTTTGCTACATCTCTACTGAGTCTCTGCTAAAGATTCTTTATTAAATTGCCTTATTCAAATTATAACCATGTGTCATTTCCAATTAAGAGTGTCTTAACTTGTGCGAAAATGAGCTTTAGATACCTAGATGTAAGTGTCTGATAAAAAGCTTTTTTGGAAACAGCTATGAAATTGGCACAGATAATCCCCAAATATTTTCATTGTGACTCAGACTTTGTAATTAGACTAGTTTTCAGACTTTTTTTGTGTCATTTGTATCAAGACTATTTTATACACTGTCTTTACTATCTGCTATAGTAAGAATGGTTCTTGTGTCATGAAAGAGCATTGCGGGAAATGGGATCTCCCTTTCTGGATAACAAACCATAGCTTCAGAATGAATAAATCCACTGACTCACGTGTATCTGCTAATAGGCTAGAGGACTATGATTTCTAGCCATGAATAAGGCAGATCGGCTGTTGCTCTGTAAGCACGCAGGAAAACGTTCCTCTTTGGGAGCCAGTGGCAGGTGGTCCGGACGAAGAGAAACCATTCAGACCCCCTGGGAAAGAAAAGCTGGGATGGCCAGCTCTGAGCGTGGCAACCCTCCCTCACCCACAGTCTGTCAATTTATAACTGGCTCGAGTCTGACTTTCAATATACTTTACAAGATTTCCCACAGATTCTCCCTCTCTTCCAAATAGGAAAAAATCGTTTGGTGGGGCCAGCCTGGTACCATGCCTGAGCATTGTCTTTCAGGGCATGGTGTGCTCAGTGCTGAGTGTTGTTTTGCTGGGAGGACAGAAGGAGTTTGGGTCTGTCACAGCATGATATAAACCTGCTCTGTACACCAAAGAGTGTACAGACTGCATGGCAGTGCACTGGAGAATTAAAAAATAATTCAGTGATTTTAAATTGTATGGAAATGAAAAACAAGATTTTCAAAAGCACTTAAGAACTGAATTCCCAAGGACATCTGGGCAGTAGTTTGCTGATGTACTTAAATTTGTCTAAACCTCAGCTCCAGTTTCTCTACCAATTATGCATTAAGTCACCGGTGATTTAGGAGCATACATTTAATTTTCAAAGACCATTTGGGACTCCTGGATATTTTTTTTTTGGGGGGGGGGGGGGGGGGTGGCAATTCACACCTTCTGACTGCAGAAACCAACTTCTCTGTTTGTTTCACATTGCTGAGACAGTTTTAGTGTTAGGATGCCGTCTCTTGCACATAAATATGCATGAGACAGATGAGCGTGGAGCTGTGCCAGCCGAGGAGCTGCCTTGCACATCTATATTGCCTGCACTGCGCTCCTGCCTGAGATGTTTAATGGAGCTGTCCAGAAATGTTTCTGTGCAAAACACATTTTTTTTTCTTTTTTTTTTTTTTCAGAAGTGTTATTTGTTGAGACTGAAGCTCTTTCTCAGAAATGTGCCGAATCTCCTGTTTATTCCCCAGGAGGAAGAAGGAAAACTGTGCTCACCCAGAGGGCTGGGACAAGCAGAGGGCTGAGCACATCCCAGAGGCACAGGTCTGCCTTTAGGTCTGGTCTGGAATCAGACCATCTCCTCCATCCCTGGAGTACCTCAAGCCACTGATGCTCACAAACAAGTTGATGGCTCTTCTGCAACTAATTTCATAGCTGCCCTTAGGGTTTTGCTGTTCCAATGCTGTGCCCAGCTCCCCGCCTGACTTCCCTGCCTGGGCCAAAGCATGGACACTCAGGAGGTCCCGGCGGCAGGGGCTCAGCGCTCCGCAGGCTTGGACCAGGAGATCTCAGCCCTGCTGTTTAAAGCTTTGGAAGCCCAGAGGTACTCAGAGGTGTTTTAGGATAAAATTCAACTCTTACAGAGTAGTATTTGGCTGCGGGAGGGATTTTTCAATAGAGCATGAGGTTAAAATAAAATATTTGTCTTCAACATTGCCAGTCTGATTTCTCCTAAGAGACATTAAGCTCATCCTGCGGTACCAGACATTCAGCACAGTTACCCAGGTGCTTCTGAGGATGTTCTGTTTCAAAGACTTTGTAGTGTTGCTCAAACTCTTTGTAGTGTTGCTCACATACACGCACTTGGGTAGCTTGCCTGTAGATGCAAGCATGCTTCTGGGCAGTGGATGTGGGGAGAAAACAGAATTGTTTCAGCCCAATGGGATACCAATTTTCCGAGTCCTTTTTTAGAGACAAAATCTCCCTTAATAACCATGCGAATGTGATCCAGAAGATGGTGAAAGGGAAGGGTAGTTGCTTCCATATTCACAGAGTCCAAACCATATATCCTGTCTAACAGGCAGAAGAAACAGCCTTGGACCTTTTAAACACTTGAATTTATTGACTGACAGCCTCCTAAACAGCCCGAGGTTTAATTTGGTAGCTGTCAGGCAGTACAACTCAATTCTTCAGCGTTTATCATAAACACAAGCTGGCAACTTGTCAGAAGTTACAGATTTCTTTTTTGCTTAACTTTTTTGGGTATAGAAGTTGCAGACTCCGTCACACCAGTGCCACCTCAGCGCAGTCACGGGCCCGGACACAGAGGCCTTTGCTTTGACCTGTGCACAGACACTGCTCCTCCTTGCTTGGGGCTGGGACTGAGGGAAAGACTTTAATGGAATTTCAAATCCCAAATAAGTGCATCTTGAGGGCAGTGCTGGCCCTGATCCACATGGGTCAGTGTGCAGATGTGGTGGTGGGCAAGGTGGCCGTGGTGCCCCCTGGATTTGTGGTGGCACATCGTGGACACTGCCCAAAGCCCAGCACAGCTGCACCCCACTCAGTGATTTGGAAGGACCTGCTTCTGAACGAGCGAAATCTACTTACCTTTTGGCTTCAGCTTCTTCCCATCTGTTCTGCTAATCTCTTTGAACCTGCTAAGCAGGGCCAGGGAGTGTTTTTGGCTTTTGTTTTGTCAGGCGGGGATGGTTTGATAGACACCGAAACACTTCAGCCGCAGCAAAAATCAGAAGTGTTCATGGGAAAATAGTTTTGACAGGTCTCATTCAGTAAAACCTTCAAGTTCTAATTAAATAGCCCACCAGTGCTAATTCATAACCCCATCCCACAGCCGCCGATGAGCCTGTGCTCGCTGCCAGCAGTGGGGGAAGGCGCGGGGACAGGCAGGGGCGCGGGCAGAAGGCCCCACGCACGCTCTCCTTGCCATCCTTGGGCTTCTGCGCAGCGCTGGGGTGCCAAAAATACTTGCTACAATCGGCCACATCTGTTGTTGTCAGCCAAGCAACGGTATTTTTATGATCTACTACGCCATTACACCTCCACAGCAGTGGCACTACACATTTACTACAGCAGTAAAATCCCTGAACGTTGGCTACGGTCGGTGCTGGCCTGACAGCGTGTGGGTGAAGCACATGGAGTGCTGCGGGCCTCCGATGCACTTCAACTGACCTGGGACTAATTCGATACCTGAGGGACCGTGGCAGTCTGGGGGCTGGCTTCTTCCCTCCTAGCAGCTAACAGCATATGTGTTCGGTGTTCACACCGCTGAGAGGTGGGGATGGTCTGATAGGCTAAGATGCCTTTTATTTTATAACGTCTTCTTGTAAGCATAATTCAAATAAAACAACCTCTTCCACTACTGATGACGGTCTGTAACTGTCTGACAGCATTTCATTGCCAACAGGTTTTGTGGAATGATTTCCCAGCTACTGGATCCCAAAGGTCTCCTATAAACACACAGTCAGGATCGCTTTGGAGAAAAGCCCAAGTCGTGTAGCCCAGCGCATCTTGCCAAAGGACGTCATCCAGAAGTGGCAGGGGGCAGAGGAAGAGGCGCCTACTGTTGGCTTTACCCATGGCCAAGCAGCCTGGGACATCACCCTTGACTGAGCTCCCATCTTTTGAGCAGCCGGCCTTAGGTGAAACGACACAACCGGAAAGCTGTGTGCATTGCAGAAAATGATGATTTTTTTTTTTTTTCTTACAGTGGATATGCTTGTATCCTGGTAGCTGTACTCTGCTACAGCCAGTCCCATAAATCCTGTCTCAAAAATAATGCGACCCAGTAGAATACCAGTGCATTGCTTACAATTTCTGCCCGAGAGCTAAATTTTTCATGTGAAAATGCATAAAATTCATAAAGCACATAAAGTGCTCTGCACCAGTTTTTATGAGGATGTTCACTGTCATTTAACAAAGGCTAACAATAGTAAATCCATAAGGATGGGAGTTTAGTAAGTTTGCTGTGGAACATAAATTACCTAGTTGTTTAGGTAATTACCTAAATTAACTATGCAATTCACATTACTTTGCATAAATTATGTGCTTTAGCCTAATGAATCCCCTTTATTTCTGATAAACGCCTTTGCCTAATCTTCATTGGTCCAGCTGGCACCAGTCCCTGCTGCCCTGCACCTCGCTGCGGCTGAGCCGGGAGCTATGGGCAGGTGCTGGCCACAAGCAGGTCCTGCCATCGGGTTCACCCCTCTCCCTTCAGCATCAGCATGTCCCGGAGGCCTGTTCCTGTGGCTCAAGGGATGTTCTCCTTGTGCTGGGTGGGTGCACGGCAGGTGCTTTGCATTCTCCCCATCACCTGTTTGTCATCCAATTAACACCGCTAGTGGTATCAGCATCTTCCCACCAGCCCAGCCTCCAGCCTTGTATAAAGCAACTGCTCCGTGGGGGCTGCTGGCCTGATGCTGGATGTCAGGCAGCACTGCAGCTTCTTAGCTAGCGACCAAGTTGATGCAGGTAGGCTAAGGAGAAGGACAGAGGGATCCGTGTGGTGCCGCACGCACGGAAGGTAGGTGCTGGCTGCTTCAGCAGCTGTCTCGTTTGCAAGTACGAGCACAGCCAGGTGCAGTGTTTGCACTTAAAGGGTGGCTTTGCATTCAGGGAGCGTTACAGGTAGGTTCACGTGGTGTTTGGCAAGATGTTTGCTGTCAGTGCAGTTGGTGGGGCAGAGGGAAGAGTTCTTTGTTTAAGAAGGCAGCACAGATAAATTATTCACTCGTGCTTCAGTTTGTCTCTGGCTGTGCTCAGCACAGCAAACTTGTTTATAGATTTAATATTTGTTTGTATTTAAAGGTGTGTGCGTAAAAGCATGCATGCAAACATAAAAAGTGTTTGGTTTGAAGGCAGAGCATATTAGTCAGAGGAAAAAAAATCTTGCTCCTTAAGTAGCTTCATCTTCATTAGCTGTTATTTGTAAGTCCTCTGGCAGGGGACAATTTTTTTATTTTATATATATATATATAATACTATATATATGCATTACATATATATCATACAGTTTTGGTACTTACCAACACTGTAATGTAATAAACTTGTCTCCCAGTACCTAAAGGGGTCCCTACAGGAAAGCTGGAGAGGGACTCTTTCTCAGGGAGTGTGGTGATCGGTCAAGGGGTTATGACTTTAAACTAAAAGAAGGTAGGTTTAGATTAGATGCTAGAAAAAAATCTTTACTCAGAGTGGAGTGAGGTTCTGAGTATCATCAAGGCCCAGGTATCATCTCTGGCCCAGGCTGCCCCAGGAGCTGTGGGTGCCCCATCCCTGGCAGTGCCTGAGGCCAGGCTGGGCTCCTGGCTGCCTGCACGCAGCTGTGCCTAGACCTGCCCCTTAGGTAGGGGTGCCTCACCTGGGAATGTGATGGTTGGGGAAAAAAACAAACCAGCCTCTGTAGGCTCTGTCCCAGCTTTGTTCTCTTCACCTCGTGAGCTGAGGGTGTTAATCTGCGTTTGCCCATTTCGGTGCAAAGTGTGCCCTGGCCCTCAGGGCCGGATCCAGAACTGAGGGATGCGCCCAGCTGCTGTTTGAGCACCTGCTCTCACCTCGAGCTGTGGGAGCTCAGGCTCCTGGAGCATGTACTGCAGCCAGGGGCTGCAAGGCGTGTGCTGGGTCTGCCTGTGCCAGCAGCACTATCGTGGCAGTGCTGTGCGCCCCTGGGCAGCGTGCTTGGGCCCCCAGCACCAAGCTGCTGCCTTCTGGGCTGGGGTCGGTGCTTCCTGGGGAAATGGCATGTGAGGCACCTCTTCCTCTGCTGCTTCAGGGGTCTAAGGACATCTAGATGTGCTGGAGGTCTCGTTAGGCTGATGCATGCTGATGGAGAGAAAGCAGACGAGCTGGCAGCTACACAAAGCTTCCATGTTTTCAGCATTTGGTTTTCTTAAAGTGGCTGTAATGCTGCTTGTTTGCCCATAAAGAGCATGGGGGAAATTAAATTTTGGAAGGTGTAACTGATATGCCTGCAGACAGGATGTAAAAGGTTGCAGTGCCGTTTGCATATTGTCCATTTGATTCTCCCCTTGGTAAATTATGTTATTTTCATTTTCTCTTATTATAACTGCAACTTTATCCTAGCTCATGTTTTCATCTGTCAGTCGGCATCTCCGATGGCCAAGGATAATTCATTTTAACTGCAGCTGCTCCTTGCACTGTGGTACTGTGACTCAGTGGTTTATGTTGTAATTCAAAACACATTCCACCCAAAAGATGACATTTTGGGTGCTGTTCTGCGAGCACAGTGTGATGGAAGTTATAGCTCCTGTTTTCTTTCATAACAAGTTCATCCCTGGTCAGAGGAGATCAAGCTGAAATATAAAGCCTGTAATTATCAATAATGCATTTTGAAGTAAACCAAAATCCACTCTCTATTAGTGTCATATGTTTAAAGCAGTTTTCTGGCTAGATAAGGCAATTCCTCAAAGAGAGTAATATCGCAGATATGATAAATATGATAATTTATTTTTGGCCTGGCAATTTTGTGTTATCTGTGCACACAAGTACCTCCTTGGCTGATTGCTTGAAGTATTAAAGGGAATAAAACCTGGCGTCAGGCATCAGAGCAACTGTGAAATGGGGCCAGATTTCTCATATGTATGTATATATATATATGCATGTATATATATTTATTATATATTTACACACACATTTGAAATGGCATCACAGTGAAACCATGCTGAAAAGACTGGAAGCTTCTATAATCTCAGTTTATTACTAGGACAGTACAACAAAGTTGGCAGGTAAAAATGCATTACCTAGAGATATTTTTCCAAAACTTTCCAGCACTGCAGCTTTCCCACCACGTAAAATCTAAGTGGGAGATGCGTTATTTTTTTTTCCTAGATATGCCTCTGTTGGCCCTGGCTCTGGGCACCCCCATGGGGCAGTTGGGGGCTGTGGACTCCTTGGGGTGTGACATCCCTGTGTGTTGGCAGGGAGCACCCTGAGCCTTTTTACCCCACCTGCTGCTGGGTCAGGCACTGCTGCCACTGGGGGAGGCAAGAGCAGGATGCGTGCCTCCTCGGTGAGGAGGTGCTGGTGCCCCCAGCATCTCCCCAGCACTGCCGCAGCTATTGCTTTCAGGGCTATTCCTAACGGTTTACCTTCCATCCACTTGAAGGACCATATTTCAGTTTTATCCAGACTACTAATAAGGGGTTTAAGCATGCTGGCTGTATAAAATAGTGTCATTTTTCTTCCTTCACCAAATAGTGATGCCAGACCTTAATGGAGAGTTGTAACCGGGTTTCTTTCTCTCTCGTTTAAAAAAACAGCTCACATCGAAGCTGGGAGATGTAAAAGCCTGACATCAGATTGTGTTCATTGATCATGTCCCTCGTTTCATTAGGCGTTCGTGGCTTTTATGTCCTGTGGCTTGTATCACTTTTATTTTGCAGAAATTGTTTGGAAAGTAAGCAAACAAATGCCTTTGTGTCCCAGCGATGCTCAAGTGTGCGTTCCACCCCCGTGTGAGTCGGAGTTTGCCTGTTTGTTGTATCTCATTCCACATCTCTTGGGGCTCGTGGCATTATAGACATGGGATGTATTGTGATTTCTAATGCACAGAAATGGTTGCTAGTCTGAAGAAAAATATTTTGCTATTCAGGAGAAATAGAAAATGAGAAGATGGGAAGGATAGAAGTTATATACATACATATCTGTATCCCTTTCTGCATATCACCTTGTACACAGACCTAATTTGACTTGATTTCCAGTTTTCACCCTCTAAATCTTAACTTTACTTCCACATAGCTCACTTCAAGAGGCAATCAGGAATTGTGCTTGTGATTTATGGATGGCCATCCTCTTGCCGGAGGAGAGGTTTCCTGGGCTGGGCAATGGGAAACCTCATGGGACAGCCAAACCATGACTCGGGGACTTCACTCTTTTCCCCTGAGAAATTTGCTCCTCACAATTGGGTTAATTAGTCCAGGAGCTACAATTTCTTACACTGGGTTGTGTCTTCATTACCGCATGCATATAGCTATATGTCCGGGTTGTTTTGACACCCATTACCACTGGGCAGAGCATGGACGAGTCTGCCCTGTGCTGGCAGGTCCCAGGGAACACCAGCACATCACGGCCGTGCCCCTGTCCCCCTGTACTGGTACGGTGCTGCTGGAGGGCCCCAGGGGCGCTGTGCTCCAGGCAGAGCCACGCAGGCATTGCAGGAGGCTCTAAGGCTGCAGTGCTCTCCTCGGTTGTCCATAGCCCCTTCCTCTTAGAAGCTGGAACTTTTCCTGTAGTATTGCAGTAGGAAGCTGTGGGTATGTCTACAGGTGTACTGTAAGCTGCAGGAAAGAGGGTTGCTGTCACTTGGAGCAGCTGAATGGTGCATCAAAATCCACGTTCTTCCTGCAGGATGTCCTCTGAGGCAATCGGTGCACGTTCTTCTGTCGCTTTTTGCCTTTGGGAAGTACAGTAACGCCATGGAATCCAAGCTGTGAGGCCTCTAGCACAACTTCTAACTTCACTGTGTAAGTTGTCTCTAAATATAAGCTAGTACATGCTTAAGAGATTTGGTTGTTGAAGATGTTGGTTTGGACTTCGGTTTTGGTGGGTTTCTTGCTTGACTCTGAAATCTCTCGGTGTTGACACAAAATTGTCTTTTTTTAAAGATAAAGGCATGTTATGGTATATCTCTGTACTTATAAAAAGGATTAGAAAGTGGGTCGTGAAATGCAGATGAAAAAATTATGAAAGAAAATTAATATTACTTTTCCGGACCAATATCTTTTTTCTCTTAAAGTTCTTTTTTTCTATTTAATATAAAAGATAATGGCAAGATACCAATATAAAATGTTTTATATCTCAATGTCTCTCGAAGTACAAAAATCGATTTCTAGAAAGAGTTAAGAAGAAAACAGCTTCCTGGAGGAGCCAAGAGTATGTGCCAGAGCAAGTGATCCTGCTCAAAATATACCGGGAATAAACACTTCGATAAAAACTCCTAGAAACTAAACAAGTGTCAAATAACATCCAATATCTCCCAACACAGTGATAACTGCTGTGTTAAGTCTAGATATAACACAATGAGAATCTGGATAAGTAATTGTTTAATATCACTTTTTCCTATTTTAAAAGCCAAGGCTTCAGCTGTGGCTTTTAAATAGCAAGGGCAGTGTGCTGGGCTGAGTCACGTTTCCAAAGCAATAGACGTGATGGGGGATTTAGGGCTCCAGAATCTGCAAATGCTTCCTCTGTGGGACTTCTTGGCAACACAGCAATATATCACCTCTTCCTATAAGTCTGTCTTCTGCAATCTCTAAACAAGTAAAATACATTTTTTACTCCCATATCCAAGTCCCTAAATAACCTGAAAACTCATTTAACCACCACACTAATAAAATGTAATTCTAACGGATAAGAGGGGGGGAAAAAAAGAGAGAGAAAGCAAGCTGCTGGAGCTGCTTTTTATCAAATCCTGACAGTTTGACAAAAATAAAGCATTTTGGGGGGTAGGCTCTTAGATTTTGGCCAGATTCCCCCTAAAATAAGTCAGAGCTCTGAAGAGAACCTGCCTGTCATATTTTGGCTCTGGCAGCCCAGCCTGCCTCAGGCAGCCTCTGAAGTTGCAGATCATCTAGTGTAATCCTCTGCTCAGAGGGCTGACTTCAAGGATATATCGTGTTTTTCAGGACCCTGTCCAATTGGCCTTTGAAAATCTCCAAAAATGCTGAGTTTGCCCAACCCTTCTGGGTAACCTCCTCCAGTATTTATTTCTGTCACTGTAAGGAGGGATTATTCCCTATGTGTATTTGGAATTCACCATTTTGCAACTTTTGACACTTTTTTGTCCTCTTTTGAATTTTTCAGTTTTGTTTCATGGTGAAACATGCTTGTTTTTATTAATTCAGAATTAGGAGTAAAAACATACAGATTTTTTTTAAAAAAAAAAAAAGCTCCTCCACAAAACAGAGGAGTCATGTTCAAAAGCAAATATAGAGGCTGCATGTGCTCAGATCCATCCAATTGGTCTTTTGGGGTCTCAGTGGACTTCTGCATGAGCAACAGGGTCTATCCTGGTGAATGTGACTGTAAGAGTAGTTCAGGGATCATAAGACGGGATCAGAACATGCATATAAAATAATAATTCTTAATAAACTTATTAAGATTCCTTCATATAAAATCCCATTTACATCCTTTATTTTCTATTGGGAAATTAAAGATTTCTAGTAGTAAAATTTTTTATTCTTGGGAGGCATAGCATTTGCAGCCTTCTGCTTTCAGCATCTCTGTAGCAGGCCAAAGAACAGGGCCAAGTAAGAGTTTTGCCATATTCTCAGATTAAAACCATCACCAACTGAAACCCCCCCCCCCCCCCGTGGTGCCTCCTGCTGTACCTCTAGCCCAGGTATGCTGACATGGGGCAAAGAAGTTCTTATTCTGACACAGATTCGAAAAGCAGAGCAGATGGATTTGTGTTTAGTGTGGTTCCCATATCATAATCACAAAGGACAAATCAAGCTGAGCATTTCTAAGAGGATCCTAGGAGCTCTGACACCACGCTGCCGGGGGTAACCGAGCATGGGGACTCCAACTCACAGTCCTACAGCAAGCTTACACAAATCACGTTGTGCTTTGGTTTTAATGTCTGTTTTACAGGTTCCACGTGTTCTGCATTGCCATATCACAGAATAGCCAAGGTTGGAAGGGACCTCCAAAGATCATCTGGTCCAACTCCCCTGCCGAGCAGGATCACCTGGAGCACTTTGCACAGGATGGCACCCAGGCGGGGTTTGAATATCTCCGAAGAAGGAGACTGCACAACCTCTCTGGGCAGCCCATCCCGGTGCTCTGTCACCCTCCCAGTAAAGAAGTGCCCCCTCATATTCAGCTGGAACCTCCTGTGCTTAACAAAATATTTTTGAGAAGCTAAGCCTAGCAGGCTCCACTGAAATCAATGACTCAAGCCTATTTAAGCCATGAGTTTGCATCTGGGCTTCAGTATGGAAAGTTTCAGTAATGAGTTATGACCAGAACACTTGAACCCTTTGGACTTGGTGGTAGCAAATAGGTAGGAATTTGTGTATATTAGGAGTTCTGGAAAAAAAATTCAAACTATTTTCCTGTGCTGTCAAGAGCCATCAGTAGATGTCAACATACAGTGCCAGAAGTACTATAAATTCCAGAGTAACAATATAAAGGCATTTTTTGTATCCTAGGTGACCACAATTTTCTTCTGCAAATACTGAAAAGCAATTCTTTGCCCCTGTGTCACCAGCTGCGTGGAGAAGCACTTAATACCTGTGCTGGATGGATGGTGAGCAGCCACCACCCCCTGTGCTGAATGGTGCTCGGCAGGGAGCAGTGAGAGCAGTGACCTCTGCAAGGTGATGTGCCTGCGCTTCACCAGACAAAGGGGGTTCTCTTTTACCTTATTCTGATGTGTTAAAATATATACGTGCTGCTGATTTTTATGGAAATGTTTAGATTTGGCAAGCTACTGCAAATACTCCCTGTTAATTGAATGTTATTTCCAGGTGGCATGAGGGGTCTGGCATGGGGGTGTTGGTGGGAGAATCGTTACAAGATGACATTACAAGAAGATGAGCTGGGCGCTGATTTAGGGTGGGGACGTAAGCTGGAGCTCTTCCTCCTGAGCTAGAGCTGCCTCGCAAGCTGCCTTTGCTCTGCCTTTCTCAAGGGAACCTCGAGGATGGTGAAATGACTCTAGAAAATACCATCTGAGGCATTTCTAGAGATGAGTCAGCTGAGAACATTGGTCAACCATTGATTATGATGAAATTCTAGTTTCTAATCAGAAAAAGATCACTGCTGTAATTTTATTTTTTCATAAGCTGTACTCTAAAATGCAGATTCATAAACCAGTTCATTTAAGCCCAGCTGAGCTCTCTTTGTGTTTTACAACCTGTTATGGGCAACAGATAATATTAAAATGAATATTGAAAATGTTAGAAGTATTTTGTTTCCCTCCTTACTCCTGAGCAAGCAAGAGCACATTTGTTGTTCTCCTCACATACATGAGTAAATTCAAATACTTTTAAGCTGTGTGGTTGATGCATTTCATCTTACAGCTATGTGATGATCTGTATTGTCACCATCTGCACAAAGATTTCTTTGTGACCGCCTGGTTTCTCTCTCCTGTGGGATAGGGTCTGGGTGATCATGGTCCCCTGCCTGGCATTCAAGGTTTGGGGCTGCCTGGCAGGGTGGGTGATGGGTCCCATCCCTCCCACCACCCAGAGACATGGGCAGGTGGCCCTTTGACTTCAGGTAGGTCAGTGTAGATAGGACAGAGGAAATATTGCCTCCCTGGGTTTATAACCTGCAATTTTGCTACACAGGAGGATGAAAATATCCTAGAAAAGGAATGCAGACTTCCAAAGGTCACGGGGGATGATGCAGTGGGATCTGACAAGGCAAGAGAAGAAATACTGCCCAGGTGAGGCTATTTCTCAGCTCAGTTTTCTTTGGGTATCTATTACAATGTTCCTCCAGGTTTAATTGCTGACAGTAATTAACTATGTAGGTGGCTGTCTTTAATCATCCCATTTAATGAGTCAGCCCATGCTGCAAATGGTTGCTAGAGATAATGCTGTGCTTCCATTTTTTCTCTGGTTATCCTCTAGTCCACCCTAAGTTCCTGCAGCAGCAATTTGGTGCGACCCTTCCTTGCTCTCTCCTGCTGCGTGGAGCCACCCTATTTGTTAACTTTCCCAAAAGTCCTCTCTGAGGCCTGATAACGTCTGCCAGAACTGGCAGGGGAGGCTCAGACACTGGGACATGCTGCTGGTTTCCTACAGGTATGCTGAGGAACAGAGAGAACATGCTAATACAAGCAGATGGGATGGTTTGGTTTTGACAGCTGATAAAGTTAATTGCTATATCTTGATGCTGGGCATTTGTGATGCTTTGTCAAAGATATCAGCTATGAAAGTCCGAATTTGTCAGTCATCCAAAAAAATGGATTAACGAGAGAGAGAAGAGAAAAGACAATGTTTGTTATAGCTAAAGAAACCCCAGATGAGGATTAGATAGTCTAGATTTTTTTTCTGTTAAAACACAGTGAAAATTGTGTGTGGTTTGTAAGACTTTCTGCTGCTGACAGGAGCTTTCGCATGTGTGACTGCAGCAGAGGGTCCCTCCCTGAAGCGCTGATGCCGGGACCCCATGCTGGCTGTCCCGGGAGCCCTGCTCGGCTCCCTCCAGGGCTGCGGACGAGGAGCACACCGCGGCCAGCTCACCCCTCCTGCGCTGCGCCCGCGCTCAGCCTCGTCTCTTCCCTATCCGGATGGGTGCGCGAGCTGCAGGGGGCAGGGTCCGTGTGCAATCTGAAATATAACATCACTTGGTTTCCTTTTGGTTGTTTTTCAAACTGGTCATACTTTTATTCTTTAAGACACTTTCACCTTTGCTTTGAGCCATTTTTTCCCTAACAATGTAATTACTCATAAAACACAGCAGACCTTTCCATTCTGCAAACCTTTGCAGTTTTGTTCCACAATGTCTTAGCTAGTTTTTGACATAAAGCACTGATTAATAAAGAAAGTTTGATTGAATGTTTTATCCATATGTGTGGCTGCGTATCTGTGTGTGAGTATCTTTTTAGCTTAAATCAGTCCCCTAAGAGAGAGGAAATCATTAAGAGAGGAAATCATTCAAGGTAGTAGCTACATAGTAAGCTACATTCTCACCCCTTTGCTTTACAGAACTGTTATGAGAATTAATCAGCTGGTACACCTTGGCATGGTATGCCAGTATCCTTAAAATATTCTATGAGAAAACACACACAAACAAAAATAACAATAAAAGGATATATTTAATACTAAGTACATAAATAGGAAAGCCCAGAGCAAAATGCATCAGTCCCTCTCTTTTGTTGAGACACTAAGAAGCAGTCACATCATCGAATTAAACCAAATGCTGTTTTCATAATTTTCACAACATGGAGTAATAGGAAATGATTTTATTACTGTGCTTAATTCTGATAAATGATTGTCTGTATCTTCTAAGATGACATGAAATGATGATATACTGTAAAACAAAAAATACAGATATACAATCAAATTTCTGGGGGTTGTCATAAAATTTGTTCAGACAAAAGCAGTGTGGGGTTATAACATACCATACAGCTCATGGCAGTTTGACATGTCTTATTACTGTTCTTTTCTGTCATCCTTAAGCAAATCAGATAATACTCTTTTAAATCAACTGGTATTCATTTCAGTAACCAGTATTTGGTCCTCATCAGATCTGAATTTGAGCAGAAATCACATTTCTGAGGGCCACATTTTGCACTTGACTCTGAAGTCAATTCCTTATCTCCAGCTCAAAGCTTCAAAACTAATTCCCTGCCTTGGGAAGAGCTTGGAGACAGCCTGGCCACGATCTGCTGGTGGGGAAAACTCACTCCGGATTCATCTGCATTGCGGATGTCTTCCCGGTGTTGCAGTTCTGACAAGCAGACCCTGCTGTTTGTTCCATCGTTATTTAATTAACACCGGCATTCCCAGCAGTTTGACAGGCTCCAAACTTGTCTCATTGTGACCCTTCCGTTGTGTTTGAAAGATGAGCTGTTATCAACAGGCAGTGTGAACTGCAGTTGAATGAGGTGCTGGGGCTAAATGATACACTGAGTTTCATCCCTGTCCTTTCCTCTCCCCTGGCCTCGCATCACCTTCAGCCGTGACGTTCCTGGCACCTGTGGATCCAGAGCACAGCATAAAATGCACCTAAAGGAGGAGAGCTGGCTCCCAGGTAACAGACGCCTCCATTAGCTTTAAAGACTTTGGCATGTCAGTAAGAAAA
This sequence comes from Cygnus atratus, assembly GCF_013377495.2. Classification (NCBI taxonomy): domain Eukaryota; kingdom Metazoa; phylum Chordata; class Aves; order Anseriformes; family Anatidae; genus Cygnus; species Cygnus atratus. The sequence continues at coordinate 1,228,672 of NC_066368.1, forward strand.
TAACCCCCAAACCCAACAATTTTCACAGTGCATTGTGAGGGAAATGTTTTCCACAAGGAAAACACGATGCACTTTCTGTTCAAACTCCCCCCCCCCCCCCCCCCCCCCGCTGTGGTCACTGTGGCTGGAAATTCAGCTTTGACAACAACTGTAAAAATTCCAACAGCAACAAAAAAGATGATTACAAATGCTACAATAGTGTTTTCTATTATGTTCTTCAAGAACATTTCTCCTGGAAAATGTGCTGGCCACACTATGGCAGCCAGGGCATGGTGTTACTTTGATTGGCCAGGTTTTTGGGGTGGAATACCAAACCCTCTGAATGCACATCATTGTCATATTTGAGGCTTCGTTTTCATGGGCGAATATTGCTTTTTGACTAATGTGAACTTTATGTTGTTATTTGGTATTGAAATTGTTCTACGAAATTTCATTTCAAAATACTCTTAGGGTCATTTATACACATATAATGGGTGGGTAAGTTAGATGAAGAGCCTTTCACTGACACTGTGCATCCTGTTACACCAAAGCCTCCATGCTAGGAACTGAAATAGATACCAGCACAACTTTGCCGTTTCACCACGCTGTTTCCTGGCCAAATATCCATTTGCTTTGCTCCATTTCAGCATAGCAGAGACAGAGTGACCGAGATTCATGATGCTGGAGAGAAGGGGAAATAACATGATCAGCAGCAAGGGCTAACGTGCTGTGTTTGAGTGGATTGTAGGCATTTATCTATGCACCACAGATGGGTCTGCCCATCCTGAGCACGCCTTTCTTTGATAAAAGCCTTCTTGGAGATAGAGAGAGATGTGTGATCTAATACACCATGTGTTGTTTTGTCTAATAGAAAACAGACTTTGCAAATGAGCTCCTGAGCACTTTAGCAGGGGGTACTTTTGCTCTCATATTTGCAATTTTCAGTTCAGGTGTTGACAGCCATGAATCTCACAATGATACTGACAAGACTTGTGTGAAGGTCAATTTTTAGTTGTGCTTTATAGATCAAAGAAACGTCTATATCAGTACAGTCTAATAGTATTGATTTCAGCATGGAGTTATCAATTGTTCAGAGTTCTCTGTTATCTTGCTGCAGTCCTGCAGCCCTAGCAAATAGTTAATGTTTCGTGGGACAACCTTTAACTAATATCCATGTCAAAAGTGAATTCCTATGTGCAATCCCTGTTCCTTCATAGAGTGCTTCTTGGGTAAACAAGGCATTTGTCGCTTCCGAGGATTCTGACACCCTGAGAATACTTTCACTTCTAATGCCATGTATCAGCTGTTTGCAGACACTGCTGCTGTATAAACAAGGCAACAGCTCAGCTGTGCAGGAGCTGCACCGCAGGGCAGCAGGAGAAATGACTGTCGTTATCCTAGTACAAAGAAAAAGGAAAAGCAAAGAAACACGACCAATGCATGCAAAGTTATGACTGAGGGACTGATGAAGCATCGAACATACAAAGCGCAGTCTGCATAACTCTAAAGGTGCCTGTGTTCTGCTTTTACTCAGTAACGAGGAGATGCTTTATTAGAGTCAGACACTGATGACTGTGCTGCTTACAGCAGCAGAGTGGTGGCTGGTGGTGAAAACAGATGGTTTCTGCAGTACCGTTCCTGTAGTCCTTTCCCTTTGCTTGTTTCTCTTTGTCTTTTTTGCAGGCTTCACGTACATCCCTGTTCCCCAGCTGATCTCTCGCTGCACTGCTAGGAGAGGGTGGTTCGGTCGTTGGGGATCTTCCTGATCCCTTCTTCTTCTGACAGTTCCCTTCATCTTAAATCCCCATCTCTGCTCTTAAACGTCTCTCTGTGGAATTATTTGCTGTTTGTCAAGAGGCTGGGAAGGCAGCCTGGACCCTCAAGTATGTCTTGAAGGCAGGACCATTGCTCACACTTTGAGTGACCTTGTAAAGCATGGCCCGTCACAGGGATTGAAAGTACATGATAACGATCCCACTTTGTTTTAGTAAATAGCTCAGGTTTCTCTAATAAGTACAGTTCTTCCTACAGTGTCTACATGAATTAGTGAAGCCAAACCACATTTATTTCTTCCAGGTAGGCCTGTAGGACCCGTGCTGTTAGTGGTGTTCAGAGTAGACACAGATATTCTCTGCTATCTCAAAAGAAAACCTTTCAGCATTTAATTATTACAGTGTAAGCTCAAATAATGTATTCATGGAAATATCAGTACAAAACACTGAACGGCAGGCACATCGCTGCGTGCTGATGCACAGCCCTGCATTTCCTGTAGGGGATTAGCCTGCAATATTCTTCTGAAGGCATTGTGTCTGTGCTGGGATCGCTAATGGAAGTGACCGGGAATTGTACCCCGGGGAACTGGTGTGGGTCTGTCAGCAGTGCACAAGCCACCTCTTGTTGTCTTTTTTTTTTTTTTTTTTAATTTCAGAAATATTGGGTTGCTTTGAAAATCCTGGGCTCTGTGTATAGTTTTTGTACTTTCAGCTGACCTCAGAAAAGAATGCTGTAATTATACACATACTTCACTTAAATCAATAATGAATTACAATTCTGCAGGGCAGTTTAGTGAGACCGTTCACGTAAATAATGCTGCCAAGGCATGCCTTGCTAGTCAGTAAGTACAGCTGCGCAAAGAAAAGTTCAGGATAAAAGGTATCTTGGGCTGAAATTCTGAACTCAATGCTACGCATGTCGTGTGTGCAGAAGCTGGGAAAGGTGCCTGAACCTGACACTGCCCATATGCATAGTAATATATATAATATTATACCATGTGAATTATTATTACCGTGCACTTACATATAATATGATCATGTAATTTGTGTAAATACTTAATAAATTCTTCAAAGAAAAAAGTCTCTTAATTACTGAGATCAGGCAAGTGCCAAACATTTCAATCTGACCTGGACAAAGAATGTTGAAATTTTAAGAATGCTTCATCTAAACATCAAAGGTTCATGTTTCATGGAGTGAGTTGTGTTGAATTCAAAATCACAAAAATGTGATTTTGCAGTTTTCAGTGATTCTGTGATGTAAATGCATATTTATATCTGTATAATATTCACAAAACATAATAAAGCAAAATTAAATGTTTTGCTTATAAATAAAGCATAATAAGGCAGATCTTTATGACAACTTTTTGGAAGCTGTTGTATCTGTTAAAATGATCTCTTATCAATAATCGTGCTTTCATTTAATGCAATGGGCCTGGAAGAGTTTTTCCCCTCCTGGCCAACAACCCAGGAGGTTCATCACAGCCAGGAGCTGCACTTGCAAAATTTTCACTTGTGGCTGTTTTTGGTCCACTTTGCATTTCTTTCAGCTTCATTTATTTAAATAGTGATAGGTTGATTGCAGTTGTACAAGAGAAATAAAGAAAAACATCTTTATATCATTATTAGATCCATTTCTACACAAGGTTAGCACAATGAGGAAGAATTCAAACATTTCCTTTCTCAGCACCAAGGGATAAAGGTGGTGAAAAACAAGTAGAAAAGCATCATCTCCAGGGACAGCTCTGACAAACCACTAGTAAATCCCTCCTTTTATCTCCAGGCCAGCTAATTTACATATTCATTAATAAATTATATGTGATCCTTGTCATGGCACCATAAATACTTGGTATGATATTCTGTATTAAAGCTCCATTCACTTGCGTGTATATCAAAGTATCACTGAAACCACAAAATTTGCTTTCTGAATGCTTACCACACTTTTTAAAGTTAACACAACTACCGCATTTAAGAAGCAAATCAGCTTTCCTGGCTCATCTGCTTCAGCACATCGTGCTCCAGGTTTATTACCCGCTACCTAATAACAAAGCCCTGTGCATCCCACTCAGAGGTAGGGACACCTCTCTGCCTCCGCATTAATGAGGAAAACTAGTTCACTAAAGCTAATAATGCCTTCAAGGCATCTCTTCTTCTCTTAGTATTTTCTAATCAAAGTATTAAAATAAGAGTTTTATATCCAGGCAATACACTTCTCATAGTCGATAAAGGTAAATGAGGAATCATTTATATGATTTAGTTTATGAGAAGAGCATCGGAAGAGAATATAAGCAAAACATTTATTTCCCATCTGTATAAATGTGCAGTTGCTGTTTCTAATAAATCTTACTTGAAAAAAATGTCACTGTTATGAGAGACGAGGGAGAGCAACCTGAGGCTTTTACCTTGATGGTGTTTCAGCCCCCAGTTCAGTTCAGATGAGTTTTTCCTTTTCTAGCCTTTGCCTCTACAGGCAGAAATCTCCCGGTGCCAAAGAACACGTGAAGGGGGTTCATAAGTGAGAACGAGCTGCACAGTGCCACAAGGGGCACAGAACCCAACAGCACCAGGGGCAGGCGGGCTTTTTCAACAGCACAGCGCTGGCTGCATTGAGCAGTGGAGGAGAAATTAGGAGCTTGGAAATGATAATGAATTAAAATGTCACATCCTTTTCATTTCCATTTCAATCCTCATTTTCCTTATCCTTTTTGAAAGAAATATTTAATGGTAGAAATGAATTTTGTAATTTCCACTTTTTTTTTTTTTTTTTTTTTTTACATTGGGAGATTTGGAAAAAATGTTCTTTTTCCTGTGAAGTTCCTGATCTGACAAAACAGAATGAATCCTTTGCAGAAAATTGCCAACTAATTTCTAGCAATTATTTCAAATGTTTAGGTTTTAGAAGGAGAAGTAAGAACTGATGGGTTGTCCAGATTTCTGTCCTCCGAGGGACTACATGAAAGCATTGTATTAATTATTTGTAGGCTCAAAGTTGAGGGCTCCCGGAATAAGGACAACCTCTTCTGTCTTTCAGTTTAAAATTGTTTACAGTAAGCTGTGTTCTGGCAATTCACATCTAGTGCAGGCACAGAGGTCGGCATTGTTTTGCATGTCTAGACATCAGAATATCATTGAGAACAATGATCACTGGAGAAGATCACGTGCCTTAATTTTGGGTCCCTAGGAGTCCCCGGCAGAAATGGTGAAACCCTCTCCTGGGTTTTGCAGAAGGTGCCCCGCTGGCTCCAGCGGCCCTGGCAAGGAAGGAGCTGTTACCACCTGCTGTATGTGAGCCCAGGGGACTCGCACGGGGCCGTGCTGGCACAGCCAGTGCTGGGCAGCACCGCCGCACCCCGCAGCTCTCTGCTAAAAAATCCCAGGTCACAGCTGGCATTGCAGAGACTCAGCCACGACCAGGAGCTCTGAGAGGCCTCTCCGTGCACGTTGCTGTTCAGAGGCCCCAGACAGCAGCAGGCAAAGGCGCAGCCTCAACGCGCCAGGGCTCTGCGTGCGGCTGGGCACCAGTCACAGCCTCACCTCCCCGCGCCGCACCTGGGAGAAATGGAAGCTGCGATTATTCTATTTTTTTTCAATTCCTCCCAAGAAATTACTTCTGTGCCACAGGGGCGCGGCAGCCAGACTCAGCAGCTGCACCTCAGCTAGCACAGGCGAGCCAAGCGCATCGAGGGGATGAAGGGGACGAGGCACCCGTGGGACAGGCAACGTGGCCAGCAGGGGCTGAGCAGTTCTGGCAGCTTCTGTTTGTTCAATATTTTGCAAACATCATCTGCTGCAAAGGCACCTGCACATAGCTCGGAGACCAGGCTGCTGTTGAAGCGCTGATTATGGATTCTTAATTATACAGGGCTTGATTTGAAACATTATATAGGTGGGAATAAGGTCATGCGAGCTCTACTAATGTCTCTTAAACTACCACTTTGAAAGGATGTTGAATCAGGACTATGCATGGAAATACAATTTAAATTGATACCTTCCATACACTAAATGTTCTGGGTTTTTAATGATATGGGATTCAGAGTGCTCCAGCTTGTTATAGCTACGTGGATCAGACCAATTTTTCTCTAAAATAAATAAGAGTTGGGGGAAAAATGGCAAAAGTAGTTCTATTTTTTTAGGAAAGTTTTGAGAATATAATTCTGCTTTCCAATATAGTGATGTTATCTCCCTTAGTGACGTTACAGCAGGAAGAGAAATACTAACTGGTTTACAGTTAATCCTATAAAAAATATAACCTCCCCCACCACTCCACCAAAAAGAACTCCGGGCGCGGGGCTCGGCTCACCCCAAGAGCCTGCAGCAGGCAGGAAGAACACCCGCACGTCATGGTGTCACCGTGCTGCTCTCATGGGCGTTAAATTCGTGATGCCAATGGCCTCACACAGCTGCCTGTGCTCAGAAACAATGGGGGAGGACAGGGGAGCTTCTCTGCAGCCCCAATGGTGGCAGCACCGGAGCTGTGGGGGCTCCTCCTGCATGGAAACCTCTCTGGTCCGACGTTAAACTTTAGTATGATTCCTACATAACCCTCAAACAGCTTTCGTCTGCTTGACATAAGGTACCAGCACTGACAATTATTCATTTGTGCTGGCTGTTAGTGATCTTAATAAAATGTTGACAATGCCTTAGGGTAAAGCTTTCAAAAATGCTTTTTAATAAACTCTGAAAACTGTTGTTTCAGCAATTGGAAAATAATTAAGAAGCAATTACAGAAGCAAACAGAAATCCTGAGCATATAGTCAAGCTATTAAAATACGTTCTCTATGAAATTATTGCAGTCACACTGGAAAGAAAAGCTACATTTAAATAAGGTTATGGTTATAACAAACTGAAAAGAAAGTAAAAAAATGAAGTAATTCATACTGGAAGAAGTAACCACTCTTTTTCATACACACACACGCGCCCCATCACACAGTTAATCTACAGTAGGTTTTCTTTCCTTAATTTTCTTATGCAGAATAATAGTTGAATATTTTGGAGCCTTTTTTTTTTTTCTTTCTAACAGAGTATTTCCTCTCGTGCAACTCTGCTGCCGACAGGTGTATGCAGATGCATGTCTCAGGAACTTGAAGAAGAACAAACCATTCTTTACTAAATTCTCAGCTAAAATTCCAGAGCTAGCACACCAGCGACAATGCAGATAATGTGTAAATACAACCTCCTGTATTTCCACCCTTCCTCGTGTTAGGACCCTGGCTGAAGTCCTGCCCTCTCTCAGCTCAAACTTCACCTGCCAGATTTCGTTAAAGTTTTGCACAATGGGAAACTACACAGCAGAGCCTGGTGAGGCTCTTGGGGTGCAAGGTGGCACCCTCCCAAGCCGTGATCAAAGCCCTTATGTGTGTTATCACCAAAATAAACCATGCCTTCAAACTCTGAGTGGCCCTCCTGCTTCCCTTCTCCAAAAAACAGATTACATTTAAATAGATACATTTAAATATGTCACATTCTGCACTTTTAAATATATTTTTGCTTATATATATAATATTATATATTATTATATATTTAATATTACATATATTATTATATATATTTAATGTATATTTTTTGTTTTTAATATACTTGTTGTGTTAACAAAATCAGATAGGCATAAACCTGGTCTGAAAGTCACACACAATCAAGCCTGTGAATGGTTCTGGGAAGCTGAATCATGAGTATATGGTTGTGGGAACGCTTCTTGTTCCAGGTATGGCCAAATTAGACCCATTGCTCATCGAACTGAATGGCGTATTACAAAATCAATAAAATACTGCTGCAATAAAAGTCGTGCCCCTTTCATGTGCCAATATGGAAGGATGTTTCTGGTTATAAATTCTCTATGCAAAGTGCCCATTATCTCAGTGAAAAAGCAAAAATCAATGATATTACCACTCATAAACCACGTTCATTGTGACTGCTTCTCAGAACAAGCGTAATTGTCATACTCTGTCTGTCTTGTGGACTGCACCATAGCAATAGAGAATATGATCAATGGCGACTCGAAGAAGAAATGGGTGCAAAAAGGCCACACCAGACAGCAACCCACTGTCAAAAATCCACCTTTCAGGCAGCGAGAGGGGCCGAGGGGCACGGCAGGAGCTGGGAGGGAGCTGGGCACCCTTGGGTGCCTCCCAGGATCCGTCCCCTGGTGCTGGCCCCAGCCCGTGCCCACGCCAGGTGCTCGGTAGGCTGGGCTGGGAGGTCATCAAGCAGCTTCAGATCTCCAGCTAATAAAAAGATATATAACTCATCCCAAGTGTGAAAATGAAGAGCGAATGAGTGAAACTGCTGTTCGGTCATTGAAATCTGTTGAGTGGGTATTTTGGTTGTGGTTTTTTTTTTTTTAGAGGTAATTTCTTTAAACCTGCATGGGGTGGGATTAAGGAAAAAATTAAGCTAATTAGAGACTGTCCTTTTTTTGCTTCTCAGCAAGATAACTGTTTGAGAAACTGGTCTATCTGCTATTTAGAAAACAAAATGGGAATCTTATGATGTTTTCTAATGAAGAAAGGGGGTTGCTTCAATGGCACGGCTGTATCAGTCAGCGCAGGATCGTCCCCCTCCAAGGCAGCTAAGCCAGCAATGGCCTTACTATAGATGCTCATACAAGAGAGTAAAATTGTCTGGCTATTAATACTCACACAGGATCGGGGGAATTGCATTCACTCTGGTGGAGATAAGGCTGCTTCCACCCTGGTGAGGACCAGCCACGTCCACAGCTCCTGCAGTGCACTGAGCTGCTCGGGGCAGGCACGGCTCCGGCACTGGCTGCGGGCACGGGGCAGGTGGGCAGGGGAAGGGACCGGTGCCAACTGTACCTCCCCCCATTTTTCTGTTGTAATGTTGACATTTTTAAGCATTGGGCCATTTACTGTTTTTGTTCTGTACTAGGTATGTGCTTCAAGATACACTTTTTTGTTTGTTTCTTTGTTTGTTTGTTTTATTTTTTCCCCAGCAAAATTGGTTTATGTACTTCAAAAATTATAGAGGGAAGAATGCGTTCCTTATGTGCTGGAGAACAGAAACCCTACTGCTACTTCATGGGGGTTGCTCCTGTCCAGATGAGCAATGGCAGTGTCTCTTTAGCTTAATGTGCATTAGTTATCTCAGTAAAAGAGAAAAAAAAATGCCCAAAGTCTTCCTGCTTGTTCGGCCCTGTGCAAGGTGCTGTGTGCCCGTGCTGAGCCGCCAGGTGCCCTTAGCACCGGTGGATGCTGGCTGCCTGCAGGCACCAGGCACAGCTCCCAGCACCACGGAGATGATGTTCAAATTACAGCCCATAATTACATGCCCAAGGAGCTGGGCGGGGGAGAACAGGGTCTCCCGAGAGCAGCCGTCAGGGCACCTACATTGCTGCAAACATCCTCGTCATTTAGGCAGAGGACAGGAGCCAAACTGGGTTAAATTAAACTGAGCTGCAGAAGCTGAGAGACAGGGAATTGCTACATGAAGAGGGGATTGTGGTGAAGCAAACGCTGCTGGCCGGAGCTGCTCTGGCACACGACATTGCCCAGCTAGGGCAGCAGCAAACCGCAGCCCTTGACACCCTCCTGGCCCCGGGGCTGGGTGCCCACCACACTACGGCACTGAGCAGCTGACACCTTACAGCTTTTTAGTGCAGCAAAGAGAAAAGACTTTCATCTTTCCCCCTCACTCTTTGCCGTAGACTCTATTAAATTATATGCAGGCAATGAGTTTATTCGTCAAATGTACTTTGTGCTGACTCAGCATCGCGGTTATCTGTTGGGCGTTAAATTTCACATCGGTGTGGAGCCGTTTTTGTTTCCCTTGGTGAATAAATTACAAATGCTAATTTCTGTTCAGCAGAAGCAAAGATTAAGGCAGCATAACAGACAGGCATGCCAAAATATTTATTGAATAAGTTGCAAAAGCGAAACAAAAAGGCTGTGTATTTCTAACTGAACACCGAGCAGGACTCCACAGCTGAATTTCAGATCAGCTCCTTTATTCACCCAGAATCCAATTTGGTGCAAGTATATTATATCCGACATCTGTATTCTGAAATCCACTGCTGAATAAGCTTTTAAAATTATATTTTCTGTAGTTTTGGTGTATCCTTGCACATATGTTCCTTAGTAAATCACAGTAATGACCCTAATTCCATGTGGAGGACCTAAACCAAATGCTGTCCCTGGACTGGTACCCCACCTACTCCACAGCTGCTCTACAAGGTTATCATTCATTTCCTTCTCTATTTCCATCCAGGCTGCTGTAAAATGACTAAGGAGAACAACCAACTGAAAGCTGTTATAAAAATATTTGAACTGTAACACTTGCATTAATATCAATTTTAGTACCTCAGTTAAAGAAATGTGCATTTCCATTTCAGTTTCCAGAGATGTGGTGAGATGTCTTTTTTTTCCCCCTATGAATGCAGGAACCGAGCTGAGGTATATGGGCATAGCAAGAAGGGGGTTAACTGCATGCCAGCACTTTGTGGCAAATCTGGTTTAAGCTCCCATGATAGGAAAGAAACAAAAATGAAAAAAAAAAATGCAATCATCAAACCAATGTTGTTAAAAAATCTAAATGCATACATTGAAATATTTTTAGTGCACCCACAGAAAAGCAAAACCCCAGTTTGAGAGGTACTTTTTGGAGAAACTAAGGACAGAGATGGACCCCTGTGGCCCCACCACGCACAGGGCAGTATCTCCCCCTGCGGGCACAGAGCCCCAGAAGTGTGAGCCCTGCGTCCTTGTGGACACCTGCCCCTCGCCCAGCCACGGCACTTCTCCATCCCCCTGCAGTCCTACAAAGCATCCCTGTGCCCAGCACTGCCCGTGCACACCTCTGGCCAGGGGGGCCACAACACCATGGGGAAGTCCTGCGTCAGCCATCACCATGCCAGAGTCGTTATGAACTTTTTTTTTTTTCTCCCAGATTTAGAATGATATTTCAAGCTGCTTATAGAATCACATGTATTTTTAATATGTATATAGAAAAGCTAGATTTTAGTCTACTTTTGAAAAGCAGTTTCTATAGCATCGTATTCAATTTTGCAGGCATTAAAGACTTGATTTTGCTGCATAAAATAATCAGTTATGCTGTGTCTGCATTAAATAACGGAGACATATATTAGCATTTCCATGTCGCCCTTCTGTCATAGTGAATGAATGCCTCACGCCACATATGGGCTCATTAGATAACATCCAACAGGTTAATATCCATCAATGTGCTGGGTTTCATTTATGCTTGTATAAGTGCTTTTAGATATTCCGGCAAATCAGGCCAGTGGAAAGAAAATTTGAAGAAAGCCAAAATAATTTGAGAGAGCATTTACAAAAATGAAATGTTGAACTTAACCATTTCGGTGGGTGTTGAGTCTAGGAGCAGCAAGTGCTAGAAACAGCCTTGTTCACCTTTGATATCAAGTAAGAAAAATAGTGCAGCACTCACTTTTAATGTGAACTGCTCAGAGAAGTTAAATTGGATAATAAATAAACTTTAAAAAATAATGATCTGTTTGCAGACAGCTTCTAAAATTATGTGAATAAATCAAAGAGCATGATTTCACCCTTATCACAGCTAAAATCCAGATTATAACATTGAAGTTATCAACAAATGAAGCTTTAGTATCCCCTGGCCTCCTTTAGCCAGGAGTTGACAACTTAATGGCACAACTGGGGACAGTGTCCCTTCGGTGCTGGGTGGGATGCTGTGTGCCCGAGGCTGGCAGGTACCGCAGGTATCTTTTAGGGAAGAAATGAGGTGAATAAGCAAGGCAGCGGTTCTGAGGTGGCCGGAGAGGGAAATGAGGCACCTCTAGAAATGAGGCTGTGGCTGCAGGGAGGCCGTTTGCACCTACTGCTGCAGCTGCACGGTCTGGCAGGGCCAGCACGGGAAGGAAATGGGGTGTCTCCATACCACCTAATTGTGTGGGGAGGCACTGAGCTGCTCTGCACAGGGGGTTCTGCTGGAAAACAACGCTCATCGGGTCGGTGGCCACACACAGTGGCCCCGGGCAGCCCCTGCTGCACGCCCTGCAGTGCAGGCTGCTGCCCCGCGCATGTTTGCTCCACTCCCCCTGGGAATGGGCTTTAATGCACCCGGTAAATGGATGTGCTCATAATTTATAAAGTAATCCTACGCAGTTATGTGCCTGTACACTTGTATATGTGACTTGCGTGGGTACACATATATAGTCTCATATGGAACCGCTTGTATAAATAAAATGCAAAGTCTGATGGTTTTAACTGTTTCCGCCAGCTTTCTATTTTGGTTCCCAGGTGGAAAAGTTCCTTTTACATCCAGGCTTGAAAGTAGTTGTTTGGCTTCTTCACTTTTCCCAGTGACAAAGTGAATGATGCGTAATAGCCGCATTTACAGAGTGTTTGAATCACTAACCATATACTACTTTCTTCATGAAAAGCAAAGTTGTCATGGTAACAGCGCAGACTGATATTTAATTCCACTTAAGTGCACGCAGAAGGTAAGAGCAGAGGGGTCTCGGGGGTCAATGAGTCCTGGTCCTGCTGCCACCCGTCCCTTCCATCACGTTAACACAACGCCTCTCAGGTAAGCTGAGGTAACGGGGTGCATGTAAACAAAAGCAGGAATTTCCTCCATTTGGCACTAAGGCTTGCTATTGATGAGAGAAAAGTAGTCATTTGTGGAGTTATTTCGGCTGAGGGATATGTGACTGGCATCACGAAGAGAACCATGACATTCTTCTGACAAGTAATATCAACAGTAATTGGCTTCATTTCTCTTTCAGTGTCTCTATCGTTAATGAGATTTGTGATCTAATTTTTCATATCTTTGTCATATCAGTTGGGAATAATTTTTCTAACAAACATTTATGGACATAATATGTGCACATTCATCGAATACGTCCTTTACAATCCAGTGTACTCCAGAAAGTATTTCTACTCTGACAGATGAGTTTAATAAAAAAACTCAGCTGAGCATTCTGAAACATAAGAATTCAATAATAATAAAAACTTAACCTAGCCCAAATCAAAGCATTCTTTCTAAATAGAGAGCAAGCATCCTCACATTTAGGTCTCATAAAACCATTTCAATCCATTGACGTGCCGTGATGCTACACACATTATTCCCATTTTACAAATGAAGTGATTAAAATACACAGGAGCAAAGTGAATCGCCAAATTTACCTGTCAGTTATCTCTTAAAATTTACTTACAGCTCCTTGCAGAGTGCACAGGAGAACCTCTTCTGGGCCTGATGTTCAACTGACATCAATATTGAGCCTCTACAAGGAGCCAGGAGTGAGGGATACAGTCCAGGTCCAGCCATTTTCTGAGTGAGATTTAGCCCAAGGCCATCGGTTAGGATGAGCTGCCGATCCCTGCTTTGTGGACCCAAGGATCGAATATATATTTTAAATCACTCTGGGAAAAAAAGGAATGACATATTTGATGTTTCAGAGGCATAGCTGTGTTCCTCAAGCACTACAACCCCCACAGAAGCAAGGTATAATGAACACATCACAACTTCTGCAAACATTATGGAGACATACAGGTTGAATAATAAATTTCCGCAGGAAAATGTAAGAAGCCTTTTCTTAATGCTAGCACTGTGAAATTAAGGTATTTAATCTAAAATATAAATTCTGGTTCCTAAATTGCTTCTAACTAGATGGATACATTTTCCGATGTGATAGATTATTCCCCAAATACCTTGAGTTTAAAATAATTTTAAATTTTAAGATGCTAAGCTACAGCTGACATTATAATCGTATTCTCTAGGAAATCAGCACCAAAGCTTACATACATGTGTATCTCGGCACTACTGCATCCTCTGTACGAGGTGTGCACACACAGTAATTTAAAAGTGAGATGTGGGCTTTGCTCCCAGTCCCCCTGCTGTTCTGGTGCATGGAGTCCAACGCCACTGCTCGAACCCAGGCTCCCCCGGGGTGCTCTTCCCTCCCGCTGGAGAGCATTGCAGCGTGGTGACATGCCCGGAGTGCACAGCGAGGAAGAAAGCACACTTGTGCTTCCCAGCCGAGGAGCGTGTTGGGAAGTGCTTTACGCCCTTATTGTCAAAGTTATGGAGCAAGCACATTTCTGAAGTTTCGTGTTGGCTTTTAATAACCCAAATTCTTTGCTGTAGATGAGCACCCTAGTGTCTCTCGCTGGCAGTGACAAAGCAGTACTGTCTTAATAATGACAAACTCTACTGATGTACCATGTCATAGCTGCAGAACTGCTATATAAAACCTTATGTGCTTAACCTTCAAGCTGCACAGCAATAGGTTTTTCAGTAATAAATGTTTTACTCCTGAACTTTACACAATTGAGTATGTTTTGTAGCTTGTGTGTGTCATCTCCATGCTCTGCATTCACTTTTTCAGGATTCTCTATAGCTGGTTATTTGAGGTGGCTGACTAATTGCTGACAAGAGGATGATACCTTCATGTCTATTACCAAGAAAACGAGCACAGTTTTATAACTATGGACACATTTTCAAGACCAAATTTCAAGCATATATTTCAAAGATCCGCAAAATATCACAGTGAGTTGTTCCTGCTTTACTTTGCTTCAATCCCACCGTCTAATATTAGCAGAACTGACATTAGCTGTATACTAACAGAATTTTTCATAGATGATTCAAATATAGAGACTGTATAGCAGATGTCACCTTTTCTTTGTGGTATAATAAAAGGAAAGAAAAGGGAAAATGAATAAAATGCCTGTTTTAGAGATTTTTAAATATAGTGCAAATAGGCATTTTCTTTTTAGCCACCTCACCAGTATGAAAGCATTTAGGCAATGAGCAAGACTTACTTCAGTTTCAGCGTGACACTCAGACGACAGCTACACTGGTTGTCACTGTAAGAAAAGGGCAGGCAGGACTCAGGCTGGCCCGTCCTCGCATGTTTTATGGAACAGAACTGCGGCTCTGCCTTTGAGGTCTGTGATAACACCTGCCCTGGACAGACTGCTGTCCTAGATCAGAACGTGGTCTGTTGATTGTTCAAAGGGAGAAGGAGCAAGCGCTGAACACAGGAATTGCTGTCCAGAGCGCTGCAGTGTCACTGAAATCAGGGAGCAACCTCTGTCCCTAAGCAGGGAAAGGCCAAATGGGTTACGTAGAGGAACTGGACAGCCAAGTGCTCCTTTTCCCCCTCCCTTTCTGTCCATGCAGCAGTCAAAGGGAGCAAAGTCACCCCTGGGGGCAGAAGCTTCCCAGTGTCGTGGCTGGGCCTCTGTAGGGATCTCCCATGCAAACAGTCACTACTGTCTGGGCAAGCTGAGATGAATCCCAGCTCCAGACTATACAGCTCACATCCACTATCACAATTACTGCTCAACTTAAGCAATGTTTTCCTCAGGTAGCGTGCCAGGTATGATTAGTCTGAACAGCAAAGGAGTAATATATTTTACTGTCTTTAGTTATTTCTCTAGTGTTAGACAAGTATTTTGTAATGGGAGAGATAAAGTTGGAAACGGTGCAGAGCAGCATCCTAATTACCCTTAGGAGATTCTGGATGAGCAGAGAAAGACCTGCAAGGTCATTTCATTTTGCAATCTCACCATAGCTCAACGTATTGCAGATATTACCTGTCACTACTCTGAAAGAAACTTTTCCACCCCCAGTGCCCTGAAGCTGGTTGCAAACCTTCAGCTGGTGGATGTCCTTAGGGTATCATCCTAGGGACCTTCTTCCAAACGGTTTGGATGCTGCCGCTCATAGCTGGCACATTTTTGTGGCGTGTAGCTCAACTGCACGATACACAGTGCCTCTGTTCCTTCTGTGTGGGTCTCCAGCTGACAAACAGCAGAAGAGCCGTGGGCAGGAGGGACCCAGAGCCTGAATGGCCTGCAGGGAGAGCGGGGCTGGCAGCCAGGGCGTGGAGTGGTGGCCACCACCAGGCACAGCACCGCTTGTCCCCCGCTGGGCTGGCACGGCCGCCTGCTGTCTGGTGTCGCTTCATAAATTATGCAGCAGATGATGTAGAAATTGCATGTGCTCCTCCCACGGGCTGGCACAATGGCTCTAAAGACATTTATTAATTCAAGGACATAACCCATAAGTCCAGGGCTCTACGCCTCTCCCCTCCACATGCCATAAACCCAGGACGCGGGAGCTGGCTCTGGGACTGGGGCCATGCTCTGACGCTTAAGCACTTGCAACAAGCCATCTAGCAAAACGACCTGGCAGTTATTTGGGCTCTTAGAGTGAAATTTGTTGAAAGATCAGTATAAAATACGTGAATTGAGGTTACATGCTACAAAGCATTCCCCACACTGCAGTAAAAATCACAGTGAAATTCAGCAAAATGTAGCTCTGTGCTGAAGAAGCAACACTCCTCCAAAAACCACCAGAAATTTATGGTGAGTATTTCTTATTTTTTCACAGATTATAGAATTATGTTTGATAATAGTCAATAGGAAAGAAGGCTTAAATCTTTAAGGAGCTTAGGCTCCTAATTCCAACTGAAATAAAGAAGAGCCAAGTGCTGTAGTATCTTAAAAAAAAAAATAAAAAAAATTATTCCCTAAGATAGGATGTGACATAACTGAATAAGAATACTCACGTGCCCTGCAGCATTAACTGTGGGTTGTAAGCAATTTACAGGAAATCATTTGTTTAATTTTTTCAGCATATTTTTCAGGTCTGTATGCTGTAGTGCTGTTATTGATAATTGGCAACGTTGTTAGCAGTGTACAATGTGCATGTTCCCGATAAGAGTGCTGATGTCTTTGTTGCAGTGACTATAAAAAGGTCTATTTATGAGTCACAGAAATTTTTGTCTCTCATAACCGTTGCTAAGAATTTAAATATTAGCTTTGCTTTGCTGATGGTGGTAAAGAGGAATTAGGTATATGCAATGAGCAACTAGAGAAATGATAAATACCACGGGCAGAAAATTATAGTATTCACCCATTTTGTACCAAGTTTTCACAGCAACAATGCCAAGAAAGTGATATCCAAATAGCACAGAACCTTGCTTTGCTCAGATCAAGGTGAAGAGGAGTTGCTTCAGCTCTGCATTGTGATTTCTTACAGGAGATGATGGAGTAAGTAAAAACAAGCCCTTTGAGTTGTGCTGGATACATTCAGGCTGCTATTTAAAAGGATTACTAACAGAACTTTCCCCACAGATCAAGACTTCTCACAACTACAGATTTTCTGCCTGTGAAACCAGAATCCAGAGACCATGATCAGGATGCTGCGACAGGTGCAGACCCCACGGAAATGCTCAAGCTGCGCCGATAAATATTTTTAACTCGCTAAGTGGCTTTTGAAATTCTGCTTCATCTTCCTTTGTTAAATGGTCTCCAAAAGTCTGTTTCTCCATTTTTCTTGCTAAGCATTTTAAATTTTATTTATCACAATGATGGAAATGAAGCAAAGATATGCAGAAGAGGACTTCAGGTGTGTTGGGAAGCTCTGCAGGCTGCCTAGACCTCCATGGTACTGCCGAAGAGGTCATCAGCATTACCATAGGGTGCTTAAAGGTGATGACCCTGCCTGAGTTTTCTAAAAATTTGTGCACAGAGAGACTGGAAAGGACCAAAAGAGCAGAAACAGAGTAAAATCTTAATGACCAGAGGGAGAAGCCCTGGGTTGGGCAAAGGGTTAAATTAGGCAGAGTGCTGGGTACAGGCTGCTTAAGGAGGAAAAGAGATCAGGCTGGCTTGCAGGGTTGAAAAGCACGGAGAAGAGCAGCGCAGGATGGAGATCCCAGAGACTGAGAGGCAGCAGCATGGTGCCTGGGGGGGGTCTGGGGGGATCAGGGGGCAAGGGCGGGCTCAGTCCTGCCACTGGAAAACCCTCAGAGAGAAGCAGCCAAGCACAGCCCAGGCTGGGTGCAGCCGCGCTGGGAGGAGCACTGGGCCACGTGGAAGGTGGTAGAAAATGCAGTGCCACAGCAGCCAAAGCCCTTCAGGAAGGAATAAAGCACCTCATCATCCCCAACGTGAACCATTCACTGTTTGAGACTAGAAGGAGACCGTAACTGGGAGGAGTTCTCACATCCAACCCCTTTCTTTGCCTTCTGCTCCTCCTGAAGCATGGGGTGATTTATTAGATGTTGAAGAAGATGTTAAGCTGATTGTGGCACAGCGTGAGATGCGAAGCTGTGCCCGCATCACTGAGATGTCAGATCTTAACGAGGTGGCCGTCATTAGGAAAAAAGCCAGAACAGCTACAGGGAGCAGGGATTGAGCTGGCCCAGTGAGCAGATGGCAGAAACTTCTTGATCTTCTGATAATCTTCCCCAAGATCAGCAGCAGATCAAACGTCTTCCTACTCCTCTAATGTGACAGGACACAAAGACAAGGGCTCGCCTTGCCAGGTGGGCACAGCCCCGTGCCGCGGGTTTGATGAAAGGATGTGTGCTTAAAAGCTCCTTTGTACCGCTCATACACTTCTCTTCCTCTCTTTCATCAGATATTGCTTAAGTATGTGCTCTGATAGCAGAAATGCCTTTTAAATACTTGTCTGTAATACACTTCAGTGGGTGTATCAGCCATCCCCTTCCATTTGCAATGAAGACTTGCTGCTGGATCTGCAGCTTGGCCTCCTCCAGCCCGTCGCAGGAGGCTCCAGGAAAGCAAGTGGGACTGCTGGAGTAAAATAAAGCTATGGAATGAAGATCTGCTTCTTAACAGGACAATAATGACCCTGCTATGGGGACTGCTGGCCTGCAGTACCTGCAGGGTAATCCAGACCTGTCTGAGCAGGCCCTGAGCAGCACAACCTGGCTTCGGGCCTGCTGTGAGCAGGACGTTGGTCCAGAGGTGCCATTTGTTGACTTTTCAAAACAAGCTTACACTTCAGCAGCATATAATAAGAATGAAAGTGTAAAAGTTTGCCATGTAAGCATTAGAAAAGTTGATGACTGGATTGTTTTGTGCCAGTAGGAATTGCTTCATGTTTAACACAAAATTTCTATCACTGCAAGGTCGCTCGCAGCCTGGAGAGGACACCAAGCAGCTCGGGTCAGGCTGAGCTCACGCAGGGTGAGCAAAGCCCCAGGCTTTCACACTTTTTTACAGTCTTTTCCTCTTGTGGCTCTAGCTGCTCTCACTAGCGTGCCTTTTCTTTCCCACTGTGTTGTATACAAGAGCAGGACCATAAATGCCCAGTGTTTGAAGCAAGGCAATATCACTTATGTGCATGGTGGCATCATCATGTTTCAGTTACACTTTCTGTTCCAAGGCTTTAAACAACCAAACATTTTGCTTGTCCTTTTATGCAAACTGCCGCCAACTCAGCAGATACTTTTATTAACTCTCCACAGTGATGCCCATGTCTTTTTCATGACTTTTTGAAGTTAATTTAGAACTCACCAGTGAGTCACAGTTCATACCATTCCTTCTAATGCGCATTGTTTTGCATGTCAGCAGAGCAATCCATCTGTTACGCTGCTGCCCTCTCTCCCACCTTTATTAAATCCTTTGGAAGTTTCCCTCAGACTGCCCCTCCAGCTAACTAGCTGAAATAGCATGCTGCGGGCACGCTCTGCTGCCTCCCCAGGAATTAAGGATGTATTGAATACCATGGACCTGGGTCCCACGCTGGCAGCCTCTGGTGAGCTTACTCCTCCTCTCTGCTGTCTGTCTCTGCAGGTATCAAAGTGCCGCACCTC